>NW_024070203.1:55341575-55727634 GCF_014754425.2 Oryx dammah
AGACAGCTTCAACAGAGAGAGTAAGATGACAACCAAGAATTGCTGTAGGATTTGGCAAGACAGTGGTCAGTGGGGACCTTGATGAGGGTCAGAGAGAAATGTGGATAGAAACTTGAGTTGGGTTTCTAGAAAATGGAAGGTGCAGAAATAGAAACATCTGGGAGAGAAAAGACATTCAAAGAATTTCCTTTAAGCGCAGCAAAAGATGGATCAATTAAAAATGGACCAAGTCAAGGAGGAATATTTTTTATGTTTTGTTTTTGAAATGATGATAATGACATCATGCTTTACACTAACGGGAAAGTTCTAGTTGAGAGGAGAAAAACGGTGATTGATGAAGGGCCAGCAGCATAAGCAGTGTTTTTGAAAATTTGGGAAGGGATGAGCTGGGAGGCACAGATGAATGTGTTAGGCTTAGTGAGGGGCCCTAATGGATGCTTCCTGAATCTTTGTTGAAGGAATTTAGGTTGTGTCACAGTTTTCATTTTAAGATATAATACTGCTTTGGATATCCTTGTACATATATCTTTATATGTTTATGCGACTTTGTTGTTGGTTAGTCTGTAAGTCTTGTCTGACTTTCTGTGACCCCATGGACTATAGCCCGCCAGGCTTCTCTGTCCATGGGATGTCCCAGGTAAGAATATTGGAGTGGGTTGCCATTTCCTTCTCCAGGGGATCTTTCCAACCCAGGGATCAAACCCAGGTCTCCTGCATTCCAGGCAGATTATTTAACATCTGAGTCACCAGGAAAGACCAAATTTTGTCACATGTTCGATAAAAGCTACTATGGTATGTTTCTAAAATATTTACCTATTTCCTTCTTTAAGACATCTCTTTTTAAATTTCTGCTATTTTACTTCTAAATTACTTTTTACTAAATGGCAACCCACTGCAGTATTCTTGCCTGGAGAATTCCATGGACAGAAGAGCCTGGCTGGCTACAGTCCATGGGGTTGCAAAGAGTTGGTCAGGACTGAAGGACTAACACTTTCACTTTCACTTTATTAGGTTAAGCACTTTATAAGTACCTGCAGTAAAAATGTGTTAATTGATATGGAGATTCTCTAAAAATATTTTTTAAATGTCGTTATCATTTGTGTTTTTTTTTTTTACCCCAAGAAATTTAGCCTGTGAAACAAACTACTTCTGAGGTGGGAAAATGTACATATGTAATTTATTGGTATGTTAGATTGAATTACTGTCAAAATATTTTAAATGCTTTAAAAAAATACTGGAATTGAGTTCCTTTAGAATTAGATGTCCTTGTATTGGATATTTCCTTTAATATATAGTATATTGTATAGAAAAGAGTTTTGCCTAATAAAGTTGCTTTAAATAAAGTGAGTAAATAAACAAAATTCATCAGATGTTGAAAAATTGCCTTCCAAAATATTTCATTTTTTAATTCCTAAAGTTGGAAATATTAGCTCTAATCATCTAACCTATTGTTTTTCTTTGTCTCTTGCAGGTCTCATTTTAGCTGTTACTGGTTCTATCTAATTTCTTTCCCCTCTTTTATACTGTTACATTCCCCTTTGTTTTCCTGTATTCCTTTGTGATGACTCATCTTTGTACTGTTTGGCCAGAATCTGGGCCTGGAGGAGTGTGAACCACACCAGGTTTATACTGTAAACAAGACACTCTCTCCCAGCTGCTCAGGCACCTGCTCCCTTGGCCTTCTATGAAAGCAAATTCCCAGGGCAGTTAGCCAGTCTCTCTCCAAAGAATTACCTCCAAGGAGACTCAGCAAACTCAAGGGTTAAGTCTCCTCAGAGCCACAAATTTCACAGTGAGGATGACGGGTTAGATTTGCTTTAAAAGTGTTACATATTGAAAAGTTACATGATTTGGCAATTATGTAAAAATATCTCTTGGAGGGGGGTGGGGGGTGGGGAATTCTCCGGTGGTCCAGTGGTTATTAGTCGGGTGCTATCCCCGTTGGGGGAATAAAAAACCCCCAACCCACAAAAAATGGCGAAAAAAAAAAAAAAAAAAGACTTCTTATGGTAAAACTTGTGGGCTCCAGGTGGATTTTAGGCCAACTGTCAATGTTAAACCATAAGACAGAAGGCAGTGATGATGTAGAGGTGGATGTTGAGGAAATGGCCTGGGTTTGGTCAGGAAGCAGGTGGTAATAAACCTCAGAGACTGGCAAAGGAGATGGCACAGAAGTTTAGCAGCCAAGTTATTGGTACCACTTCGAAACCAGGTGTTTAGGGGGATGTGGTCTGTCCTGCTCTGGTTGCTATTGGTGTTATTTATGCTAATTTCTCTGCAGACCCTGGTGGTCCCTTTTCTCCAGGTCAACTTCGGTGGAAGATCCTCCACGCCGGTGGGAGCTCTGCCAATTCCCTGCTGCCCCACATTGCTGACCCCTTCCCTGGTCCAGGGTCTGCCAGGCCACCCATGAGCTGCTGGCTGAGCAGGGCCAGAGCTGGAAGGAGGAGGTGGTGACCAAGGAGACCCAGCTGCAGCACCCACTCTAGGCCTCTATCTGTGCAGGCAGCTCCTGGAGAACCAGAAAGGAGACCTCACTCTGCACCAGGCCAATGCCACGCTGTAACACCTGGCTGCTCCCTTAAGCTGTGTGGGAAGTGGCCCTGGTATCTATCTATCATGTCCCCTGGACATGGGGAATGACAGCACAGAGGCCCTCTGCTGCCAGCATGTCCCCTGACTTACACCATCCCTGAGGTGGGCAAGAAGGATGGTGTGAAGACTGCCCGGGAGCCTAAAACCTTGTCAGCTCTGCTGTCCCAGAACCAGAGGGACCCCATATCTCATTCACAGACTACAAGCTGCTGGGTTGGCTGTGAGTCCACCAGGTCTTGTCCCCCATCCTGCACCCTCCCGCTGCCTCCCCCCTGCCCCCCACCAAGCACAGCACAGAAACTGCCCCATCGATGGGGAACAGCGAGGATTTGTGGCACTCTCAGCAGCTGCCTGCTTCCCTTCCCCAAGACTAATCAAATTTCCAAGAGAGAGAGGAAAGAAGTTTCTCCACATGCTTTGGAGCAATTGAGCTGCAACTACTGAGCCCAGGGGCCACAATAAGGGTCTTTGCACCACAAGGAAAGATCCCTCATGCTGCAACCAAGACAGGAGGCAGCCAAATAGAGAAAGAGACCAGAAGAGAGAGTCCACATGCTGCAATGAAAGATCCCACATGATGCAAATACATAAATAAACCAGAAGGATGGGTCTTACTTCAGCACTAACTTGAAGTAAGAGTAGTCTGGACAGATAGATAACTGGCCGGGTGGGTAATTACGCCAAGAGAGGAGCACTAGAGTTCAACTGTTCTTGTTCTCTGTTGTCCGAATTTTTATTCTTTTTAAGAAGCAGTTGCTTCACTTTTAACTGATTTATAAATAACGATTTTATGTAGCAAGTTTCCTCATTTATCTATCTTGGAGTCTATTCTGCATGGAGTTGATGGTAAAAGAAATGTCAGAAAGCAGCATTACTCAATGCAAGAGATTGGAGGAATGGTTTACAAAGAAGGCTTTGTTTTTGCTGTTTACAGCGAGGTTTGGATACAACTGCTTTAATAATTGCCCAAGCTAAAAATATTGGGTAGAGCTCTGGGGACTGGATGTGGGTTGAGCCTTGTAAGATTTGATTCCCCATTTATCTCCTCAGTCTTCACAGAGGGACATAACTCTATCTTCAGACTATCTCTTAGCAAAATCAAGTCATGGTAGAGCAGATACTTACTGGTATCTGTAGAGCATCACCAACTCATTATCACCCAGTGGTTAAGAAAAATCAATGCCCTCATGGGGTACTCAAAGAAAACACAGTCCTCTGTGTGTGTGTGTGTGTATGTGTGTGTGTGTGTGTGTGTGTACGCGCATGCGCACGCACACGCACGCACAGGTAGGCTCAGTCATATCCAACTCTTTGCAGCCCCATAGACTGTAGTCTGCCAGGCTTATCTGTCCATCAGATTTCCAAGGTAAGAATACTGGAGCAGGTTGCCATTTGCTACTCCAAGGGATCTTCCTATTCCAGGCATCGAACCTGCATTTTTTTACATCTCCTGCATTGGCAGGTTGGTTCTTTACCACTAGGGCCACCTGGGAGGCCTTTATCAGAGTCTAAAGTCTCTGATAAAGAGATTTTATCAGATTTTATCAAAATCTCCTGGACCAACACAAACCAAAAGAGAGCTGAGTCCCAGCAGGTCCACTGACCTGGGCATTTGAAGCTGGAGACTTCGCATCCAGATCAGGAGGGCCTTTCCAGAGGAAGTGATGCTTAAGGCAAGATCTGGAAGATAATTAGGCATAGAAGCAGGCAAAGAAAGATGATGTGAAAGAGAGCCAAGAGGTAAGACAGAGGGCACAGCATATTGAAGAAACGAAAGGTGCCAGTTTGGTGTGTCTGGAGCACAGACAATAAGGGAGGAAGTGGTCGGAGGTCAGCCAGGCAGACAAAAGCCAGATTATGCAGAAACATGAAACCTGTGTCAAAGGTCTGAACTTTGTCCTTGCAGCAACAGGAAACCACTGAAAAGTTTTATGCAAAGGAGGTGAGAAGCTGAGATGTATCTTCGTAAGAAATCTTTCTGGTTGTGCTGCAGTGGTAGAGGGTATGACTGGAAAAGACAAGGCAAGAAGCTGGGAGACCCCTGGGGAGCAGTCCTGATGGGAGATGACAGTAGATGGAGAGAGGTGTGGCTCTTCAGGCGCACCTCCTGGTGCCATGGAACTCCCACAGCCACACTCTCTCACTTGGTTTTCATATTTCCTGGTTGGTTAAAAAAGAAAAAACCATTGCTCAGAGTGATCTCGAAAGAGCAACAACAAAACAGAATACTCAGAGCTCACACATATAGACAGTGCGTGCTCTGTCGCTCAGTCCTAACTCTTGGCACTCTCAGGGACTGTAGCCCATGGACTACATGCAGCTCATGGACGGTAGCTCCTCTGTCTGTAGGATTTTTCAGGCAAGAATACTGGAGTAGGTTGCCATTTCCTTCTCCAGGGGCGCTTCCCGACCTGGGGATCGAACCCACTTCTCCTGTGTTGGCAAGCAGATTCTTTAACCACTGTTCCACCTGGGAAGCTACACAAGTTACAGGCAACTTAATTTTGTTTGTTGGGAGATTTTTGAGAAATGAAGCATTCTCCTTTTAATTTAATTTTTTAAATTGGCTCACCTTTATTCAATATCTGCAATATACTCAAAATATAGACAAGTCTGATATTGTAATGTTAGGACCAAACTGAAGCCAGGACAAGCACAAATGGGCAGGCTAGGCCTGAAAAAAAGCTGAGGCTCTGGGAACTCCCGCAGGCAGTGTAACTCGACCAATCAGTATACTCCCTGTAGCCTGGTCCAAGCTTATCAGGACAAGGACAAAAACAGCCCCCCTCTGCCCCCGAGAAAGCCCGAGCGCTCGAAAATCTAGCCAATTAGCAGATGCTAAGGAACCCTTGCAACCAATCCGCCCCTGCCAACTCCCTGTCTTTGTCTTAACCCTATAAATACTGCTGTGATTCAGGGCTCGGGGCCCTTGTTCCACTCCACTGCGTTGGATGAAACTTGGGTCCTGGCTCGAGCTAGCAATAAATTCCCTTTTTGCATTTGCATTGCTGTGGATGTCTTATTCTCTCAGTTTTGGGGACTCGGACTCTGGGCATAACAGTAAGAAATTAGGAGCCATTTTTGATTCCTGGCTTTCTTTTATCCCTCATATCTAAGGAATCACCAAGTCCTGTTAGACTCTGCCTTGGAAGTTTCTCACAGTCTTTCCACCTTTTTTTTTGCCACCATCATACTCTGGGTCACATCATCTTTCATTTCAAAAGCCCCCATACTGGTTTTCCATTGTCTCCCCTACAGCCAGAGGGATTCTTGTGCCTGTAAAATGATCATGCCTCTGAGGCTCCCATCATTCATTCAAAGTCCACACTGACTCCTCCTTGTCCTTGAGATAAAAATCAGGCATTTTTCTCCAGGTGCAAATTTTACTCCTCTCTTCTTGTACTTTCTATTAAAGCTATCCTGAAAGCTTTTGTTCTTTTTATCCCTGTGCCTCAACCCCAGGATTTACAAAAGCTATTTCTTTAAATGACTTAGAATGCAGTGTATTTTCTTTTCTTCTGGTTATCTCTTATTCCTTCCCTAGCTCTCAGTCTGAACCTTAACTTCTCAGTCAGTCTTTCACAATTACCAGATTTGGCTAATACTCCTTGTCATGTTTTTATAAGTACTGCATCTATAATTGTCCTACCACAATATAACATCCATCATACATTATTTTGTTTTTTGGCCACAGACCAAGTCATGGAAGATCTTAATTTCCTGCCCAGGGATTGAACCCAGTCCCTAGCAGTGAAAACGTTGAATACTAACCACTGGACCACCAGGGAATTCCCTCCATCATACATTGTTAATTTTTCTTCACAGGAATCTCTCTCCTGGCTGAGCATTCTAATCTTGTTCCTTCACATATTTCCTGGTATTCAGAACATGAAAAACATATTTCAAATTAAAATGAATTGTGAAACAATCCTGAAAAAGAAGAACAAAGTTCAACAACCCACATTTACTGATTTCAAAACTACAAAGCAATGACAATTAAAACAGTGTGAGAGTAACATAGGGATAAACAGACTGTTCAATGGAACACAATTGAGAGTCTAGAAATAAACCCATGAATTGATTTTTTAACAAATGTACTAAGACTATTCAGGGGCAAATAGTCTTTTTGTTACAGAGTCCAAGTTCACTCTGCCTGCCACATGACAGGCCAATGAATCAGAGATGAGATGTTGAGGCAAGGAGTATGACTCTATTTGGAAAGACAGCGGACCAAGAGGATGGCAGACTAGTGTTTCAAAATAACCATCTTATCAAGGTCTGGATGCCAGGTTCTCTTATAGAACACAGGGCATGTGGTGAGGAAATAAAGTAAAAAGGTCATTAATCTTGCAACTATCTCCTGGAATGGCTAGGCTTAGGGAGGGATATGTTCATTTCTTCCTTCTTAAACCATCCACAGGTGGACATGGTCCTGAACAAAAGCATTTTGGTTTAATATTCAGGTAGAGGGGCAGGGTTCCCTGAGGCAGGCCATTATGTAGGGACAGCATCATTTTAGTGAGCAAAAACAATGGAAAGCAAATGTTAAAGTAAAAGAAACAGATCAAACATGGACTCAGTTCTTCTCTGTAACATTTTCAACAAATGGAGTTAACACAGGAAGATATCCACATGCAAAAGAATGAAGTAAACATTGTGTACAAAAATTCATTAAAAATAGATCAAAGAGCTAAACACAAGAGCTAAAACTATAACAGAAGAAAAATATTACCTTGAATTTGGCAATGGTTCCTCATATGACACCAAAAGCAAGCAAGCAACAACAAAAAATAATAATTATGACTTCTTAAATATCATTTCACACCCACTAGGATGGCTATAAGGAAAAAGACAGGTAAGCGTTGGTGAGGATGTGGAGAAATCAGTGCCCTCATATACTGCTGGTAGGGATGTCAAGTTGTAGAGACACTTTGCAAAGCAGCCTGGCAGTTCCTCCAAAAGAGTTTTAACGTAGAGCTGTCATGGGATCCAGCAATCCCACTCCGAAAGAAATGAAAAATACAATCACACAAATACTTGTGCATGAATGTTCATAACAGTATTACTCCTAATAGCTAAGAAACAGCACAAATATCCATTAGCTGATAAATGGATAAACAAAATTGGTATATCCATATAATAAGATATTATTTGGCCATAAAAAGAAGCTCTGATAAATACTGCAATGTGAATGAGCCTTGAGGACATTATACTAAGTGCTAAGTGAAAGAAGCCAGTCACAAAAGACCACATATTATATGACTCTATTTACATAAAATGTCCATAATATGCAAATCTCTTAGCCTGGAGCTAAGAGAAATAGGCAGATCAGAAAGCAATGGCTCAATGTCAGAGGGTTTGGGGGGGGGGAATTATAAAAATATTCTAAAATTGGTTGTGGAGACAGTTGTACAACTTCATGAATATAGTAAAAAAAATTGAAATATACATTTTACATGTGTGAATTGCATAGTATGTGAATTATATCTCAATAAAACTGGTATAAAAATGAATTACAAGTGAGGAAATGAAAATAACTTCCAGGAAGGAGGTGTAAAGAGGTCAGAAAGGAAAGGGGAAAAGGCA
The DNA here is from genome assembly GCF_014754425.2 of Oryx dammah. Taxonomy (NCBI): domain Eukaryota; kingdom Metazoa; phylum Chordata; class Mammalia; order Artiodactyla; family Bovidae; genus Oryx; species Oryx dammah. Next base: position 55,349,757 of record NW_024070203.1, read on the forward strand.
GGAAAAAATGAGAAAGAAGGAAAATGCAAGAAATGAAAAGTTAGGAGTGAAAGAAAAAAAAAAAAAAACACCAAGAAGCAAGCTGGAAAAAAGAGAACAGGAAAATACTTGGAAGAAATCAGTTGAATGGAAGGGAGACAAATTATTTTAGCTTTCAAAGAACCGCATGGAAGGAAAGGGAATGTGTTTTCACCCCTCATCCCCCAATAGTCAGTTGCCCACTTTTTGCCACTGTCCTTTTAAACTTATTAGCAATAAATAACCACTCTTCACTGGTCAATTGCCTTACTCTGAATGTGAAGTAGTCATGGCAGCCCACAGTGGAAATGTTTTTCTGGGCTTCAGCTTATAGCCAGAGCAATATCTCTTCAAATATCTCTTGACAGGGGACATTTGCAAAGGGTTAGCATTGTCTCCGGAGAAGGCAATGGCAACCCACTCCAGTATTCTTGCCTGGAAAGTCCCAGGGACAGAGGAGCCTGGTGGGCTGCCGTCTATGGGCTCTCACAGAGTCGGACACGACTAGAGCAACTTAGCAGCAGCATCGTCTCAGTGACTGTGTCCAGACACCATTCCAAGATTTGATTTGCTTACTTAAGACCTCCACTAGGCTCTTGGCCTCTTCTTGCCCTACTCAAGACATCACCAAAAACATATTTGCCTCCAAGGAAAAGTACTTCATAAAAGAGAGCTCTACCGTGACAAGCACTCTTTCCTCTACGACTATTCCTAACACAGCCTGTATCGTGGATGCTGTTATAAAACACCCAGATGTCCCTTCTGCATTGAAGGACTTCATTCTCAGTCGTTGGGAGTTACCCAGACTGGCTGACTTGCTTCTCAGCTGTCAGCCCACCACTCCCCTTTGGCAGTCCATATTCCAGTGACTGGTGCACACAGGGGTATAAAGGCCTGACCTCCCCTCACCCCAACTCCAGAAACTCAGTGCCCCCCGTGGTTGACTGAAGCCTTGGGGTGATGGCACCACAATCCCGCTCCTCCCTCAGCCCAGGTTGGTTTCCTTCGCTGCCCTCCCAGGAGCAGGGAGATCCCAAGTCCACCGTCTAATAAACAGCTGTGTGCCAAACTTGATCTCAGCATTTGCTTCCCCGGAGCCCAGTCTGCAATAGTTGGTACCAGAAATGGGGTGCTATGAAGAAACACACTACATATGGTATACTTCCATTTACAAGAAATATCCAGAACAGACAAATCTATAGAGACCAAAAGTAGACTAGTAGTTACCTTAGGGCTGGAGGGAAATGGCTGGCTAGGAGGTGCAAGACTTCTTTGGGGGTAATGAAATCTCTCTAAAATCGTTTGTTACTATGGAGAACAACTCTGTGACTCTTCTAAAAGCCACTAAGTTGTACACTTTAAACCGGTGAATTGTGTAGGATGTAAATTACATGTCAATAAAGCTGTTAAGAAAAAAAGAGTTGCAAATGAATACATTTACAGATAAACCCAAACTGATAAGACTTTACAGTCATCAGATTCACACTGAAAAATAATGCTGAAAGTTCTGTGGGCCAGAGGGAATTGACATCGTACATAAACTCCACCTACAGGAAGGAAAGAATGGAGAGGATGGTAGAGTGTTAAATTTGGGTAAATATGTCCACCTATTTACTCCTTTAAAGTGTTAAAGGTGCATAAATATGTCCACCTATTTATTCTTTCCTGCCCATTTACCAACCCTTTGATATATGTACACATGCACACACACACACACATATCTATATACAAACATATTCCTCTCAGTTTCTTTAGAAAATGTGAATGAATATTCTACAGTACTTTTAAATTTTATCTATTGATGAACATTGTGATTGTTTAAAGTTTGGGGCCATTATTAAAGAAAAAACTACTAACATTCATGAATACATCTTTGTGAAGACTTTTCACTTCTCCTGGACAAATACATAAAAGCAAGGTTGTTGGGCTGTGTATGTTGAACTTTATTAGAAACTGCCAAAGTGTTTCCAGTGTGTCTGTACTATTTGCAAAGCATGATGGTTCCAGGTGCTCCACGTCCTCCACAAAACTTCGTATCACTGACCTTTTTAGCTATCCAGTGCTTGTGCAGTGGCATTTCACTACAGTTTTAATTTGCATTTCCCCAATATGCAAACATTAGCTAAGCTAAACATCTTTTCATATGCTTGTTGACTAACTTGTGATCCACATTTTGCCTTTGGTGGAGTGTCTATTCAAACTTGCCTTTTTAAATTTAATTTTGCCATGAGCAGCAGGAATACCGGATATTAGTTTCCCAACCAGGAATCAAACCCTTACCTTCGTCAGTGGAAGAGTGGAATCTTTACCACTGGACCACCAGGGAAGTCCTAGCATGCATGTTTTTGAATTAGAGTTTTATCTGGACATATGCCCAGGAGTGGGATTGATGGATCATATATGGTAATTATATCTTTAGTTTTCCGAGGAACCTCCATACAGTTTTCCATAGTAGCTGCACCAACTTACATTCACCAACAGTGTAGAACGGTTGCTGCTGCTGCTGCTGCTGCTGCTATGTCACTTCAGTCGTGTCCGACTCTGTGCGACCCCATAGACGGCAGCCCACCAGGCTCCCCTGTCCCTGGGATTCTCCAGGCAAGAACACTGGAGTGGGTTGCCATTTCCTTCTCCAATGCATGAAAGTGAAAAGTGAAAGTGAAGTCACTCAGTCGTGTCCTACTCTTAGCGACCCCATGGACTGCAGCCCACCAGGCTCCTCCCTCCATGGGATTTTCCAGGCAAGAGCACTAGAGTGGGGTGCCATTGCCTTCTCCGGTAGAACCGTTAGGAGAATATATTTATAAACTTAGGATGATAGAGACCTCCATAAAGAAGACAAAAAAGCCCAGAGTTACAAGGGATAAAACAAGCATATTTAAAAAAATTAAATTTTGTGAGGTTTTATTATAAATGTCTATGTGTTGTGTTACAAATATTTCTCTCTTGCTCTCTCTTTTTTTTATTTTTTTGGCATTTGACCTCACCTTCTTTTTTTTTTTTTTTTGAACTTTTTATTTTGTATTGAGATATAGCTGATTAACAATGTTGTGCTAGCTTCAGGGGAAACTTGAAGGGACTCAGCCATAAATATATGCACGTATCCATTTTCCCCAAAGCCCCCTCCCATCCAGGCTGCCACATACATTGAGCAGAATCCCACGTGCTGTCCAATAGGTCCATTTTAAACATGGCAGTGTGTACATGACCTTCCCAAAGTCCTTAACTGTCCCTTCCCTCTGTGCAGCCATAAGTTTGTTTTCTAAGTCTGTGACCCTCTTTCTGTTTTATAAATAATTTCATTTGCATCACTTCCTTTTAGATTCCACATATAAGGGATGTCATATGACACATATTTCTCTTTCTCTGTCTGACTTCACTCAGTATGACACTCTCTAGGTCCATGCATGTTGTAAATGGCATTACTTCATTCCTCCAATGGCTGAGTAATAGTCCATTGTATATATGCTGCACATCTTTACCCATTCCTTTGTCAACGGGCATTTAGCTTGCTTCCACGTCTTAGCTGTTGTAAACCGTGTTGCGGTGAACACCGGGGTGCCTGGATGCTTTTGGCTACATGCCAGGAGTGGGATTGCAGGCTTGTGCTAAGTTGCTTCAGTTGTGTCCTGCTCTTTCGACCCTATGGACCGTAGCCCGCCAGGCTCCTCTGTCCACGCGATTTTCCAGGCAAGAATACTGGAGCGGGTTGCCATGCCCTCCTCCAGGGGATCTTCCCGACCCAGGGATTGAACCTGTGTCTCCTGAGACTCCCACACTGCAGGCAGGTTCTATACCGCTGAGCCACCAGGGAAGCCCTTCAGGCTCTTGAGGTAGCTCTATTTGTAGTTTTTTTTAAGGAAACTCCATACTGTTCTCCATAGCGGCTATACCAACCTACATTCCCACCAACAGTGTAGGAGGGCTCCCTTCTCTCCACATCCTCTGTAAAATTTATTGTCTGTGGAATTTTTTTGATGATAGCCACTCTGGCTGGTGTGAGATGGGATTTCACTGTAGTTTTGATTTACATTTCTCTGATAATTAGTGATGTTGAGTATCTTTCATTTGTGTCTTCTTTGGGGAAATATCTTTTTAGGTCTTCTGCCCATTTTTGAGTGGGTTGTTTGTTTTGACGCTGTTAAATGTCATGAACTGCTTGTATATTTTGAAGACTAATTCCTTATTAGTCACATCATTTGCAAATATTTTCTCCCAATCTGTGGGTTGTCAATTTCAGTGCTTATGATTGGTCTTTTCATATTTTCTATTTCTTCCTGGTTCACTCTAGGGAGACTGTACCCTTCTAAGAATTGGTCCGTTTCTTCCAGGTTGTCCAATTTATTGGCGTATGGCTGCTCATAGCAGTCTATTATGATCCTTGGTATTTCTGTGGGGTCAGCTGTATCTTCTCCTTTTTCATTTCTAATTTTATTGATTTGAGTCCTCTTTCTTTTTTTCTTGATGAGTCTGGCTAAAGGCTTATCAATTTTGTTTATCTTTTCAAAGAACCAGCTTTTAGTTTCATTGATCTTTGCAATTATTTTCTTTCAGAGCAGAAATAGATGAAATAGAGACAAAGAAAACAGTTTTATATTTAGAAATTTCCAGCAATTATATCTTCAAATAATATCCTTTCCCCCTTTCTTCTCAGCTTTCTGAACTTCAGTTACGTGTTTATTAGGCAGTTTGATATTGCCTCACAAATCCCCGAGACTCTGTTTTCTTGTAGTTGTTTTACAGTTTCTTTTTCACTGTTTCATTTTGGATGATTTCTATTGTTATATCTTTAATATCACAATTTGTTTCTTCTTCAATGCTTAATCTGATATTCCATCTAATACACTGTTCAAATCTTGTGTTATATTTTTCATGTCTACAAACTCATTTTCAAAATATTTTCCGTTTCTTTCATCATTCTGTTAATGTTTTTCTTTATATTTTTGAACATATAACAAAAACTTTTTTTAAGGTTTACCTGATAATTCCATTTTTCTGTCATTTCTGAGTCTCTTTTCATTGATTTATGTACTGGCTATGTGTCATATCTCTTGCTTAATTTCATGAATGATAATTTTTTATTGGTTTGTAGACATGATTTTGTGTTATTGTGTGCTGAATTTTGTTTTAACCCTTTAAGCAGTTTTGAGCTTTGATTTATCATGCAGTTAAGTTGCTTGCAGACCAGTTGGCATGAGAAAGACTCCTGAGGTATTGGGTACTGTCCTTTTCTTTCTAAAATCTTGGTGCTGGCTACATGGATGTGTTTATTTTGTAAAACTTATTGAACACATTAATGAGTTGTGCATTTTTCTGTATATATAGGATAGTAACAGACATTCCATTTTAATAAATTCACTTTTTAAAAACTGTAATGAGAGGAGAGCATCTGTTTGTCTCTTTGTCCTCCATTTGATCTTCCTCAGATGATAATGGGGGGACTTCCTTGTGAATTGTGGAGAAGGCCTGACCTTACATGGCTCAGTTTCTAATTTTTCCAATGGCCATAGAACAGCTGTGTTCTGGTCCACTCTTCTCCCACTTCCACCTGGTAAACCTAGTACATTTCAGGCTTAGCTTGCCTTCTAGGTCTGTTCCTCTCTCACTACTGGCACTCTAGCACATCAGCACCCTCAAAGGAGTATCTGAGTAAGTGAGTTTACAGAATCTCCTCCAGATAAATCATTCTATGATCTAGACATGCAACAGACTGGACTGTGGCCAAAGTTTCAAGCTATTATCCTCAATTCAATTTTAATCATGGGATGGATAATTTTATCTCAATCTGCCAGACTTTGATGTCTCACTCTTTACTAGTTTGAAACTTAGCTGGTGAAGAGAAGAGTATTATATAGAACATTCTGAAAACTCCAACAAGACCTAAAATGCAAATGAGACACTTTAATGAAAAGTGAGGCTTGATGTCTTTGACCTCTCTACATGACTAAAATTTTAATTTCATTTTAAAACATGAAATAATTATGTGTCTGTTTCTGAACGACTGGAGTTGAAATTTTACACATGGATGAGTTCCATCAACTTTGCATGCTTAATTGCTCATTAAGATGGTTACCTTGGCAACTGCTACGTCAAATATTTTTTACAACTTTGACATAAAGAGAACCTTGTTGAAGTAACTCAATAGCATTAAGTAAAAAGTGATATATTTACAAGCTACTAAGATTTTTATCTATCAAATGAAAACTGCCTATCAAGTATGAACTTCTCAAAACTATAGTTGTGAAATTCACAACATATCATTATTATAGCTGAGTGAGCTTCTCTTATAAATTGTGGTACAATATCCATATTTTTGATCTGACCTTTTCTGAACAACAGGAAAAGGGATTCTGATAGTGTAAATGTCCAATTTAAACTTCTGTAACTACATTCTCAAGGCAACAACTCCATTTCAATTAACATTTATTTTACCAATAACACTGCTAGAATTTTGAGATATAAAACTGAGTAAAGTATCATCCAGCTTCTTGAAAACTTTTGTAATCAGGTAGGAACTTGTCACTTATTCATTCATTCAAAAATATTATACATGGATGCATGCTAAGTTGCTTCAGTCGTACCCATCTCTTTGTGATTCAATAGACTGTAGACTGCCAGGCTCCTCTATCTATGAGATACTCCAGGCAAGAATGCTGGAGTGGGTTGCCATGCCCTCCTCCAGGGGATGTTCCCCGATCTAGGCATTGAATTCACGTTTCTTATGTCTTCTCCATTGATAGGCTGGTTCTTTATCACTAGTGCCACCTGGGAAGCCCCAAAATATTATAAAGCACCTATATTGTCCCAGGTACTTTTCTAAGAGCTGGGGGTGGGGAGGGATGCACAACTAATGAACTAAACTCTTTGTCCTTATGGGAATTTGCATTACATTGTGAAAAAAATAGGTTATAAAAAGTGCTTGTTGAGAAAAACAAAGCAGAGAAGGGGAATAAACAGTGTGTGTAGGTGTGGGAAAGGGCACAGGTGTAATTTTCTTTGCTTAGATCACAGGAAACCTTAATACAGTTAAAATGAAAGTGCTAGGTTCCATCTGGATGACCCCAGTTTTGCTGGCAACACTCAGAACATCATGGTAGGTGTAGTCTAAAATATCTTCTTCCCTGCTCAGTGTGTTGACCTTGGCCGTATCAGAGTTGCAGAGTTTCTTCACAGCTTGTTGGATCTACCCAGACAAGCAGAGTGAGCAGATGGGTTGCTGCTCTCCATTTATCTATGACCTCCTCAGAAATCAAAGAAAGCCTGACTGTGGCCGGGTGGACAAGTTTATTTCTCCTGGGAGAACTCTTCTGAAGGTACGTGGCCTGCTTTCAGAGTTTCGGTGTCCTAAGCCAAAGGTTCCAAATAGGAAAAGGAGTACGTCAAGGCTGTATATTGCCACCCTGCTTATTTAACTTCTATGCAGAGTACATCATGAGAAACGCTGGACTGGAAGAAACACAAGCTGGAATCAAGATTGCCGGGAGAAATATCAATCACCTCAGATATGCAGATGACACCACCCTTATGGCAGAAAGTGAAGAGGAACTAAAAAGCCTCTTGAGGAAAGTGAAAGAGGAGAGTGAAAAAGTTGGCTTAAAGCTCAACATTCAGAAAACGAAGATCATGGGATCCAGTTCCATCACTTCATGGGAAATAGATGGGGAAACAGTGGAAACAGTGTCAGACTTTATTTTTTTGGGCTCCAAAATCACTGCAGATGGTGACTGCAGCCATGAAATTAAAAGACGCTTACTCCTTGGAAGAAAAGTTATGACCAACCTAGATAGCATATTCAAAAGCAGAGACATTACTTTGCCGACTAAGGTCCGTCTAGTCAAGGCTATGGTTTTTCCTGTGGTCATGTATGGATGTGAGAGTTGGACTGTGAAGAAGGCTGAGCGCTGAAGAATTGATGCGTTTGAATTGTGGTGTTGGAGAAGACTCTTGAGAGTCCCTTGGACTGCAAGAAGATCCAACCAGTCCATACTGAAGGAGATCAACCCTGGGATTTCTTTGGAAGGAATGATGCTAAAGCTGAAGCTCCAGTCCTTTGGCCACCTCATGCAAAGAGTTGACTCATTGGAAAAGACTGATGCTGGGAGGGGTTGGGGGCAGGAGGAGAAGGGGACGACCGAGGATGAGATGGCTGGATGGCATCACGGACTCGATGGACGCGAGTCTGAGTGAACTCCGGGAGACGGTGAAGGACAGGGAGGCCTGGCATGCTGCGATTCATGGGGTCGCAAAGAGTCGGACACAACTGAGCGACTGAACTGAACTGAACTGAAGCCAAAGGAAGATGGGAGGTGTATGGGTCTTTTTCTTATTTAATCTGTTGACTTCTTTCTGCATGGCCTTCTTTGCTTAGAAAACTTCTCTTTTGCTTCAGTTTTTGCAAAGTCTTCTTTTCTTTCTGAATCACCTTAAAAAAGGGACAGTTGTCATTTCAAGTAGAACAGTCAAGGAAGGCTTCTACAGAATGTACTATTTAAACAGAGATTTGAGGAAGTGAGAGAGCTAGGCATGCGAATAATGTGCGGCAAGTGCATAGGCCCTGGGGTAGGTGTGTGCCTGGTGTGTTAAAGGCAGGGAAGGCAGACGTAAAAACACACTGTTATAAATGGCACTTGTGGCAAAAAGTACTCCCAAGAAAAGAGTTCTTAGGTTTAATACTTTATATTGCTGTTGTTGTTTAGTTGCTAAGTCATGTCCAACTCTTTTGTGACCTCATAGACTATAGTCCGCTAGGCTCCTCTGTCCATGGGATTTCCCAGCGAAGAGTACTGGAATGGGTTGCCATTTCCTCCTCCAAGAGATCCTCCTGATCCAGGGATTGAACCTTAGTCTCTTGTGTCTCCTGCATTGGCAGGAGGGCTCTTTACAGATAAGCCATCTGGGAAGCCTTTACATTGTATAACCATAAAAAGTACTTTTACTTTAACGATTTCAGATAGATTTGTTAACAGTGACACCTTAACCAATATGATAATAAGTAGACATGTTTGTTATGCCCACTTTATGCATTTGAGGGACAGAAGATTAAGAAAAGTTTGGCAATGTGACTAAGAATATGAGCCTGGAAGCTATTTTGCCTGAGTTAAAAAATCCCAACTGTGCACTGGGCAAATTACTTCACTTCTCTTTCTGTCAGTTTCCCACTTTAAAATGGAGATGATAATATACCTCTATGCTTCTCAGGAGGCTTAATCGTAAAGAATCCACTTGCCAATGCAGGAGACTCAAGAGATGCAGGTTCAATCCCTGGGTCACGAAGATCCCCTGGAGAACAAAATGGCAACACACCCAGTATTCTTGCCTGGAAAATCCAATGGACAGAGGAGCCTGGTGGGCCACAGTCCATTGGGTCTCAAAGAGTCAGACACGACTAAGCAGAAGCCCAATGTCACGATAGAGATTAAATAAGAAAATACAAAGACTCTTCTTTGTGCCCCTGAGACTTTAATGTGTATATGAAGTGAAGTGAAGTCACTCAGTCGCGTCCGACTCTTTATAAATCTCTCTAAAACACAGTTTCTGAGTCGGTAGGTCTGGAGTGCCCCTGAGATTCTGCATGTTTAACAAGTTTCTGGCGATGCTGCTGGTCCACAGACCACACTCTTATATCAAGGCTGTAAAGGATTTAGTACAGTGCCTGGCACACAGTCTGCACTAAATAAATTTAACCGTCATTACGCTTTCACACAGTAGAATTGGCAGGGATACTAGATTAAAAAGCCAACAATTTCCCCTCCTTCTCTATCAGATATTTCCTGACAATACTGCACCTTTGAATAGAATTCTACTGCATTCTGAGTTCATGTGATGAATGTACATACAGATAACATGTTTTTCATTTTTTAAATCTATCAATAGCTGCACTTGGTACCCTCTCTGAATTTATGGTTTTAGGATGTATCAAAATATTCAATACCTTGTGAATAGGAGGCATTCAATACATGTTTATTGGATGAAAGAAATGTTCTTCTCAGAATTAACAGTGCTGTTGGGGTTTGGTTTTATTGTAATACAGTGGCATGTATGCAAATCATTAAGAATGTGGCAATTGTGTTCCAAAAACCAAAGTACGTTTTCTAGTCTGATTGCCGTTAGAGTCTAATGCAATGCACACTCTAACCCAACAACTTCCTGCTTCCTGCGCCCTTCAGCAATGCAGTCTCTAACCCAAACTTTACATGCTCACAGCGCCCTCTACTGTTCAGGAACAAGTTTGTGCCCCCAGTTCCAATCCCTAGAACTATTGATACAAATCAAAATTCAGACGACTGGATTCACTTACCCCTGGAAGGTAGATCACATCTGCCTTTAAAGGAAAGAGGGTGGCCGTCTAGCAGCTGACCATGCAGGGAAGAGCGACTCTCTAGGTGGGCTGCCGGGTAACTTCCATGTGAAACCTACCAGGATCCCGACAGGAGAGGAAAGCTGGTTATGATTTGTTGCCCTTTCTTCCCCTCAAGAGCACTAACTTGCTCTGCTGACCTTTTTTCCACACTAACCTCACCATCGCCTTTCATCTTCCCCTTCCTTAACTTTAGTTGCACTGTCAGCCCTTCCCACGTGCCCCTAATTCCCCCCTTTGATTTTCCTTTGGAGAAACCTGGGAAAACAAGTCCTCGGGTTAAGGCCCCTTGCCCACCAAGCTGAGCAGGGTCCTTTCACTATGATTACATCATCTTTTTTTCAATCATCATCTTATTTTTTTGGGGGGGTGGAGGAATGCTTTTTAGTATATTCACAGAGTTGTGCAACCACCACCATAATCTAATTTTAGAACATTTTTACCATCTCAAAGAGTTGACTCATTGGAGAAGATTTAGATGCTGGGAGGGATTGGGGGCAGGAGGAGAAGGGGACAACCGAGGATGAGAAGGCTGGATGGCATCACTGACTCGATGGACGCGACTCTGAGTGAACTCCGGGAGTTGGTGATGGACAGGGAGGCCTGGCGTGCTGCGATTCATGGGGTCGCAAAGAGTCGGACACCACTGAGCGACTGAACTGAACTGAACTTTACCATCACAGAAAGGAATTCCATACCCATTATCAATCACTCTCATCTCCCCCACCTGTCTTCAGCTCTAAGCAATCATCAATCTACTTGCTGTTTATAAATTTGACTAGTCATTTCATAGAAATTAGAGACTTTCCTGGTGGCTCAGACTGTAAAGTGTCTGACTACAATGGGTTCAATCCCTGGGTCAGGAAGACTCCTGAAGAAAATGGCAACCCACTCCAGTATTCTTGCCTGGAGAATCCCATAGACAGAGGAGTCTGGTGGGCTACAGTCATAGGGTTGCAAAGAGTTGGACACCACTGAAGTAACTCAACACACATGCATGCAGGGTAATTCTATGCTTAGCATCTTGAGGGACAACCAAGCTGTTTATGTCCCTTTACCTTTAAGTGAAACTTCATGACCCACCCCACCTAAGAGGAAAATATTGTTATTCTGATGACTGGTAAATAGAATGTTACTAGAATTATGCTCAGGAGGTTTCTAATAGGCAAATGAGTCATCCTTGATTCTTCAAGACCAAAAGCCCAGGTCTTAACTGAGAAAATTATTCCTTTATACTATTCACCATTTGAGACTCTCTGATCTTTCTTTCTTGACAGCTCTAAACGTGACGACCAGCAGAAATGTTTTCACATTCCTTTGAAGTACAGTTTTCTGACTCATGTCTTAGAGTTACTCCCACTCAGAATTTTATGATTTCTAAGCCTTCTTAGAAGCAAGCAGAGCAGTCTTAGATGATTTGTGAGGTTTAGTTATTTAGAGCCATAATATTCAATTACTCAAACTATCATGTGTCTCTTGAGTGTTTACTCCCCATGTGGCAAAATGGGAACAAAAGGACAGAGATGACAGAATTCCTCCCCTGGAGGGGTTTATAATCTAGTTGGGGAGGAAAATAAAATAACAACTCAAAATATCACACACATGTCCCAGTGTCCTTAGCAACCCAAGTCTATAGGGCAGTGACAGCCAAATATTTCCAAGTCATGGCAAATACAGACCAGGATAATATTTCCACAGACACTGAGGTACACAAAGGAAGCTGCTGAGTAGGAAGAAGCTCCCTGGTCTGGCAAGTCCAGGCCTCATCCCCATCCAGCCTCCCTGAAGTGGGTCACTACTTCCACTCGCTTCTAACTCATCAGCTCACACCAGTGTGACCCGTACTTGTGGGAAATTCTGGCCCACAGAGTCAATTTCAAACTTTTTTTGTTTTGTCTTCAAGGGACTCAGCAAACTGGCCTTAACCTCTCCAACTATTTCTCCTACGAGCCCTCAAGATCTAACAGTGTGGTCAGCTTACTATCTTCAGAGCACTAGGGACACTCCCTAGAATGTGTTCCTTCTCCAAAATGAGCCCTGGATAGATACTGATTGACAGGTTGCCTGGTTCTCAGCCCCACATAATTCATGCCAGCCACTCAAGCCTTCCTCACCCCTTGGAGTCCCAAAAAGTCCCTCTGTCCTTTGAGAGATCTTCCTTGAGCCTCCTGGACACAGAGGTTGCTTCTTTCTGTGCTCGCCCATGCCTCTTAGTGTTTTATCTACATGTTTGATTTGTAGTCTTGTTACAATACATTGTTGTTGGTCAGTTGCTCAGTTGATTCTGACTCTGCGACCCCATGAACTGCAGCAGGCCAGACTTCGCTGTCTTTCACTGTCTCCCAGAGTTCCTCAAACTCTTGTCCATTGAGTCGGTGATGGCATCCAACCATCTCATCCTCTGTCATCCCCTTCTCCTCCCACCTTCAATCTTTCCCAGCATCAGGGTCTTTTTCAGTGAGTCGGTCTTTGCATCAGGTGGCCAAAGTATTGCAGCTTCAGCACCAGTCCTTCCAATGAACCTTCAGGGCTGATTTCCTTTAGGATTGACTGGTTTGATCTCCCTGCCGTCCAGGGAACTCTCAAAAGTCTTCTCCAGCACCACAGTTCGAAAGCATCAGTTCTTCAGGAGCTCAGCTACCAGATATTTCTGTGCCTCTCAGAATCCTTCAGCAAAAACAGAAACACGATCTTGAAGGAAAAGTATACACTGAGACTACTCTGGACTGAACCAGTACATACCCAGACACTTTAAATCCACTGGAGGGGCAGACTTCAAATTAACAGGCTCCTCCACGCACGGGCTCTGCATAGCCCAACACAGTAAGGGGGCAGCGGGAGGGAGCAGAGTACAGTCCAGATGTCCTAAGAGGCAGCCCGGAGTTCACACGCTTTCTTTATTTTCCCAGGAGCTTGGTTACTGTGCGGGATACTAAAATCCCTGCGCGTGTAAAGAGAAAATGGAAACCATATTTGCCAGAACTGCTTTCAGAAAGCGTCTTGGGGATGTTGGAAGGAATTCTTTTCATAAGCTGCTTGGGGGTGGGGCAGCGTGGGGTGGGGCAGGGGTGGGAGTGAGCCCCTCCTGGGACAAGCTTAAGAAACGGCAGATGATCAGCAAGCTGCCTTGGGAAAATGTCCCCAGATTGCAGGGCTTTGTTTTCCTGGGAGGAGTAAGTTTGCTCTCCAAGGAGGGCGTGGTCACTGCCTCTAGTAAGGCTCCTTCTCGGACCTCCCTAACACCCAGCATCAAATCTGTAAGGGTCCTAGTGTTTAAAGATTAACCTGACCTGTACCCAAGTCTCCATTCAGCGAACAGGACCGTTGTTCGCAGTATCTGGCCTCCAGCTTCCAGTCCTCGCCCCCTCCCAGGCTTAATACCCAGTAGGCGCTTCTAGGTTTCAGGCTCAGCGTGAAACGTAGGGGGACGCGGTGTCCCCGCAGCGCCCCCGCGCGGCACTCGGCGGAAGTGCTGGCCGCGGAAGCCGCTGGAGCCCTGGGGTTTCCACCGGCACGTTCCATCTGCTCCATCGCGCTCTGCAGCCAGGTAACACGGAGATTCCCCAGCATCATTCTTTGCAGAGACCTACAGTAGTGAGCTCTGATTTCAGATGCTTTCTGGGTCACTTCCTTTTTTCTTCTATCAAGATTTCTAGGTGGAAGTGAGCCTTAAAGACATTTCCATGTTCAGTCAAAGGAAGCTTCAGCTAAGGACGGGAAAAAATAAAGCAAAACACAAACGCGGGGCGCGGGAGGGTGGGGGGTGGAAACAAATCTGACATTAAAAATCAATATTAAACAGCAACTCTTCACAGGGTGCCAGAATTCCTTCCAGGGCTCAGGTTTGTCAGTAAGGCCAGGGGGTGTAGTTGGACGACAGGACCTGGACAGATTTGGACAGACAGGAGATCAAAGAGGGAGACTGCCATGTCCATTAAATTCCAATTCTTTGTATATAGAATTGTTTTATATCTGTATATCCTTTCCAATAAACCTTAAACACCTGACTGGGCTTCAGATTTTAATATGGATGTACAAAAAATACTGTTCTTTCATGATTATCTTTTCCTTAAGAGATTGTCCCTTCTTCAATTGCAGATTTCTTTTTTCATTTTCTGTGTGTGTGTATGTATGTGTGTGTGCTTGCTAAAATTTTCTATGTCCTTGTTTTAAAAAACACTCTTCTAGAACCCAGAGGTTTTCAAATAATATTTCAATTTCATTCAGTTCCTCCTTCACTTAAATTGTTATCTACATCTTTAGATTTGGTACCTCTCATCTTTATTTGCAAATCAGTACCCCAAACTCTTTGTTGGCTTTGCATATCTATGAATTTCCACCAAAATGTTGGTTATTATTAGATACTTTCATTGAAGAGAAAGTGATGTATGTGTGTGATCTAAATTATTTTCCCTGTGTTTTTGACTCTTAAAGCCTGGAAACCAAGATGCCAGCATTTCTTTCCATTTAAAAACCATTTGATTCTCTCCCTGGTTCTCTTAAGTCATACAGATCTGACTACACTTCTGTCACTATCACCTCATAATTTATGATGATCAGAAAAAGGACCTGTAGAAGTGTCCCCATTTCTAACGAGCGGGGACCACTGTTTGCCTGAGCTGAAATTAACATTGCTTCGGTAGAAAATCAGAGTGAAATGCAAAAAGGAAGACAAGATTTTAAAAATATGCCTTTGCTGTCGAAATTCAGACAGTAATGTATCGACAGATGGAGAGCCATGGGCATCAGCGAGGGGAGAATTATTCACACCCACTGCTGTGCAAGGGGCTGGCGTGTAAACTGCAGCCTTTCACATTGGGGATTTAAGCAATGAACAATCTTTACAGACTAGGGTATTTTGTTTTCTCTAATTAACAGCTAATTAAATGACTGTATCATTGCACATCTAATTTTTCAATTTTCTCAGAATTTCCCCAAATCTAGCATATAGATTTATGGAATGACTCTAAGCTTCAACTTGAATTATACAGATACATTCCTATGCTTTATATATTCCACTATTTAGGATGGAAAGCTGATTTTGAAAAGGAGCTTGTAAGCAAAGTGTTTAACTGAACAGTTAGCGAATACATGAATATATGGAGGCTGTAGAAGGGGAACCAATTATAACAAATCTTCTCATGTGCCACAATCACATTCCTACTAATGACAAGGCATAGTATTTTTAAATCAAAAGAATAAAAAGTAAAACTGGAGAATTCCACGGCAGTTCAGTGATTACGACTCGGTGCTTCGACTGCCAGGACCCAGGCTGGATCGCTACTCTGGGAACTAAGATCCTGGCCACCCAGCATGGCCAATTTTTTTTTTTTAAGTAAAACTAATAATAATAAATGGGATTCCCTGGTGGCTCAGACAGTAAAGCATCTGCCTGCAATGCGGGAGACCCGGGTTTGATCCCTGGGTCTGGAAGATCCCGTGGAGAAGGAAATGGCAACCCACTCCAGTACTCTTGCCTAGAAAATTCCATGGATGGAGGAGCCTGGTGAGCTACAGTCCATGGGGTTGCAAAGAGTCGGACACGACTGAGCGACTTCACTCACTCACTCACTCGATAATAATAAATAAACTATACTTCAATAAAAAGTTGTTTTGTAAAAAAATTAAAAAGAGATTCCTCCTTGTCCCAAAAGATAGATAGATAAATAAGAGGGCAGGAGGAACTTTTGGAGGTGATGGAAAGACTGTAGTGTGTTCTCACAGGGGTGTTCTTGTCCCCAAGCTCATCAAGTCGCATACATTAATTACATATAACTTTTTGTATGTCAAGACATTAAAGTAAATCTTTTTTGTTTGTTTCGTTTTATATTTTTAACACCAAAACCATTTTGTTGGGGTATAGCCGATTAACTATGTTGTGGTAGTTTCAGGTGAATGGCAAAGCGACTCAGCATTCATACACATGTATCCATTTCCCCCCAAACTCCCTTCCCATTCAGGCTGCCACATAACACTGAGCAGAGTTCCATGTGCTGTACAGTAGGTTTTTGTTGGTTATCCATTTTAAGTATAGCGGTGTGTACATGACCTTCCCAAAGTTCTTAACTATCCTTTCCCCCCAGCAACTATGAGTTTGTTTTCTAAGTCTGTGAGTCTCTGTTTTGTAAGTAAGTTCATTTGTATAATTTCTTTTTAGATTTGTGAACACTGATTTCTGTTATATATATTATATTATAATATAATAATATCAGCTATTATAATAGATAATATATTATAATAGATAATATGATTATTATATAATATATATTATTGAGTGAAGTGAGTGAATGAAATCGCTCAGTCGTGTCTGACTCTTTGCGACCCCACGGACTGTAGCCTACCAGGCTCCTCTGTCCATGGGATTTTCCAAGCAATAGTCCTGGAATGGATTACCATTTCCTTCTCCAGGGGATCTTCCCAACCCAGGGATCGAACCCTGGTCTCCTGCATTGTAGATAGACGCTTTACCATCTGAGCCACGAGGGAAGTCTAATATATTATAATATATCAGTTTTCCTCAGGATTAAAGAGCTTCTTCAGGCTTCCCTGAAGTTAAAAAAAAACTTTTAAAATCCCCCTCTCCCGAAAGTAAAGAAGGGTGAGTGTGTGTCTGTCTGTCTAAAATTCGAGGCATTTGATCAGACTTTTGGCTAGTAATCAAAGCATGGGCTTCCCAGCTGGCTTAGTGGTAAAGAATATATCTGGGTTGTAAAGATCTCCTGGAAAAGGGAATGACAATCCACTCCAGTATCCTTGCCTGAAAAATCCCATGGACAGAGGGGCCTGTGGTTGTAAAAAAGTGGGATGCGACTTGGCGACTTACACTCATGCACAAAGGCATGGGGCATTTTGTTGGCCTGTGGGTGTACTAAAGCAAGTTTCTATATGCCCGGGGTCCCCTCGCCTCTCTTCTTACTGTCCCTTAGTGTTCCTCCCACCCTTGCCTTACTGAATTACAATGCGACATTACTCCAAACTTGACATGCCTC
This sequence comes from Oryx dammah, assembly GCF_014754425.2. Taxonomy (NCBI): domain Eukaryota; kingdom Metazoa; phylum Chordata; class Mammalia; order Artiodactyla; family Bovidae; genus Oryx; species Oryx dammah. The sequence goes on from NW_024070203.1 coordinate 55,367,121, forward strand.
CAAACCCTACCTTAAACTGCTCAGTTCAGTTCAGTTCAGTTCAGTTGCTCAGTCGTGTCTGACTCTTTGGGACCCCATGAATCGCAGCACGCCAGGCCTCTCTGTCTATCACTGTCTCCCGGAGTTCACTCAGACTCACGTCCATCAAGTCCGTGATGCCATCCAGCTATCTCATCCTCGGTCGTCCCCTTCTCCTCCTGCCCCCAATCCCTCCCAGCATCAGAGTCTTTTCCAATGAGTCAACTCTTCGCATGAGGTGGCCAAAGGACTGGAGCTTCAGCTTCAGCATCATTCCTTCCAAAGAAATCCCAGGGTTGATCTCCTTCAGAATGGACTGGTTGGATCTTCTTGCAGTCCAAGGGACTCTCAAGAGTCTTCTCCAACACCACAGTTCAAAAGCATCAATTCTTCAGCGCTCAGCCTTCTTCACAGTCCAACTCTCACATCCATACATGACCACAGGAAAAACCATAGCCTTGACTAGACGGACCTTAGTCGGCAAAGTAATGTCTCTGCTTTTGAATATGCTATCTAGGTTGGTCATAACTTTTCTTCCAAGGAGTAAGCGTCTTTTAATTTCATGGCTGCAGTCACCATCTGCAGTGATTTTAAGCCCCCAAAAATAAAGTCTGACACTGTTTCCACTGTTTCCCCATCTATTTCCCGTGAAGTGATGGGACCAGATGCCATGATCTTCGTTTTCTGAATGTTGAGCTTTAAGCCAACTTTTTCACTCTCCTCTTTCACTTTCCGCAAGAGGCTCTTTAGCTCCTCTTCACTTTCTGCCATAAAGGTGGTGTCATCTGCATATCTGAGGTGACTGATATTTTTCCCGGCAATCTTGATTCCAGCTTGTGTTTCTTCCAGTCCAGCGTTTCTCATGATGTACTCTGCATAGAAGTTAAATAAGCAGGGTGGCAATATACAGCCTTGACGTACTCCTTTTCCTATTTGGAACCAGTCTGTTGTTCCATGTCCAGTTCTAACTGTTGCTTCCTGACCTGCATACAGATTTCTCAAGAGGCAGGTCAGGTGGTCTGGTATTCCCATCTCTTTCAGAATTCACCACAGTTTATTGTGATCCACACAGTCAAAGGCTTTGGCATAGTCAATAAAGCAGAAATAAATGTTTTTCTGGAACTCTCTTGCTTTTTCGATGATCCAGCGGATGTTGGCAATTTGATCTCTGGTTCCTCTGCCTTTTCTAAAACCAGCTTGAACATCAGGGAGTTCATGGTTCACGTATTGCTGAAGCCTGGCTTGGAGAATTTTGAGCATTACTTTACTAGCATGTGAGATGAGTGCAATTGTGCGGTAGTTTGAGCATTCTTTGGCATTGCCTTTCTTTGGGATTGGAATGAAAACTGACCTTAAACTGCTCCCTCTGTTCAAAATGCAAAACAGTGCTTTCAAACAGGGTGTGCCTCCAGGACTTCCTCAAACCGTTCTTTCCCCAGTCTTGTTCACCTGGCCTGCTTACCCCTACTTACCCCAGGTTTCTGAACCACTACTGGTTAGTGCCACTGGTTCTTCAAAAACCCTGGACGGAATAAATGAAACATCTTACAAGGAAACATTGTCCATGGCATCAGCAATACACGTCTGCAGCTCAGGATACTGAGATAGCAAGGTACTAAATTCCTAACAGGGGCTTCTCTGATGGCTTAGCAGTGAAAAATCTGCCTTCAATGCAGAAGACACAGGACATCCCTGCATGGTTTGATCCCTGGGTGGGGAAGATCTCCTGGAGGAGGAAATGGCAACCCACTCCAGTATTCTCACCTGAAAAATCCGGTGGACAGAGTAGCCTGGTGGGTTACAGTTCACAGGGTCGCAAAGAGTCGGACACGAATGAGAGACAGCATGAGCTTGCAAGTCCGTAACAGTCTACATTAAAAGACCCGTGATGATAACACGGCAGAGAAAATGAAAGCTACAGTCATTTGGAAACATTCTAAGTGTGAAGATAGCTGGAGGACCTTATGAGAGAGGAAAAGGTGCCATTTCACAGAGTGTGCTCTTGAACACATCCTGGACTGTTTACGGTATCTAATGCAAAACCTAGTGTTAAATTACTTAAAAACAGGAGGAAACCCTCAATCCTGGGGTTGAGAATTCATATAATGAGACAGGGGTGGGGAGGGGGTGGAGGGAGGTGGAACTGTGCAAAAGCACAAGCCACCAAGCTTTGCACAGAAAAGATCTTACCAGGGGAGCCCCATGTGAGATTAGGCTGTAATTCAGTTTTATCTCAGTAACATCTTACGGACCACTTTCCTCAAGGATAACTGCAGGATGCAAGCATATAACCCTGAAGCGGGTAGGGAAGACTGGTAGGGTAAAGTGTTGGCATTATCGGCCCATGTCATTTTTCAAAATCACTTTAGAGTCTGCTCTGGTTATTTTATGTTTCCTAATGGGCTATTTTTTTTTTTTTTCAGAAGGCTTGTAGCCATTTTCAAATTCAATAACAGTCCATTAAATAGCATCAGGCTTTGGGGAAGGAAAGCAGCCGGCAGGGATAAAAAGAGGGAGGCTGGGAGGACAGAGGCAGTGGGCGCGTCTGCAGTGGTCCCTGTAGTCCACGCGACATCGCTGCACCCAGGGCCTGCGTGTTAATACTGCAGTTCCTCCTTGGCATCTGCGAGCCCGAGAAGAGCTAGGTTTTAAAGTCAGCTGGCAGCTGGGCTTGTCCAGAGGAGCAGCTCCTTTCTGATGAAGCCCAGTTGGATGCACAGTCATCTTGGCTGGTTGGAAATTACCGTAAATTCTTTACGACATAATCTGTGGTGGTTTCAGCCGCCCCGCTCACTGGCAGCCCGCGAACCCGCGCCTGGCCCTTGGAGGAGAAAAGCAGTGGGTGTGAGGAAACACATGTCCTTTCCGGCTTCCGAGGGGAGTGAGGGGAGTGAGGAAGCAACAAGCTGGCCGGGAGAAGCTCTGACAATGTGAGGAGCCTGCCGTGGACATTCCGAGGGGATGGCAACATCCTTCCGACCTCAGACACAAAGAGCAGCTTCTTCCTCTAGGAGGTGATCCAGCGTTCCCTGGCCTTCAGATGACTCGGCGAGACGCAACCACAGAACTCTCTCCCGGGCTTCTCTTCCCATTTTCTTGGAAATGATGGTTTACTGTGAAAGTACAAGGAAGTCCACACATCCTCTAAAGTGATGAGATTCCTATAATAAAAAAAGCTAAAAAAAAATGTCTTGGATGTATTAATATAAGAGCAGTATAAGCCTCATGGATAAATACACTGCCTCCCACAGCTAGAATTGAAGGATCTTTGCTTGCTTTTTCTCTCTTAAGGGTACTCAGAAAGATCAAGGACCATCAGACTCTGAGAAGCCACATGCATACCATGTGTGTGCCCCGCTTGAGACACTTGGGTATTGTAAACAACTCTTGCAGTGAAATTGAGATGGTGACTGACAGAACATGCCAGTTAGGACATCCTGCGCTCATTGTCCATCTTCCTCTTTTCCTGGGCAGCCTCAGGAGTGAAGAGAGATAGGCTTTGGATTCAGGAAGGCAGAAAATTAAATCCTAGCCAGCTTGATTGCTCCCTCCCTTCTCTCCCTAACAAGTGAATTCAATGGGCCTCAGGTTAAATACTTTACCTCTCAGAGCCCGTAGAGTGGGAGTGATTTTATATATATATATATATTTACATAAAAATACAAAAATATTCATAAATATAAAATACATACTGTATATACTATATATTATTTTTGGAGTGACAATATTGTCTCACAGGATGATTGGTAGTTATTTTTATTGGAGATTAATTGCTTTACAAGTTGTGATGGTTTCTGCTGTACAGCAGCATGAGTCAGTCATAATTACATATATATATATTTCCCTTCCCTCTTGAGCCTCCCTCCCACCCCTGCATCTCACCCTTAGGTCATCACAGAGCACCAGGCCGAGCTCCTTGTGCTACACAGCAGCTTCCCGCTAGCACACAGGGTGGTGTATATATGTGAATGCTACTCTCTCAGTTTGATTGGTAGTTTTAAATGATGTGATCACTCTTCCCCCAGTTTCTGGTTTTATTTTCTTGACAGTGATTCTCACTGCCTGAAATTACCGGAGTGCGTGTTTGTTTTCTGTCCATTGCTCCTCCTCTGCCTCGCAAGCGGAACCACTGCCTTTGTTCAGGGCTGTTTTGCCATTGTCTGGGTGCAGTGCTCGGCACATAGTAACTGCTCAGCAAATATTTACTGAACGAATGAGAGTGAAATGAATACACTGGTAAAGCGCAAAATAGAGACTCAATAACTGTTAGTTTTTCCTTCTTTAAGAATATGGGTTTACCTTTGAGTTCGTGGTCTCCCTGTATAACATGGAAATGAGCTAGACCACAGGTCATGGAATTCAGCAGAGTCCTGCCTGTTCAGGCCAAGCGGATCTTTTCTGGATTCTTTAACTTCTTTTGGAGAAGATTATCTGAGCTATTACCATCTGCGTGGCCTGGAGAAGAATTTAGCTTTAGGTTCAAGAGCATTTGTTGGTAAACTGACTTTCTCACTGTAGGTCCATTTCTCAAGCTGTTTTGTCCCCTCTCCTGTTTGTATTGGCTGTCTTGGAGGAAATTCTCCGGTTGCTGCGATGGTCATTCAGTAGGTGGCGCTCTCTCCCAGAATACTGCCCTTCACAGTCCAGACCACGTTACTGATAACTGCAGAGTCACAACTACAAACCAGCCATGCTGCTTATTTTGCAACTTTTGTTTCTTTTCTGTACAGCACATCTCGCTCTCCCTGTTCTTGTCTTCTCAGTTCCTTTCCTACTTAAGTTCTCTGACCCTGAACTTGGGGAAGCCATGTTGGCCTTTACCTAAGAGGAGCAGGGAACTTAAAGGAGACATCCATGCTAAGTTCTGGGCTTGAAATTCAGTTTTCGTTAATTTTTAATTCATTTATTCACTCATTCGTTTAGTCACCAGAATTTTACTGTGAACCAAAATTGGATGGATTAATGAAAGAAGAAAGGCTCTAAGTGCAATGACTGGGATTTGTAGCATGCATCCACTACTTAATGACTTTGGAATAATTTCTTAACCTCTCAAAGCCTCAGTTTTCTGATCTGTACAATGGGGATGACAGTAGTAATTACCTCACAGAGTTGTTCCAAGGAGTAAATTAATCATTATTTATAAAGTTCTAAAAACAGTGCCTGGAACACAGTAACATTAAATAAGCGTTTGTTAAACAAATACTAACTACTGCTTTGCTTAACTTTCCAATGAACATGACAGAGCCTCTTTATATTAGATATATCACATATTTTCCCCCACTAAAAAATCTCTGAAATCAGGATGGCATGTCATAATTTGGCACGTAAGAATGATGATATACAAAATGGTTCATTCATTTTTAAATTGAGAGCGTATTGGGTTTGATGAAATACGGCAATTATAAATAACATCTCTTCTTTTTTGCTGGCCCCTTTCTTTTAGGTTGCACATGTGCTCAAACTTTCCCAATTAAAAAAGAAAGAAAAATAGAGAAAGAGAAAAGAGTTCTTGACTCTGCCTCTTTTCTCAAAGCAGCACTGACTCTGGTGCAGAGCAGAGCCTGGAATGGAAAAAAAGGAAAAGGAACCCCTAGAGGGTCTGAGTAGAACTTGGAGGCCTCAAAAGAGTGGGTCTCCACCTGTCTTCATTCCCTTGCCACCCAGAAACGACACACATTGGTGAGAAAGCCTCACTGATGAGGACATACAGAGAAAGAAGGGGCCTTCTAGAAGGAAGCTTGGGCTCCATCCTGTGATTGTGTTCTGAAAAAGCCTGAGCTTAGACTGAGAACTGGATGGCTTTTTAGGAAGAGCCTTCCCAAGTCCTGGACTAAGAGTTACCATCAGAGGGACTGGACCAGTACCCAAAGAGCAGGTCAGAGTTACTTCCTGGATAAGGTCTCTGAGTGAACAGAATTCTTGAGTTCCACGTGGTCGTCAGCTTATGGGTAATGCTGGATGCATGCTATGTTTCAGTGTGTTTTGTGCTTTTTTTTAATGCCTTCAACTTAGATTCTTTCTTGTGTGTAATATGTCAAGCCACCCCTTGTCCCCTAAAGGGTCACTGAAACTCTCCTTCACTTGGTGGCTGTATTCACAGATGCTCACGGGATACTTCGAGACACTTGGAGTCTCTCCTTTGGCTTCCAGTACTCCTGCAAGAGTCAGACACGACTTAGAGACTAAACCACCACCACCGCCACCACTCCCTAAGGCACCCTGGTGGTGCCTGTGACACTTCTGACACCCCTCTATCCACTCATTTGAGCCCCTGCTACTTGTCTACTAGGAGTCAGACACGACTGAGCGACTTTCACCGCTCACTCCTAGGCTGCTGCGCTGAAATATTCTCCCAGTGTTCTGCGCACCCAGAATCTACAAAGAGCGATTCGCTATCCTTTAGTTATCCTTCCAGTGAGTGTATTGTTATAAAAAATAGAACAGCCAGTTATTTTACCAGCATCATGGGTTGATTTGAGAACAGCAGAAGAATTGCAATTCGGACAACAAAGTTATGGCAAAAACATAGGTGAGCCCAACGGCGAACAAGCATGACTTTATAGAGAAAAGGAGGTTGGGAAGAGTTGTTTTGAATGCAAGTCCATTGGTGGAAAGCAAGAGTTTGGGATGGCAGGAGTTTTCCATTGGCTGGGCGTGTTGCTGGGCATGGAGAACTCTTCCTCTTGGGGTCTGTAACTGACTTGCTTCTGTTTGTAATTGACCTCAAGTCACAGTGCCTAAGGGCTCTCCATTCTAGCCTTCTGATTTCATTTTAAATGAGATTTCCTGTGTCCTGTCTCACACATGCTTATAAGTCCCTCTACACAATGCTGGGCAGACAAAGAGAATACCTGTACTTACCCAGGGGATGTTAATCTCCTCAGAGACCTTCACACACATTGTTCGATCTAAGCTGTGTGTGTGTGCATGCTAAACCTCCTCAGTGGTGTCTGACTGTTGTGACCCCCATGCACTGTAGCCTGCCAGGCTCTTCTGTTCTTGGGATTTTCCAGGCAAGAATACTGGAGTGGGTTGCCATGCCCTCCTCCAGGGGATCTTCCTGACCCAGGGACTGAACTCTTATATTTGTTGCATTGGCAGGTGGGTTCTTTACCACCAGTGCCACCTGGGAAGTCTCTGATCTAAGCTGCTCAACGGTAAAGAATCCACCTGCCAATGCAGGAGATATAAGAGATCTCAATTTGATCTCTGGGTCAGGAAGATCCCCTGAGGAGGGCATGGCAACCCACTCCAGTATTCTTTCCTGGAAAATCCCATGGACAGAGGAGCCAGGCTGGCTATAGTCCGTGAGGTCGCAAAGAGTCAGACACGACCAAGAACACACACAAGCGTTTACACAGCCATTGACACGGGCAACTCCTTTTTCGTATTTCACAGATGTGGAACTGAGGAGAGGAGGGCTGAAGTGACTTCTTCCAGGGCCAGTCTACTTTCTGATTGACAAGGGATAAACTAGATGGTGTTGCCTGCTCTCAGGGAGCCTGCCTTCAGGAGAGCTCCCAGGCACCACCTTGTTCTCTGATGTTTCAGTCCAACAGAATGTATTGCTGTGGGTCCTGACCTAACCCACACTGCAGCAGTCTGCATTAAACTTTAAAACCCTCGCTTGCACATACCAGAGAAGCCCTTAGCCCTCCGCAGCAGACTCGAGGGCTTGCTCCATCTCCCTGCATGTCTTCTTTGCCTGAGGTGTGTCCGGGTGCAGGTTGGGAGAGTCAAACAGTCAATAAATACTTGCTGAGCAGCAAGCGCCTCCCTAGGCTCTGGGGATTCACCTTGAATTCACCTTGCCGTTGACTTGAAAGGATGTTAATACCAAAAATTCTTTGAGCAAGAAATTCTGATAGAGACTCTATATAACGTGCTCATGTTTCTATGAGGGAGGCAGTAGTATTTATATTTGTTTTTCTATTTTTAATTGTTATATTTTTATCGTTAGGATTCTGTCCAAGCCTGAGGTCTGAGTGGAAGTGCCTTTGGAGCTGGGAAAGGACACAAGGTCACAGCTGAAGCCTTGGTCTGCTGCTCCGGATGGAGGAGCTTTGGAACCTCAAACTAACCCCTGGCCCCCACTTGGTGCCCTCCTGTGGACACCCCCAGGTGTCTGCTGAGTCATGACCCACCCTCTGCATGGAACAGGGTGGAAAAGTAAAGTAACTGTTTGTTGAACTGGCAAAAACTGCAAGTTTTAAATGCCCCAGAAGAGGTTTATTTCTTACACAGCTGGTTCTAAGTAGAATAAAGGGTGGGGGAGGGGATCATGATCAAAGAACTGATTTTCTTTAGTAGATTTTCCTTACTTGGTTTTCAAATCTTTTCTTTTTTATTATTAAAGTTTAGTTGAATTACAATGTTATGTTAGTTTCAGGTATACAGCAAAATGATTCAGTTATACATATATATTTATCTGTATACTTTTTAAGATTCTTTCCCATTATAGGTTATTACAAGATATTGAATATAGTTCCCTGTGCCTTACAGTAGGTCTTTGTTGTTTATCTGTTTTATATACAGTAGTGTGTCTCTATTAATCCCAAACTCCTGACTTATCCCTGCCTAACCCTCTCCCCTTTGGCTGAGTAACATTCTATTGTGTATGCACGTGCCACACCGTCTTCATCCATTTTTCTGTCAGTGGAAAGACCCTTAGGTTGCTTCCATGTCTTAGCTACTGTAAATAGTGCTGCTGTGAACATCTTTTTGAATAGAGTTTTCCTCTTTTCTGGATATATGCCTAGGAGTGGGATGGCTGTATCATATGGTAACTCTATTTTTAGTTTTTAAGGAACTTCCATCGTGGCTGCACCAATTTATATTCCCAGCACTGGGTAGGAGGGTTCCCTTTTCTTCACACCCTCTAGTTTTCAAATCTTAAGAAGAAGGAAGCTGCAGAGATGGAGATGCTAGGTATCGCTATATGGTACATTTGAGGTGATCCTTTCTCCTTTGACATGCTGGAGTTGAGTGGTATGGTTTACCCTGCTGGCCCTCTGGCCACAAATGGAGTGGGTTATGAACTCTCCCTGCAACTTCTTCCTTAGTATTTGCGTCCCACTGTTTACACCCAGTGATAACCAGACACGTGACCTTGGGTTTGCTTTCTGACTCTACATGGCCTTGTTCCTGGTCTTTGAGATGTGGAGACTGCCCAGCTCAAAGGGCTGTGCTGCAGGGATAGTGAGGTAATATATCTCTCCGACAATGGTGAGATTCTACACAAAGCCTCGTTGTTTTTACTCTACCTATTTATTCTATCTTTCTTTCTTTATTTGGCTGCCTCGGGTCCTGGTTCCTGCATGAGGGATCTTTTCCATGCGGCACATGGACTCTCTAGTTGTGGCAAATGGCCTCCAGCGTATGTGGGCTTAGTTGCTCTGTAGCATGTGAGATCTTAGTTTCCTCCCCTTCATTGCAAGGTGGATTCTTTACCTCTGGGCCACCAGGGAAGTCCCTCTACCTATTTCTTCTTTATGGTGTGGTCTGAAGGCATCTGCTTCAAAACACTCTCCAAGTATATTAGAAAGTACTCAGTGCCCGACCCACAATAGGCCTAAAAATTTAAGACTGTGACTCCTACTGGGGCCAAAGCATGAGACGGAAACCTTGGTGATGCTGGTAGTCAACATCATTTCTAGTAGAGGAACAGCAAGGGACACCAGGAAAGAAAAGAAAATGACTTCCAAAGCGGGAGGGATAAAGGTGGGAGGAGTCCTCCCCTTTTCAAACCTTTTCCCTGCCCCACCCACCTCACCAAAGTACTCCCTCATTCTCAGCCTCCCAGACTCTTCCCCTTTCCACTCTGACTCCTTGTTCTCTGATCACAAACCCTCAGTTCTCAAGATAACATACCATGAAAGCACCTGAGATGAAAATGGTTGATATGGCTGTGAGCTGTAAAAGAAAAGCTAGAGCTGGAGCCAACCTTAGAGGAGATGTCCATCTATGTATACATATATATATATATATATATATACACACACACATATATATATGTATGTACACACACACATATATATATATGTACACACATATATATATGGGCTTCCCTGGTGGCTCAGATGGTAAAGAATCCGGCCTGCAGGACATCTGGGTTTGATCCCTGGGTTGGGAAGATCCCCTGGAGGAGGGTATGGCAACCCACTCCAGCATTCTTACCTGGAGAATCCCATGCGCAGTGGAGCCCGGTGGGCTACAGTCCATGGGGCTGCACAGAGTCATACACGACTGAAGCAACTTAGCATACACTCACGCATTCCCTATACATGTGTCCCTCTCTGTGTTTTGCAAAGAGGCACCTGGGGTCATGCATTGCCTCTGCCAGTGTTTTACATGTTTAACAGAATTAGATAAGAGTAGAGTTTGGATTTTGGTGTTCTAGGCTGTAAAGAGCGGGTGGGGGTGGGGTTTCCCTTTTGTCCCCTGCCTCCACGTGGAGCTGAGAGCTCATCTAGAGCTCATCCACCCAGGAGAGGGTGCTGGGGCTCTAGGGAAGTAGAATACTTCAGGGCTTTTATCTCAGCCCTTCCATCTCCCTTAGAACATAGGACATTGCTTTCATGTTTAAACAATAAGATAATTCAGTCAAAAGAAAAACACTGAACAGATTTCTTAAACTTTGCTCACTCATCTTTGGAGACTTTCTCCCCTGTTTTGGGCTGATGTGAGGGCCTGACAGACAGCTCTCTCGGCTCCTCTGACTATCTCCACAGTCACTTGTGTGGCATCCCTTCAGGACTGGGGCTCTTGGTAGACAGGCCATGGCTTCTAGGTATCTGAGCTCGTTGCACATACCTGGCATGTCCTGGGTGTTGTGTGAATACGGTTGCAGATGAGTGAACAAAGGAGGTGGAGAAGCAACAATTAGCCACCCCCAGTTTCATATTGAGACGTTGCATGTGGAAAGCCCTTTAGAAACTGAAAAGAGTGACATAAATGTTTCCTCATCCTGATTTGGAAGAAAAACACCATCTCCAACTGCCGGAAGCAAAAAAGTTTCCCTCCCATAGATCCAGCTAATTTACCTAGTAAATATTTCACAGGTGCCTACCTGGAACAGAGATTAAGCATCTGTTAGAAAGTCGCCTTCAAGACCTGCTCTTCCCTCATTCTTGGCCACTCTTAGACCTTCTCCCCTTCCTTTTCTCTTCTACCAGAGTTTGAACACAACATCTCATTTATTACCTTGCATGAGTGTGTGCTAAGTCTCTCAGACATGTGTGACTCTTTGCCACCCTTTGGACCGTAGCCCACCAGGCTCCTCTGTCCATAGGATTTCCTGGGCAAGAATACTGGAGTGAGTTGCAATTTCCTTCTCCAGGGGATCTTCCTGACCCAGGGACTGAACTTGCATCTCCTGTATTTCCAGTGTTGCAGACAGATTCTTTACCTGTTGAGCCACTGGGGAAGCTTTAGGGTCCACTCAATGGAAAACTATACTCTCCACCTTTTCAGAAAGTCTGGGGAAAATACACTCTCTTCCTGTCCTGCTTGGAGATCTGGGGTCTGAAGTTTACTTGTGTGTTTAGGAAAGAAACACCGAGACAGCTAAGATGCAGAGGCGAGAGAGGCTTAGTCCCCAGGTCTCACTGCTTCGTGGCCTCTGGCCCCAGGTACTGTTGTCCTGCCACCTGTATGCTCCGTGGCTCCATTTGCTGACCTGACCCCTGCCCGACTTACTTAAGGGTGCCCAAAGTGGAAAGAGTATAAGAATGCTGTAAGAATCCCTTCCCCTAGCATTACCCGATTCTGGTGAGGTCAGGTGGACTGAGTAGTCACCCCCGAGGTATGATTTAGGTGGTACAGGAAGGCTCCTGCTCAAAAATAAATTCCACATGAGTGCCTGCACTGTTGCTGATTAATTCATCCCTTTATTCATTGAACAAATATTTACCCGATACTCTCCAGACAACCTCTCCTCCATCCGAACAAAAATGGGGTCTGTCCTCAAGTTGATCAAGAAATAGCAGAAGATGCTGAAACAAATATACTTTACCCAGTGTCTGATGAGGCTCCTAGGTTTTTCAGGAAGAGCCTTGTTTTGCAGCATATGTTGTTGACTTTAACATCCTGCCTTCCAAATCTAGCTGATGACCCAGGACCAGTTACTCAACCTGTTAGAACTTGTTTTCTTGTAGGTCTAACAGCAATGATGGTAGTAATAGCTTACCCCTTATTGTGAGAATACTGTGAAACACTCCCCCAGAAAAGGGGTGTGGGTTTCTAGTAAGAAGTGAATGCAGTATTTTGAAAGCGCATCTGTTTAGAGGCACTGAAGGTTTCATGGTGGGGGTGGGGGGTGGCATCTGATCTGAGTCAGGAAGGACAAATAGGAATTGGCCAGACAGAAAAGACAGGCAGTGGATCTCAGGCAAAAGGAACAGTGTATACAAACTAGTGAAGCAAAACATCGCATGATGTCTTCTCAGAACTTGTGAGGTTCAGTCTTGAAGGACAGGGAATGTTGGAGAGCTGGGAGGTGGGGCGGTTCACCTACTTGCTGCCCCCTTTTCCTTACAGAGCCTCCTGGCTCACCCTTCACCTTCTTCTTCAAGTCTTTGCTCAAATGACACCCCGACCTTACCCGGTCAAAGTGCATCAGTCCCGCCCCCTGCTCTGCTTGTCCCCTTTCCTGCTTGGTTCTTCTTCAAAGTACTTATTGTCAAAGATAATACAACGTAAGTTGACTCGCTTTATTTGTAGACCTTCTCAAGACCCTCACTGCTCTCCCCTCCCCATCACAAACATAGACTGAATGCCCCCCAAGGAGAGGGATTTTGGTGTTCTCTTCGCAGACATCACTCCCCCTGACCCCAAGTCTCCCGCAGAGCCCAGCACAGACGCGACAAGGGAAGCTCTGTGGGCTGGGTGGCCCCTGGGCTCTGATGGGTAACAAGATGGTGACTCCGCGCTCCAGCAGTAGTGGGTGTGGAACTGTTGGGAGCTTCTGGGTCATTTTGTGCCTGCTTTTGAGAAACCACGCTGAGGAATTCTGACTGTTTTCATTTGTCTGTCTTTGTCATTCTCTAAAGACTTTTCAACCTGGAAACGCTTCTGGGGTTGAATTCACACTGAGTTGGTTTTTTACTTCTGTGTGACTCTCTGTGACCAGGGCTGGGAGAGGTGACTTTGGGAATCCAATGAGGCTACCAGGTGCCTGGGGGGAGGAGAAGATGTTGAAAGGATAGGGTGGGGGTTCAGGAATGGAGGCGCCCAGAGACACGTAACTCTTTCACAATTTGGCCTGGGGCTGTTCCTATGATTGGGTGTCTTAGCCAAGAATGTCCCCAGAATTCCAAGTCATTTTTAGATACAGTTTTCTTGTCCTGTGTTCAATAACCTTCCATAAAGTATGTTTAAGATCAGGAAAAGAAAGAGGTTTGTGTGCTTATCTTGTTTAGGGCTTGAGGTGAGAGGAATAAGGGTCAAAATTTTCCTTGGTGTTTGTTTTTATTTTTATTTCATAAATTATCACAAAATATAGAAAAGAGTAACTATAACTAATAGCCTAACACTCATGTACCAGTTAAATATGCATTTACCTTAGTTTTTTAAAATGCTAAATGCTTTATTTTTAAAATGCTTTATCTGCCTTTTTAAACTTTTAAACCAATAAATACTCATACCACTAAAAAAAATAACACCAATAAAAAAAATTAAAAAGACAGCCATAACAGGGTAGGAGGTGGGAGGGAGGTTCAAAAGGGAGGGGACATATGTCTACCCATGGTGGATTCATGGCAAACACAATAGTGTAAAGCAATTATCCTTCAATTAAAAATAAATAAATTTTAGAGAAGGACAGTCACAGATTGCAAAGAGGTGTTTAGATGCATACTTTTAACAGATAAAAGAATTACTCTTCAGAATATGTAAAGAGCTCTTCAAATCAGTGAGAAAAAGAGAACCCATTCTGGTTGTTTTATAGCAACTGGAGATCTGGACAAATCTCCCTGAGTTTTCCCCTTCCCTGGTCCTCTCCTCACTTCTTTTTTTTTTTCATCAACAAACCTTCTTTTCTTTTTGGGGTTGGTGGGGGAAGGGAAAGAGAGAGACGGTACTTCTTTCTTTCCTGGCTGAGCCAAATGGCATGTGGGATCTGAGTTTCCAGACCGGGGATGGAACCTGTGTCTCCTGCATTGGAAGTACGGAGTCTTATCCCCTAGACCATCAAGACCGTCCCTCTCCTCACTTTAACTTAGCCCCTCTCTATCACTCACAAAGGAAGTTCACATGCCCAGAGGAGAGGGGTCTTAAAGAGAAATAACTCAGTTCCTTTCTCCTTGCCTTGTACCTCATTCTCTTCGAAACAGGACTCAAACAAGATGAGACACGTTGCTATGTCTTCACTCTGGTTGTTCGGTTGCCCAGTCGTGTCCGACTCTTTGCGACCCTCCTTCCTCTTTTTTCTAACTGGAGGTGTGTGGGGGAAAAACTAGTTTGTTCCTGTGTCTCCATGTGAAAGAGAAAGAGCCTTCATATTTATTGCCAGAATCTTCTTTAACATCTCAACAACTTCAAGAGGTAGGTGTCAGTATTTCCACTTTACTAGTGAAAAACCCAAGCCCTGAAGGATCAAACAGCTTTCAAATATCATACTGGTGGCAAATACAGGAAGAACATTTGAGCCCAGGACTGTACAATTCCAAAGCTCAAGCTTTTCCCCCTAAAATACACTTCTAAGAACCTCATGATTGTCTCTTGACTTCAAGAATGAATGTGGGGACTTCTCTGATGGTTCAGGGGCTAAGACTCCGAGCTCCCAATGAAGGGGGCCCAGGTTTGATCCCTGGTCAGGGAACTAGATCCCACATGCCACAACTAAGGGTTTGTATGCTGCAAGCAAGTGAAGATCCCATTTGAAAGACTCCATGCAGCCGAATAAATAAATCTCTTTTTTAAAAAAGTGAATGTGCTTGACAAAGCAACATCATTTTTAATCAGAGTGACCTTGTGGCAAGGTCCTGTGCCATGTGGTATGGGTGAGGACAAGTCTGAATTTGTGAGGGAAGACCAGTGTTTCTTTCTATGAGTATATCACACGTAACAGTGGAAGGGAGCTGGTAAAGGGCAAGGGCGTTACTGGATACTGCAAAGTTACCAGTTCTAATTGGAGCCGAGAGAAATCAGTTTTTTCCCGGTGTTGGACACGTAAGTCTAGTCTCCTACTATGTTGGCATGTGAGACAGGGTTTAGGAGCCTACTATGGCATTTCACAGACTGTCATTCAAATCCCCGCTCGGCTTCTTCATTGTATGGCCTAAGGCAGTTCACTTATCCTAAGTCTGGGTTTCCTCTTATTCACAAGGTGAGACACATACCTGGGTCACAGGGGGCTGTTAAACCAGTAAATGAAGTGTATGTAAAGCGCTTAGCCTAGCATCTGGCATGTAGTCAGTCCTCAATAAAAAAGCAGCCATATGTATTTTATTGTTAAGATCATTATTGAGCATTGCAGGCAGATTCTTTACCAGCTGAGCCACAAGGGAAGCCCAAGAATACTGGAATGGGTAGCCTATCCCTTCTCCAGTGGATCTTCCCAATGCAGGAATCGAACCAGGTCTCCTGCATTGCAGGTGGCTTCTTTACCAACTGAGCTATCAGGGAAGCCCTATTTGGCAGATAGGGATTATAAAATGAAGAAATTCATTCGGTCCACAACTAGTTACTGAACATTAGCTATGTCACAGGCAGTGAACACCACAGACTGAGATGCCTGCTCTCAGGCATCAGCTATATTCTGGAGTGGGTAGACACAGCCAGCAAAACCAATAAGCAAATTAAGAGATATAGTGAAATGTGATATGTGTTCTGGGAAAAATATAAATAGATTTAGGTGACTATCCAAGTCATTCATTTAGTGGACACTCGTTTAATCTGAACCACCATCAGTGAATGCTAACATGGAACTCTCCAGGCAAGAGTTCTGGAGTGGGTTGCCATTTCCTTCTCCAGGGGATCTTCCTAACCCAGGGATCGAACCCAGGTCTTGTGCATTGCAGGTAGATTCTTTACTGTCTGAGCCACCAGGGACGCCCTAACATTGGTAGTCCATTGGTTGGAAATGTAATGCCGGTCTTAGAGCTTAATTTCTGTTTGTTTTTTCTTTTAATTTTTAAATTTTAAATGGTAATAGTACATTGTACTTTCTCTGATCATCTCAGTGTCCCAGATAAAGCAATCTTCTCACTGATAGTTAACAACTCCTTTGGGATTTTTAGATGCTGCTTCCAGATAAATGGGTTATTTTTGATTACTATTTTGCTTACAACAAGAGTAGCATCCAGTGGCCAAGTTGCTAACTACATTATTAAATAACAAAAACAAAAATTTGAACCTGTAGGTATAACTGATGGTTTGTTCTATTGGTGGTTGAGGAGAAAAGCATCTCATAACTTAAAAAACTTTCTGGGAAAAAAAGATCAACCATAGAAATTCCAGGTTTAAAGGGACCTTTAATTATGCTGAAATTCTCTTATGTGGTTCAGACAAGACTGGTTTGACTTGATCTGTTTTGGACTTGAGCTCTGTTTCTTGGGAATTATAGGTTGATAGAAGCTGATACTCAGAAAAGGGAAGATGTAGTTGTCAATAGATTTTTCTTGAGAACACTTGCTAAGAGGGAAAGGAGACTTTCCTTTTCTAAGATGCTACTAAGAAGACTGTTAGTGCTACTGCCCTGGTGGTCCAGTGGCTAAGACTCTGCACTCTCAATTCAGGGGGCTGGAGCTCCATCCCTGGTCAGGGAACTAGATCCTGCCTGCTACAACTAAAGAGTTCAAATACAGCAACTAAAGATCCTGAGTGCTGCAACTAAGACCCAGTGTAACCAAATAAATAAACAAATACTTTTAAAAAATGATTCTTGGTGAGGCATAGCTTGTTTATTTTTTTGAATGCTTCAAGGCAGTCAGATACTGGGAGAGATGCAACCAGTACCAGGGCTGTCCAGCCTACAAGGCTAACGTCTGTCTCAATCTTCTGCTGTATTTGACTATGAAAAGTGTCAAACACACAGAGAAGTACAGAGAGTAATGTTACAAAATATCCACCCCAATCCAAACAACAGTTTTCAGCGATTTTAATATGGATAGATATTAAATGCGTGCATGTGACGTGGTTGCTGAATCGTGCCTGCCTCTTTTCGACCCCATGGACTAGATAGCTTGCCAGGCTCCTCTGTCCATGAAATTCTTCAGGCAAGAATACTGGAGTGGGTAGCCTTCCCTTCTCCATGGGATCTTTCTGAGCCAGGGATAGAACCTGGTCTCCTGCATTGTAGGCAAATTCTTTACCATCTGATCCACCAGGGAAGCCCTAGATATTAAATAGATTTAGATGTAACTGATGATCCCTTTATAATTATTCCCTAGCCCTCTCTTGCTAGACGCAACCAGCACCCTGAAGTTAGTGCATATACTTCCTGTCTCTGATGACTGAGATGGTAAAGAATCTCTCCCACAATGCAGGAGACCTGGGTTCGATCCCTGGGTCAGGGAAAAATCCCCTGGAGGAGGGAATGGCAACCCATTCCAGTATTCTTGCCTGGGAAATCCCATGAACAGAGGAGTCTGGTGGACTACAATCCCTGGGGTCGCAAACAGTCAAGACACGATTGAGCGACTTTCACTTTTCATGTGTTTATACTTTGATTCTACAATCAAACTATAGCATTGTCTGTATGCTTTAAAATTTTGCATAAATAGTATTATATGGCATGGGCTTCCCAAGTGGTGCAGTGGTATAGAATATGCCTACCAATGCAGTAGATGCAAGAGATGAGGGTTCAGTCCTTGGGTCAGGAAGATCTCCTGGTGTAGGAAATGGCAACCCACTCAGACATTCATGACTGGAATATTCCATGGACAGATGAGCCTGGTGCACTACAGTCCATGAGGTTGCAAACAGTCAGACACGACTGAATGACTAAGCATGCACGCGTGTGTGCACACACACACACACACACACACACACAAACACACATTATATGGCATGCATTTTGTCCTAGTTTTTACAATCTTTTTGAGGTCTGTCTCTTCATATCAGCTATAGATGTGTAATTACAACTCTTCTCAAAAGTGACCAGTAGGATCTCTGACCCCTGGACACATGTGGAAGAGTAGCAAGATGTGTTATTCCACATTGTGTCTCTCTGACAGATTCTTCATCTTATTCATCAAACTGTCAACTTCCCGAGACCAAAATACCAGTACAGGAGGTAAAATCTGCTGAGACAAGGAAAAAGAACTGCTTAAAGAAACTAAATAGGAAACTAAGCCATTTAAGTGTAAGCTAAAGAAAGAGAGAAACAGTGAACGTCTTCATATAATTTTTGAACTCAGTCTCCTGGAGTTTTTTTTCCTCTTCCCCATCCCTGCAGAAGCAATCAATGTTTCAAATGTTTCCACCTTTGGTTAAATTTACCTATTCTAGAGTTTCATGAAAATAGAATCGTGTGGTATGTACTCTTCTGTGTTATTCTTTTTTCAACCAGTATGTTTTGGAGATACACTCACATTGTTATGTGGCCATAGTTTATTCCTTTTTAGTTGTTGCATAATGTTTTATGAATATATCACAGTTTGTTTATCCATTGTCCTATTTATTGGACACCTGGCTCCTGTCCATGGAATTTTCCAGGCCCAGGATCGAACCCAGGTTTCCCTCATTGCAGGCAGATTTCTTGGTCACATGCTAAATGTATATTTAACTTTATAAGGTACTACCATACTATTTTCCAAAGTGGCTAGAGTTACAATGGCTTTACATTCTTGTTAATATTTGCTATTGCCAGTTTTTTAATTTCCAGACATTTGTGGGAATATATTTCATTGATATTTTCACTAAAAACTTATTAGTTAGAACTAATTTTAGAAACACAAACAAGATTATACATAGCATATATATTCAAAATATGTTTGTATATATTTAGAGGAAATGTGTTCAAAAAACTCTAAGAAATATTATTCTAAAAATATATTTACAACATTTGGTATACAACAAATCAAATTTAAAGAATGATGTCACTGTATCCATCTTTTCAACAGCTCTAAAGTTTTGTGTATCTAATAATATAGCTCTAAAATATCTCAGTATGGTCTTAATTGTTTTTCTCTGAAGACTCGATGTTGACCATTTAAAAAATGTATTTATCTGTTACTCATATATCTTTTTATGTGAAGTATTTAAAAATTTTTTGCCTGTTTTTTAAATTGTGTTGTTCATCTTATTATTATAATAAATTAAATAAATATAATTTATTTAAATTCTTTAAAATTTAGGCCAGATATAAGTTTTGTAAATTATATCCAGTCTTGTGGTTTATCTTTAAGCATATTAATTTTTAAGCTTGATGATACCCATTTGTCATTTTTAAAGGTTATAGTTTGTGTTGTTTTGTCCTTCTTATGTAGTCTTTGCCTAATATAATGTCAAAATGATTTTCTCCTATAAATTTGCTTAATTTTAATCATTACATTTAGGTCTATGATCATGTTGTAAAGTGAGGGTCAAGGTAAATTTGTTTCCATATGGACTATCCATTACCTATGATTGACAATCTTTTCTCTATTGAATTATCTGTCTTGGCACCTTGTTGAAAAGTAATTAGCCATACAGTGTAGGTCTTTTTAATGGAAGCTGTACTCTGTTTCAAATAAAAGTTCTTTTTCTTGCAAGCTTTTTTTAAAAATAGAACTTTGTTTTTAAAAAATTAATTAATTTTTGACTGCACTGGGTCTTTGTTGCTGTGTGTGGGCTTTCTCTTATTGCTGTAAGCAGGGCTACTCTTTGTGGGTGTTCGGGCTTCTCATTGCGGTAGCTTGTCTTCTTGCGGAGCCCAAGCTCTAGGTGCATGGACTTCAGTAGTCAGTGCACACGGGCTCAGTAGTTGCGACACACAGGCTTAGCTGCTCTGCAGCATGTGGAATCTTCCTGGACCAGGGATTGGATCTGTGTCCTCTGCCTTGGTAGGTGGCTTCTCATCTACTGTACTACCAGTGAAGTCCTTTGCTAGCATTCTGAAACACAATCTAAAGAGCTATCTGTTCATACTTACTCTTGCATCTCTGATAAATATTTCCTTATCCTGGTCACCATCTGTGGCAATGAGAAAGGTCAGGCATGTGGTTTTCTCTTCCATCTCTTCCTGTCTTTCTCCTGCTCCCTGTCAACACTTGAGACATCCAAGTCAGCTTTCATGACTTTCAAGTATTTAAAAATTGACTTGCCCAAGGTGCCCACTCTTGTATTTTTCTAATGAAAAGTCCACAGGCTCCAATGTTAGTAACAAGAGCTAATACCTCTATCATGTGTGTTGTCACTAATCTAGGCACTTTTAAAATTATTTAATTGTCTCAACAACCGTATGAAGTAGGAATTAGTATCCCTATTTATAGAAGAGGAATTGGAGGCCCTGAGGGGCTATGCACTTTGTCCAAGTTTGTTCACACATGTAGTAGGTAGCTGAGCTAAGATACATTCTCAGTCTCTCCAGAGTCTGTATGCTTTCCCAAAAATGCTAAATTGCTGACTCACCCACCAAATGACTTTATTTGTAGATTGCACACATCTGTATTTTCTTAAGTTAATATTTTTCTATTAAGTGGAGCTGTAAGGGATCTTAGAAAGCATTTTTCAGGATGAGGAAACATAAGCTGAAAGAGATCTAACCTGGAAGGGGAGCCAGGCCCTAGCCTTGGATGCCTGAGGGCTTTCCCCTTTACCCACTCTGCCTTCCTGGCCTTGGGGACTTCCTCAGTTTGGACTCCACCAACCTATGGCACTTCCAGATCACGGAGTCCCTAGGATGTAGCACTATGCTTCCAGAGTTGATTTCCATTCTTTAGCCTCTGAGCTTCCCTAGTGCTTCAGATGGTACAGAATCTGCTTGCAGTGAGGGAGACCCAAGATCAATCTCTGGGTCAGGAAGATCCCCTGAAAAAGGGCACGGCTACCCACTCCAGTATTCTTGCCTGAAAAAGCCTATGGACAGAGGCACTTGGGAGGATACCATTCAAGGGATCACAAAGGGTTGGACATGACTGAATGACTAACTTCAGCCTCTGCACTGCTCACCAGAACCTCTAATGAGGGCTATTCTCAACTACCTATCATGGCTGCTGCTGCTAAGTTGCTTCAGTCATGTCCAACTGTGTGACCCCATAAACAGCAGCCCACTAGGCTCCTCTGTCCCTGGGATTCTCCAGGCAAGAATACTGGAGTAGGTTGCCATTTCCTTCTCCAATGCATGACAGTGAAAAGTGAAAGTGAAGTCACTCAGTCGTGCCTGACTCTTAGCGACCTCATGGACTGCAGCCTACCAGGCTCCTCCGTCCATGGGATTTTCCGGGCAAGGGTACTGGAGTGGGTTGCCATTGCCTTCTAGTTACCTAATAAACTCATCCATTTGTCTCCTCCAAGTAATATTCAAATGGACATTTACTGAGCCCTACTATGAAAAAGCTATGACAAACCTAGGCAGCATATTAAAAAGCAGAGACGTTACTTTGCCAGTAAAGGTCATATAGTAAAAGCTATGGTTTTTTCAGTAGTCATGTATGGATGTGAGAGTTGGACCATAAAGAAGGCCAAATGCCAAGGAACTGATGCTTTTGAGCTGTGGTGTTGAAGACTCTTGAGAGTCCCTTGGACAGCAAGAAGATCAAGCCAGTCAAACCTAAAGGAAATCAATACTGAATATTCATTGGAAGGACTGATGCTTTATCTTCAATATTTTGGCCACCTGATGGGAAGAGCTGACTCATTTGAAAAGACCTTGATGCCGGGAAAGATTGAAGGCAGTAGGAGAAGGGGCGACAGAGGATGGGATGTTTGGATGACATCACCAACTCAGTGGACATGAGTTTGAGCAAGCTCCCAGGAGTTGGTAATGGATGGGGAAGCTACAGGGAAGCCTGGCATGCTGCAGTCCATGGGGTCGCAAAGAGTTGGATACAACTGAACGACTGAACAACAACAACAACAACTGTGGAAACGTCTTACTACACTCTGCAAGAACATACATATAAGATATATTAGCATGCCCTCCAAGGGCTTATAAATACTATCAACAACTAATGTTATCAAATCTCTGAAAAGTTTCTGTATAGAACAAATTTTACACACATATTGAACCTTTGCCCTTCCTTCCTTCTTCTAACTTCTATTTCTTCTTCATTCACTTAATAATGTATCGGGTGATTTCTTTGTCCAACATTATTGTATTCTATTGTATGGAGAAATGAACATTTATATGGCATCAGAGATCTTGATTTCCAGGTCCTCTCTGTCACTTACTATCGGGGTATGTTCTCAGTTGTTGGATCCAATTCTTTTGCGACCCCATGGATTGTAGCCCACCAGGTTCTCTGTCCATAGGATTTTCCAGGCAAGAATACTGGAGTGAATTGGCATTTCCTCCTCCAGGGGATCACCCAGGGATAGACCCAGCTGTCTCCTGCTCTGGCAGGCAGATTCTTTACCACTGAGCTTACTTGGAAAGCTCTATCAGCTGGGTGACCTTCAGCACATTATTGAACCTCTCTGAGCCTCTTGCCTAATCTGTAAAGGAGGAAGGAGATAACAAAGCGCTTTGAAAATGCTAATCTTTTTGAGAGCTGTAGAAGAAAGAACTTGGACTTCAGAGTCAAAAGAGGTGGATTCCTAGCATCACTGAATACAGGACAAAGTCTGTGATAATAAAGCCACGTTGAAGAGGCAGCAGGTTGGGAAGGTTAACCTAGGAACTTAGAGCGCAGATTCTGACCCTGGCCCTCACTCACATTCTTCTTCAGGAACTCACAAGCTATTACAAGTCATGACCCTTCTTGAATAATCAAACCAAAATTGTCCGTGATCAGATTTCAGAGATTTAAATAGAGGAGGCCTTGACTGACAGGAAAAAGAACATTCTTAAAGACAGAGACAGTAATTCAGCAGTCTCACTCATTCATCCTTCTATCAACTTTTCACTGTCTACAGTGTTAGCCTCGAGGCATTATTTTAGATGCTGGAGATCTGAAAATGAAAAAGGTTAATGGTGCTTCTAAAGTTTCTTGGTGGGGAAGGGTGTTGTGAGAGAGGTGGGGCTTGAGGGTGATGATCAGGTTGGCAAACCCTGAGTGGAGGATTGGAGGCAGCTTGTCTTGGGCAGGGCTGAGGGAGATTGATGGAGCAGGACTAAACTGTCCCCAAACCTCAGGTTGCAAGACAGTTCTCATCATTAAAGAGTTTACGATAAAAAAAAGAGTTTATTATCTAGCGAGCAAGGCAGAAATAGAATCCCAGAATGATAACACATTGTGATAGTTGTGTGACAGAGAGATGCACAGAGTGATATGAAAACACACACACATACACAATAACAGTCCAAGTTGAGAAGAGCATTGCAGCCTGAGGGAAGATGAGATTTATGATTTGCTGGAGTAGTGATCTATGTATTTGGGTCTCCTCTCACTTGTTTTCAACCTCACTTTCCATGACATTTCACAGTTAGAAAATGCTTTCACATTCTGAATTTCACTTGGCTTAATGAAAATAAAGAATGGAAAAAGAGATCATTTTTATTCTACAGATGAGGAGATAGGAAGAGAGGATACCAAGTCACGAGGCTGTAATTACGAGTGGGAATCACAGTGCAGTTTTTCCGATTCTTAGTTAAAAGTCCTTTCCTAGTATGGAAAAAAGTGACTTCAGTATCAATTTGATAACTTTTTTATTGGAATATAATTGCTTTACAATATTGTGATAGTTTCTGTTGTACAACAATGTGAATCACTCATGTGTATTAATATACGTATATGAGATGGTGGGATGGCATCACCGACTGGATGGACATGAGCTTGAGCAATCTCTGGGAGATGGTGATGGACAGGGAAAGCTGGCGCGGGGCAGTCCATGGGGTGGCAAAGAGTGGGACACAAACGAGTGAACGAGCGACTGAACTGACTGATCCTCTCCCTCTAGGGGCCCCGTCCCATCACCCCAACCCACCGCTCTAAGGCATCACGAAGCAGGCACTGAGCGCTCTGCGGTGGCGTCCCACTAGCTGTCTGCTTCCCACACGGTGGCGTATATAGTCAGTGACGCTCTCTCAATTCACTCCGCCCTCTGCTTTCCCCACAAGTCTGTTCTCTACTTCCGTTCCTGCTCTGCAAATAGGTTCATCAATACCATTTTTCTAGATTCCGTATGTTTGTGGTAATATACAACATTTGTCTTTCTCTTTTTGACTTACTCCACTCTGTATGACATTTTCTGACTGTTTTGAAACCTCATCAATCGAATTTCACCTTTTCTTTCCTGTTGTGTAGTTTTTGGTTCTAGAGCATAGTGTTTGGAGTCCTGGATCACTGAGAGGCAAACAAGCAAGAACATGAATTATATTCTGGGACCCAAAGGACTCATATTTTCAAAGTCATTGTAATTATAGTCCAGCCATGTTCTACCCTTAGGAAAGAATCTTGCAGTTTTTTGCAACTGTCAAATGAAGGGCTTAGGCTACAATCACTCAATTTTTACATTCTATGATTCATTTTTTAAACAACCAGTGTAATTTTAAAGTATTCATTAAAAAGACACACACACAAAGGACACACATATACACATACTGGAAAAAAATATGAACAATTACAATGTAAAATGTTAATAATCTCTATCTTTGGGTAGTTGAATTGTATTTCTT
Organism: Oryx dammah; assembly: GCF_014754425.2. Classification (NCBI taxonomy): domain Eukaryota; kingdom Metazoa; phylum Chordata; class Mammalia; order Artiodactyla; family Bovidae; genus Oryx; species Oryx dammah. The sequence continues at coordinate 55,391,839 of NW_024070203.1, forward strand.
TTTTTGCTTAAGTATATACCTTCTTCTTGTGTATATATTTTCTTCTTTTCTTAAGTATATACTTATTCCTTTCTTTTTATAGTAAGTATGGATAGCTTACATAATTTAAGTAATAAATACATAATTCCACTTAGTACTGAAACTGTGCCAAATATGTTATCAGCACTTGGCAAAATCTAGCATACTTACAGCACAATGGAATCATTTCACCAAGTCTGTATTTGAAATTTCAAATTTATTAATGAGACTAAGTAGTACCAACTTTTGATAAATGTGTGCTAATTCAATAAGTTTTGCTTTATAGCCAAAGGGAATTGCTTAAGGGAAGTGTTAGCTGATTATCACTAGAAGATACACCGACTTCTAAGTTTTCCCATGTCTTTATGACATATGACCACACCAAGATGTAAAAGACCCCAATTTAAGTGCTTATAATTTAGTGGAGTTTAATTTTATGGGGATGGTAGAGGTTAGGCTTCCAAGGTAAAAATTGTGCCAAGGCACAGTAGCCCCTGAAAATATTTCAATCATCTTCTTAGTATAGATGTTGTTGTTGTTCAGTCACTAAGTCATGTCCAACTCTTTGTGACCCATGGACTGCAGCACACCAGGCTTCCCTCTCTTTCACTATCCCCTGGAATTTTCCTAATGTGCACCCTATAACTGCATTTATGATAGACTAAGCTTACTTTGGAAGAAATGATGCTAAAGCTGAAACTCCAGTATTTTGGCCACCTCATGCGAAGAGTTGACTCATTGGAAAAGACTCTGATGATGGGAGGGACTGGGGGCAGGAGGAGAAGGGGATGACAGAGGATGAGATGGCTGGATGGCATCACCGACTCGATGGACGTCAGTTTGGGTGAACTCTGGGAGCTGGTGATAGACAAGGGAGGCCTGGCGTGCTGCGATTCATGGGATGGCAAAGAGTCGGACACGACTGAGCGACTGAACTGAACTGAAGATCTTACTCACTTTCTATGGGTCTTTATATTCATCCTTCAACTTCCTAGAGATGCCACCACTGCCCAGTGTCCTGGCTCTATGATCTTTAGTCACTCATCATCATCATCATTTAGACCCTCCTCAGAGGGGTGACTTGTGTTCTTTGCTGGGAGCATTACTTCGCTCATTACCTTGTTATTTTTCTTACATTCTTTCTCTCCTCCTTCTTATTTGGTCTTTATAATCCAAATGAGTTTACACTGAGTATATCTGGTGCCACTGTAAGAGAATAATATTTATTCACACATGACCAATGAACAAGGCCCAGTGAGTTGTGTCAAAAGAGAGTAGCAGCTGAGGTGGTTGGAAAGAATGGGAAAGATTAGGGAAAATGTGATATGTCAGCTGGGCTTGTATTTGCTGAAAAGTTTTTTTTTTTTTTTTTAATATGTGTGTGTGTTAGAGAGACACTGCCCACTGCCTACAAGGAATTTCTAGTCTACAGTGGGAGAGGGCCATTCATCAGAATTATACAAATAAACCTAAAATGATAAGAAACAAAGCAAGGACAGGCAGGAGGTGTGGACCCAGAATGCTGAGCACAGTTACACACTTCCACAAACAGACAACCTCAGGAAAGAGCTCAGTAAATCTAAGAATAAGTAATCCGGTTTGGGGCGAGTGTACGTTCTTCAGGCAAAAGTAGAAATCACGTTTTCTGAGAGCTTACTATGTCTTAGGCTGTCTGATGAGAGGGCCTTTGCTTATTTCGATGTTTGAGAGGTTGGTACCAAAAGCCACGGTTTTTAAATGAGTAATGGAGGCTCAGAGAAGTAATTTATGACAGAAACGGGAGGGTCCGGAAAGAGACCTTCAGTGCCAGCCTTCAGAATTTGGGTTCTGTTTGGTTGCCAGTGAGGGAACTGCTGAAGACTTCTGAGCTGGGGCATGGTTTGATGGAAAGTATGCTTCAGGAGAGTTTTTCTGAGGTAGGAGAGGAAAGATTTGGCAAAGTCAGTGAGGATTGCCCCAGTGTAGGCCAGGGTGAGGAACACTGGGCCTGTGTGAGGGGAAGGCCTGGGAGGGAGGAGAGGCAGTAAATGAAGAAGGTTTTCTATTAATAGACGGCAAGTTAACAATGGACGCGCTATGGAAGGGGGTAGGGAGGTGGTGACAAGAATTCATGTTTTATTTTTTAGAACTCCCAATGCACAGAATAATGCAACAAAGAAACATGTATCTACCCCTGAGCTTAACCTCTGCTGCTAAAGTTTGTAGCTTATATACAGCAAGTCCCCCTACATAGGAACCTTCAAGTTGTGAACTTTTAAGGTCGCTGATGTGCATTTGCGTGTCAGTTCACTGCCATGTGAGTGCATTCTCTGCAAGTGGTTGTGCTGTTGTGTACTTTACAGAACAGCACTGTAAAGAATACTGTAAAGTGTCTTTATTTCAAGCCCAGGATGTCCGGAAGCAAGAGGGGATGTACCTGATATTACTGTACTTTTCAAGGTACTGTACTCTAAGATTTAAAATGCTCATTTTTAGTGTTTGTTATTTAGGTATTATGGCTTTGCTGGTGGCTTAGATGCTAGAGAATCTGCCTGCAATGCAGGAGATCTTGGTTTGATTCTTGGGTGGGGAAGATCCCCTGGGAGAGGAAATGGCAACCCACTCCAGTGTTCTTACCTGGGAAATTCCTTGGACAGAGGAGCCTGGAGGGTTATAGTCCATGGGGTTGCCAAGAGTCAGATATGATTGAATGTCTAACATTTTAAGATATTATTTGTGTGACAAATGTCATAAACCTCTTACAGTATAGTACTATATAACTGATTATGTCAGCTGGGTACTTAGGTTAACTTTGTTGGATTTACAAACAAATTGGACTTATGAATATTCATGTGTAGGGGTTGCTGTTATTCAGCCGCTCAGTCGTGTCCTACTCTTTGCGACTCCGTGGACGGCAGCACGCCAGGCTTCCCTGTCCTACACCATCTCCCAGAGCTCGCTTAAACTCATGTCCATTGAGTGGGCGATGCCATCCAACCATCTAGTCCTCTGTCATCTCTTTCTCCTCCTGCCTTCAATCTTTCCCAGCATCAGGGTCTTTTCTAAATAAGTGTGTAGGGGACTTACGGCAAAATTAAAATGTTCAACATACTACTATTAAAGGCAGAATTCAAGTCAAATACATTACTAGATATAACTGTAGAACAGTTATGGTGATGAGACAGGGGACAGTCATATTTTACTCGGTAGGTCATAGGTTTTTCCAATTGATTACTTTAAGACATAACAAATTATCACATCTTATAAATGACCGTCTTTATTTTCAACTCAGTCTTTAATTTCAGCTTTGGCAATGTATGGCAATACCAGTACAATATTGTAAAGTAATTAGAGTCCAATTAAAATAAATAAATTTACATTAAAAAAAATTCGGTTTGGGGTTGGCTTACTAGGTGCTGCTCCTATCCTACACCAGGGGTCAGATGATCTTGAGAGATTCCTGGATGGCAGTCTTGCCTGCCAGCTGCCACTCCTGGGCAAACAGCTGGCCCTCGAGCATGTGCGGAGGGAGCGGTGGGGGTTGGGCTGATCCCCTCTCCCGCCCCTGCCTTCAGCCCCAGCGCTGGGCGACGGGGAGAGGCAGTGTCCCTACCCACATGGGGGCTCCTTACCGTCCTCGGTCTCTAGATGTGTGGGCACTGAAGGTTCTTGCTACTGGGAAAGGAATTTTTAAGGCTTTCACCAGGCCCTACTCCTGCCCTGAGGGTTTAAAGATTCTGAGACGGTCCTCTAACCACGTGGAAGCTAGGCCTGCGTCAGGCCCCCTTAGCGTGATCTTATCATTTCCCAGTGTGCTCAGAGAGTTTATGATGAAATTGTTTAACGTTGGGCCAGGTTTCCAGCGGAAAAGTTCCAAGCAAGGCTCTCTGTGTTTCCTTATGTGAAAGTGTTAGTCACTCCGACTCTTTGCGACCCCTTGGACTGTAGCCTGCCAGGCTCCTCTGTCCATGGAATTCTCCAGACAAGAATACTGGAGTGGGTTGTCGTTCTCTTCTCCGCAGGATTTTCACGACCGAGGGGTCGAACCCCGGTCTCCTGCATTGCAGGTGGGTTCTTCAGTATCTGAGCCACCTGGGAAGAATTGTACTTCATTTTGCCTTTGGTTGATTGTTGCTGAGCCTGGAAAAAGATCACCTCCCTGGCTCTCGGTGATCTGCTCTGGGCGGGTGATTCTTTGTGTGCTCACCTCCAGTAAGGAGGGCGATGGAGGCCCACCCCAGAATTTCTGAATCTGCATTTGAAATGAGACCCCTGGGTGACTGTGTGCACACAAGTTTGAGGAGCACAGCCTGCGGCAGAGGAGAGCACCCATCTCCCCTCTCAGGGCCGAAGTTCTGCCTGAGAACCACGAATACAGATTAATTACTGTAGGGTTCATCAGAATTTCAAAGGAGGGAGATAGCAGGCCACTAAGTTACATTTCTACAGGGCCCAGAGGAGGACAAAGGAGGGTTTACAGTCTTAAGAGCATTTAATTGATGGTATTTAACATAAAACAAAACACGCCCGGAGTAGCACGTGCTCCTGCCTCAGGCGAGAGCGCCTCTCGAACCCCTCAGCTTAGCAGATAAACCTGTCCAAAAAATGTGTGAAGGAGTTTTAACAGGTTAAGGGACTCTGGGGGCAAAAAAGTGTTTCTAAGAATTTGAAAAACTCTTTCTTGATGGAGACAAAAAGCTGAGAAGCAATATTTTTTTTCCTTCTTCTTTATTTAAAGACAGCATTTAATATCTGGTTCTTCAGGCTTCTCTGAGGTCCAGAAAGTATGGACTGGAGTCAGAAGACTGCATTGCAAACCCTGACACCAGGCAAGTCACCCTAGGCTGGCCACTGGATCTCTTTAGGCCGCTTTCTCCTCCCCCAAATGGACAATAATAATGCTGACCTCACAGGGTTGCTGTCAAGATCATATTGGCAGACAGGTATGAAGCACTCAGGAGCTGGTACAGGGTGAGCTTTACATTTTGTTTACAAAATGATGAACTGGAAGTTGCTCCCTGGGTGCTAGAATCAAATCCGCGGTTGTGGTCCCTACTAGGCCCTCCTGACCTAACCTGTCCCGTCTGCGATCTCTTCGTGCCCCTTTCCATCCTTTCTGGGACCCAGGCTCCAGACACACTGACCTAACTTCTGCCCTGCCAGCCCACCCAATTCATTACCATCTTCTGGTCTCATCCCCGCGTGTTTTTTCAGCCTGATCTTTGCACGGGAGGCTTTCCCGTCTTTCAGGCTCGTCTCAGCTTGCCGTCCTTAGTTCCTCCTTGCGGAGGAAGTGGTCCACCGTCACTTCAGAAGCTCTCTAGCTCCTGCTGTGTTCCATCCGCTCCGTCTGCATCCCTCTGTGAACTGACTTTCGCTTGTTCACATATTCACGTCTGACTCCTCCACGGTGGGAATGCCACCCCCAACAGGGCACAATCTTGTCACACTGTTTCCCAGTGTGCCTAACATAGGGGCTTGATGCACGTGGGGCTCAAAGGACATTTGTTGAACGAGTGAGTGAATACATGAATCAGTAGAATAAGACATTTCCTAGGAAGATACCCAAGGGGAGTTTTTATGTTCTTATTGGTCTCTCTCCTGTGAGGACTTCTGTTCCTTGAGAAAAAAGCCTGCTTTCTATGACTTTCATCAGTACCTATCACCACACCAGGCAAGCATATGGTAGATTCTCAGTAAAAATATTAGTTGAATGAAGTGTGTGTGTGTGCTGTGCTCAGTCCTGTCTGACTCTTTTCTACCCCATGGACTGTTGCCTGCCAGGCTCCTCTGTCCATGGGATTCTTCAGGCTAGAATACTGGACTGGGTTGCCATTTTCTCTTCCAAGGGATTTTTCCGACTCAGGGATCAAACCTGTGCCTCCTGTATCTTCTGCATTGGCAGGCAGATTCTTTACCACTGAGCCATCTGGGAAGCCCGAGGTGAAGTACAAACAAAAACAAACATATATATGCCATTATGATGGCATCACCGACTCAATGGATGTAAGTTTGAGTGAACTCCGGAAGTTGGTGTTGGACAGGGAAGCCTGGCGTGCTGTGATTCATGGGGTCGCAAAGAGTCGGACACGACTGAGCGACTGAACTGAACTGACTGATGTTTCAAGTTAAAACTTAATAAAGTTACTGATAACTGCCTTTGGGAAATAATTGAATTTTTAATAAATAAAAGTTTATATTTTTAAACATTTTTCTTGGCTCCATCCAACATATGGGATCTTATTTCCCCAACCAGGGATCAAGCCCAAACCCCTTGCATTGGAAGCATGGAGTCTTAACCATTAGACCACCAGGGAAGTCCCTCAGCTTTGGCAAGAATACTGGAATGGGTTGCCATACCCTCCTCCAGGGGATCTTTCCAACTCAGGGATCAAACCTGGGTCTCCCGCTTTCAGGTGGATTCTTTACCATCTAAGCCACCAGGGAAGCCCTTATCTTTAAAGGGGGTATGGAAATGTCATGTAAGGTAGATTTTGTACTCAGTGGCCTAGAGTAGAAGGCATTTAGAGGACAGGGGGAAATTGGGGTGGGGAGTGGGGAACACAAGCAAGTAAAGTCCAAGACTGGAGAAGCTGTGCTTGCTGCTTGTTGCAAGAGGACCAGGCACAGATAGACAGGTCTGCAGTGAGGGACAGCTGGGTTTTCCAGGAAGGAGGGAGCAGTCACCTGACTCTGCTCAGGTCCTCAGACTGGAGTGTAGGGTGACAGGCCCAGCGGGAGCTTCTAGCTGGGTGCTGGAGGTAGGGTTGGAGGGGTGGGGACTGAAGGAGAGTCAGGTCAGGGTATCTGCGGGGAGCAGGTCTCGGAAGTCCCTTTACATAGATAAATGAGGGTGTGGAGAGAGGGAGTATGAGCAACTCCCCCAGGGAAAACAGAGGGAGGCTCTGCAAAACCAGCACCAGGTGACCCCTAAGAGTGCAAAGGCTTTCATTAAACCCCACCTGAAGGCCAATTGTTCTGCAATCTCCCCGGTGGTTTTGGCTCTAGGCTTATCTAAATCCAGTCTTGGGGGGAAGGGTCTAGGAGGGGGTGGGGAAGGGTTTTTTCCCTTTAAAATGGGAGGAAAAATGGGACAGCTCACATTACAAAAGCTTTTTTCTTTCGGCTGGAATTTGGACACTTCTGAATAAACTACCTTCTTTGACTCTTTCCCCTACCTCCATCCTTTGTAATTACAGTAGTGGATTTCCTTTATTTAAAATTTTTTTGTATTCATTCATTTTTTTTAAATTTTTTAGATTCCGTGTAACAGTGATAGCATAACAGTATTTGTCTTGCTCTAACTTATTTCACTAAGCATAATACCCTTCAGTTCCATCTATGTTGTTACAAATGGCAAAAGAATGTTCATTCTTTATGGTGGTTGAGTAATATTCCACTGTATGTCTAGAGCACATCTTCTCAAATGGGTCTCCTTTAACACCCCATATGTGAGCACAAAATAGGATTATGCTCTTCTATTCCTGACTTCTGCTGGGGGTGGGGATTCTCACGACAGCATGCTTGGAAACTACTTTCCAAACAAGCATGCTGTATGCCAGAGAGATACACAGTCTTGGACAGTAGGGTTAGGGAGTTTCAGGTGACAGCTAAACTAAGACTAAAAATAAGACCAGTGATGGACCCTAAGGAATATACGGTATTCCATATTGGAGACTGTCTTCAGAAAGGTCACTTAATATATCTATGCTTCAGTTTCCTCATTTGGAAAATGGAGATGATAATAATTCCTACCTCATTTCACTTGGGAGGATTAAACGAGGTACAATATATGGAAAGTATTTGGGGTCATAGTTGGCCCATTATTCACATACAATAGAACTGAAGTATTATGAATGCTATGTTACTGAAAAGTGCTCATTTTGTCCCATGGGTATCATACTAGACTTTGGGGTATAGACGGAAGAAAATGTCCCAGACTTCGGGAAACTTGGTCTAGAGGTGAAGACAGACATAGAAGCAGATATTTATAATCCTGTGTGTTACACAATAAACCAAGTGTGAGACTTCCCTGGTGGCTCAGTGGTAAAGAATCTGCCTGCCAATGCAGGAGACGCGGGTTGGATCCCTGACCCAGGAGGATTAACATTCCACAGAGCAACGAAGTCCATGCGTCACAACTATTGAGCCTGTGCTCTAGAGCCTGGGAGCCACAGCTACTGAGTCCACACGAGGCAACTACTGAAGCCCACGGGCCCTAGAGCCTGTGCTCTGCAATAAGAGAAGCCACCACAATGAGAAATCCACCCATTGTAACTAGAGAGTAGCCCCTGCTCACCACAACTGGAGAAAGCCTGCACACAGCAACAAAGACCCAGTGCAGTGACACCCCCCCCCAAAAAAAGCAGAGAACACGTGATTAAAATATATAAATAGACCAAGTGTGTATGCACTGGCGGCTGTGGGACCCGGCTGGGGGCATCTGCAGTTTCTCCCTGATCTGATCTTAGTGTGGCTCAGGAAAGGGGCCATGCTCTGAGGTGGTCTCTACCATGGACTTGTTTCAGAACTTAGCATGGTGACTGCCAAATAGTAGAACAAAATACATGCCGAATGAATGAAATGAATTTAGACCATTTCAATACTGATGTAACCTCATAAACCTGAATAGCTGAAGGAAATCTAAGGTGGGTTAGAAAAAGCAGACACAGCCCAGTGGTGTACACACAGCCTTACTCCAGGGGCACATAGTGTCCTAGATGCTGGGCTGGACTGTGAGTGAAAGAAGAGGCGGAGAGCCAGAGGAAAACAAAAATAAGAGCGTCCTTACTACAAGGTAGAAGCAGGCAGAGGGCAGGGAGCCAGAGCCAGAGAGTGAAACTGAGTAGCCACATGGCAGGCTGAGTTCAGAGAGGATGTGGAGAGACGGGGCTGGGCCACGCTGAGCAGCTAGACTTTGTACATTTATGATTCTCCAAGTGTGTGGGTTTCCCAAATGGCGCAGTGGTAAAGAACTTGCCTGCCAATACCGGAGACACAAGAGATGTGGGTTTGATCACTGAGTCTGGAAGATCCACTAGAGGAGGAAATGACAACCCTATCCAGTATTCTTGCCTGGAGAATCCCGTGGACAAAGAAGCCTGACGGGCTACAGTCCGCGGATCGCAAAAGAGTTGGCTGCGACTGAGCACACACATACACGAGTGTGTGAGAGGAGACAGTGGCAGCTGTTATAGCACAATCATCTCAGAGCTTTGCGAGGCTTTTTTTCATTTTATTTCCTCACCAGCCTCATTGGGCCTGCTTTTCTCCCCTCTCCCCCGATTAGACTAGAAGCCAGGGTGCCCATCCCAGGGCCAGGAACTTTGTGTCCTTTGGCAAGTTCCTTAAGTTACCTGGGCCTCAGTTTCTACAACTGTGACATGTACGATTACTGTGAGAATTGAGAGAATTCGTGTAAAGGGCTGAGGGTAGAGCCCAGTATATGTTAAGTGCTGGTTACCCTCTAGCTGTTAATCTGTCTCCCAGAGGGCTTGTGATTGTCCTGGAAGTGAGCCCAGTTAACAGGGAGAGCTTCAGACATATTCAGGGCCTTGGTGTCTTTAAAGTAAGGACCTTACGTGGTTGTGTTTGGGCTTCCCCTGTGGCTCAGTGGTAAAGAATCTGCCTGCAATGCAGGAGACACAGGAGGTACAGGTTCAACCCCTGAGTGGGGAAGATCCCCTGGAGGAGGAGGTGGCTACCCACTGCACTATTCTTGCCTGGAGAATCCCACGGACAGAGGAGCCTGGCGGGATACAGGCCATAGGGCTGCAAAGAGTTGGACACTGAAGCAACTGGGCACCCACGCATATAGTCATGTTTGCATTCAGAGAGAAATGGATTTAAAAGGGGAAGAGACATCCTGAGAAGGCCAGAAGTCAGTGAGAAGGAGGTTGTGGTAGTGTGAACCCCAGGAAACCCTGAACCCAGGAGGCGAGAGTGAGGAGCAGATAGAACTGGAGGTAATGTTGACAAGGTTTAGTGAGTAGTTAGACATAGGTAGCAAAGATGAACTTCCCATGGGTTCTGGGTGAGTGACTGGGAGGCTGGTAGCACCAGAGGTGAGGTGAGCAGCGCAGAGAGTGAGCTGCAGGCTCAGAAGGATGATGGTGATGGCTTGCATGTTTCATGTTGGAACATCCTGCTGCTACTGATTCTCTGTTCACAGCTTGTCTGTGAACCCCCATTGCTATTAGATAAGTGGGGACTAGGACTGCTAACCCCCTAGGACTGTTGTTCATGTCTGACTCTTTGTGACCCTGTGGACTGCAGCATGCCAGGCTTCCCTGTCCTTCACTATCTCCTGGAGTTTGCTCAAACTCAGGTCCACTGATTCAGGGATGCCATCCAACCATCTCATTCCCCATTGTTCTCTTCTCCTCCTGCCCTCAATCTTTCCCAGCATGAGGGTAGTCGGTGCAAATCTAACCCTTCAAATGCAATACGTGTGCAGAGCGAGTACCATGTGAGTGTTTGTGATTATAATTAATTATGATTCTATAAATGACTGATATACCTGTCAAAGCCCTCAGTCTGTCCTCTGTACATTTCCCAGACTCTTCTATTCCCGTTCTCTTGCCTTAAAGTTTTTCCAGTTCATCGAAAACACTGGTCTTCTCTCCCTTCCAGAGTTGTATTCTCTCCACTCTCCCCTGTCGTCTTTTCTTCCCGTGGTTCACCTTTGTTCCTCCTTGTGTCTCAGCTGAAATGTCACTCCCTACAGGAAGTTTTCCTTAACTCTTCCCTCCTGGGTTGGGTGAGGGGGGCCCTCCTCTGTGTTCTCATGGCCTTTATCACACTGATATGTGTCTGTAAATGTCTGTGTTGGGAGCTCCTGGAAGGCAGTACCAGATTATCTTGTGGAACACTGTCTTGCAAACATAGTGTCGGCCCACAGAAGGATCGTTTAGACATTTTGTTCAGATGGATAAATAAATGTGTTGAAATTTGGAGGGGAGATCTAGATGGATGTAAGTTAGGGGTGATCAGCAAGTAGAGAGGTGTGCCTTCTTCATACTCGATCTGTCGCCTTTTGACCACCTATTTTTCCTCTGGAAACTATTTTCCGTGGCTCCAAGAATACCATCCTGTTCTACTTCTTTGGCTATTTTTGGCAATAGATCTTCTCTGGTCTCTCTCCTCTTTTCTTCTCTCATTTTCTTTTCTTACCCTACTCACCTCTTGGACATCTATTTTTTTCTCCCATAAATTCAACTATCTCTTATTGATTGTTATCTCCACTTCCAGCTTCAACTTTGCTCCTGAACTCCTGACCTGTATTTCCAACTGCTCATAAATATTCCATCCAGACCTTTCACACGTAGCCAAGTGGAACGGGTTATTATTTCTACCCTCATTCCCAGACTTCAGACTGAACTCTCCTCTACTCTTCTCTAGCTGGGTTGATAGGGTTCCCATGTACACAGTCACCTAAACCAAGTCTTCGGAGTTTCAGTTCCTCCTCCCTCTCTCCCCACATCCTTCCTCTTCTATATCTTGCCGTTTCTGATTCTGGAAGTCTTGAATTTGACTTCTCATTTTATTTTCACTGTCACAGTTCAGCTCTGACTTTCATCATCTGCTGCCAAGACTATTGTAATAGCTTCTTAATTGTCCTATCTGTCTCCAGGTGAGTTTCTAAAATACAAGTCTGATGGTGTCCCCTTTTAATTAAAAGATCTCCAAGGCCACACAACCTACAGAATCAAGATCCCTGACCATGACATTCAATGTTGTTACAATCTGGCCCCAACATACTTTTTCACTGCTCAAGAATCCATGCTCCAAAAGCCTTCTGTGTATATCTTTACATTGTGTTAGAATTAGATGTTTACTTATCTCTCTGTACTTCCAACTCCATGATGTCAGCACCAGTCCTTATTAATTTCTGTGTCTAAAGAACCTAGAAGAGTGCCTAGGAAATGAGTGTCTTTTGAATAATTGGTTATCGTCACTTCCAAAGGGAACATCTTACTTAATCTTGCTCATCTCCTATGCCCAGATTGCATTCAATAAAGATCTGAGGGAATGGTTGGCTTATTTTGAAATGCAAATTTCTTTTATTTTTAATTGAAATGTGTTTGACATATAACATAAACTTAAGGTGTACCACATATTTATCCGATATGTTTATATCTTTTTATGTGATTGTCATTGTAATGACAATTAGAGGCTGGGACTTTTTTTCACTTTAGTATATCCCTTGTCTAATAGTACATGATACATAATAGATATTGAATAAATATATGCTGAATGAAGGCATGAACAAATGAATACATGAAACTATCCCCTCGACCCCCCCTTATCCATGGCATTTACCATTTCAGACGTTTTTCCTAGTAGAGCAAAGCTAGTTGTTACTATAACGCGTGTCACATCTGTGCTTTGGCTTGCAAAAGTTCTATATCTCGTACTCAGTCAAAGAAAATGACTCTTGAGGCTAACTTGAATTTCATTTAATTAAGTTTCTCCTAGTGTTAATTAGGTCTTTGGGCAGCAAAAGATAAAATCTTGTCTCCCATGTGATAAGGTCCATATTAGAAATACTTAAGAGAAATTTGATATCAAATGAACTCTTATTAAACATTTTGTTTGTTTTTTTTTTTTTTTTCCACTTACTTATTAAATGAAATGGACCCTTGTGCCCCAAAATGGCAATACACAATATTCAGGTACCCTGTGGGAATTGTGGATTTCTGGGCCCCACCTCAAATTAACTGAATCTGAATTTCTGGGGGGAAGGCCTGGAAATTCCTCTCCATGGCTTCAAGGACACCACTCTGTTTTCTTTCTTCTACTTCTTTAGTTGTTGTAGATCCTTTGTAATCTCTTTTATTGATTGCTTTTTACTTACCTACTTTGGAGAATCACACCCCCCATCCCCACCATGATTTCAACTATCACTTATAACTGATATTCTAACTGTTCTCTGCAACTCAAGTATTGGTATTTCCAATGTTTACCCTGAGTCCTCTGCATGACCAGCAAAGACTCCGGGTAATTCTTTTGTTCTCTGAAGTTCAAGAGCAGCTTCACTGATACTTTCAAAAATTTCCCTTCTTTCCATTCAAATCCTGACTGATTCAAAGGAAAACTGAGTGAGTATAGAGAGACAGGGACACCCATATCGATATATACCACCCAGGCAGTCAGCTGAGAGAGGCTGGTGTTATTTCAGTTGCTGCAGACAGTGGCTATGAAGCCTACTCATTAAAATACCATTAATAACTGTGAAACACATTGCTGTTCAGTGATAGACATATTCTGGGTTTTGATATATGTTTCTCACTGATTATCTTATCTCTTACAAAATAGATCCCCGCTGAGGCTCAGATAGGGCCTGGATAGTTAGTGCCTAGAGGTGGGTTAGGCTGAGGATGACAGATGAAAAGGAACTAAATGAAACCAAAACCAAAAGCAGTCAGGTTTTTTCACCAAGTCATAAAACTGAGTGATTGACCAGTAATGCTCCATTTTGGCTACATAGCAAAATTATTGGAGGAGATTTTTTTAAATGGGCCTCACCCCAGACCACATAAAGCAGAAACTCAGAGCATTTGCAAATCACTAAAGAAGACTCTTGAGAGTCCCTTAGACTGCAAGGAGATCAAATTACCCATCCTAAAGGAAATCAATCCTGAATATTCATTGGAAGGACTGATGCTAAGGCTGAAGCTCCACTACTCTGAGCATCTGATACGAAGAGCTGAGTCATTAGAAAAGACCCTGATGCTGAGAAAGGATGAGGGCAGGAGGAGAAGGGGATGGCAGAGGATGAGATGGTTGGATGGCATCACTGATTCAATGGACATGAATTTGAGCAAGCTCTGGGAGATGGTGAAGGACAGGGAAGCCTGGTGCGTTGCAGTCCACGGAGTTGCAAAGAATTGGACACAACTGAGTGGCTGAACAACAACAAAGTGAGTGAAATGCAAACCCACAAGAGCACAGTGCAGCCTTTTAGATGGTGGACCTATAGCTTTATTTGTGAGCAGAATGTTGCTGTTAAGTCTACTAATCCACATCAGACATATCTTGAAATCTTATCGATTTATTGTAGTTTAGCACTTACTGTGTATAAGGCATAATATAGACACTGACATAAAGAGAAGAAAAATGATAAAACAAAGTAATACTTTTTGAAGACTGTATTTTGAATATACGCTGTTCAAGGCACTATAATCATTTAATTCTCATTAAAGAAGAATGAGATTTTAATATCTCACTAAAGACAGTATTACTTATCATCCCCATTTTAGAGAAGAGAAAACAGGCTCAGAGAAGTTGTGTAACTTCCTCAAGGTAACTCACTTCAAAAGTAGCAAGATTCAAAGTCATACCTGCTGGCTCTGAAACCCATATTCCTTCTGCTATATTTAGTTGCCTATTACGTCAAAAGAGGAGGAAAATATTTTGCCTGTCCTTCTGGAGTTTTCTGTCTGTTTAGGGAGGAGGGGTATGACTATAAAGATGAAAGATCATGGTAAATGTTTGACAGGTTTAAGGTTGTTGCTAAAGGAATGAGGCGGGGGTAGAGTAGGATAGAGGTAGGAGATCAAGAGGTACAAACTAATATGTATAAAATAAATAAGCTCTAAAGAGAGGGTGGGATGAATTGAGAGAGTGGCATTGAATTATATACATTGCTGTGTGTAAAATAGACAGTTAGTGGGAAGTTGCTATACAATACGGGGAGCTCAGTCTGGTGTTCTGTGATGACTAGAGGGGTGGGATGGGGAGGAAGAGGGAAGCTCAAGAGGGCGGAGATATATGTATACTTACAGCTGATTCACATTGTTGTACGGAAGAAACAAACACAGCATTGTAAAGCAATTATCCTTCGATTAAAAATAATTTTTTAAAATGAGGTAAAATAAATAAGCTATAAGAATATATTGCACAACACAGGGAATGTAGCCAATATTTTATAATAACTATGAATGGACCTTTAAAAATTGTGGAGACAATTAAAAGATCAAATGGGAAATCCAATTCAAGGCTTTTAAACACATAATGTTCATTGACAGATTTATTTTAGAAGTGATACTTTAAAGTCTAAATAAACATAGTTTTGAAATTAAAAGAACAAAACAATGAAGAGAATAAAAATGAGGCTGGAAATTGTTTCTTGCTGAAGGTAGGCTCCTCTAGAATGCTTCCTGGGAACAGACGTTCAGAGCAGCTAAAGGATGTTTGGAGTTGTTTGGCTGAGCCTATGCCCAGTAGGGAAGGTAGAGACAGGGATAGGGACGCCCAGGGACTCTTTCAGCACAGGGTGTGAGGTCTGCTCTGATTGGAGTAGAAAGTGATCTAGTGGATTCTCATGCAGCATCTCTGGAACAACACGCTGTGTTCGGAGCCTGGAAGTTCTTGACTGACAAGCCAGGGCTTCACCTACTCACCAGGCAAAAGAGAGACAGATCTGAAGGCCAAGAGTGAAATGGTATGTCTGGAGGATTGAAGCCTGAAGAGACTGGGGGCCAGATGACTAGTTACAAGGCAACTGTAGTTAAGATGAAATGAAGGGGAAGGCTGGGCAGGGGGACGGATGGCGATATTTCAGGGCTGAGACCCATTCGACTTGAGTTGATGGTTATAGTGTAGAGGAAAAGGAGGGTGGGATCATGCAGATTGTTTTAAATTTGGAAAAGACCCCAAAAGTGGGGATGGGTGTATTTACCTAGGGCAAGAAGAGGTGAGGATCTGGGGTTTGGGTGTGTGGAGCTCAAGGTGATGGGAAGAGATGGAGAGACTCATGAGGCAGATGGCAACTCAGAGTCGCTGAGAGGGCTCCAAGGTCCTGGCCCCCAGGTCAGACTTAGCAGCTCTCCACCTGGTCTTGATGGCTAGAGCATCTGGCTCCTGTCGAAGTGTTCTACTTGAGTGGATTCCTGTTAAATGTTAACATGAACACCTTTGATTAAAAAAAAAAAAAAAAGGTGGTATCAGAAAACACTGGGTAAAAAGAGTTTAGGACTCATATCTGGTTAAATAAAAAACAAAGATTGCTAACTGGTTAAATAACTAAAAAGCTACTTAAACATTACAAAAAAGTTACTTAAAATTTAATTAAATCAATTTTGAAATACCAACTTTGAGATTTTTCTTATAGACCAGAGGGATTGTCATTAAACTAATTATAGTCATGCTAGAGTTCCTCCCTGATGTTTATTTTTCTTCTGGTTATATTTCAGACAATTAATAGTGTCTAATGACTCCAGGTTTCATGTAATTACCACCAATGATTAGAACCTCTCTCTTTTGGAATGTTCTTTACACACAAGCACTCTGGAAGTGAAGGAAATTTATGATTATTCATGAAAGTCTCTCTACACGCTGTAAAAAATCATCAGACTTTAAAATAAATTAATTATTCATGTATATAGCTATTTGTAGCTAGAAAAAAACAGTAAAAATAATTTAGTTCCTTTTAAAAAGTTCCAATAGTTTCCTTTCATACAGAGCCTTTCTTTCCTTCAATTTTAGAATGTTAGAGAAAAATGAAAATTAAAATGGGAGAGACACAGTTTTGTTTTTAATTCCTTTGAGCGCTTGGTTTCTAGCCTCCTTTCCCCCCCACTAAGTGTGAAAGTATTTTAGGGAAAGTTTCATCGCAACTTTGTCAATAATTAATCTTCTCTTTCTTCAAAAAGTCTGACAATGTTACAGTAACAATAACAGGTCGTAAAACACTCCCCCTAATTGTGCAAGGGCTCATTCTTCCCTGCCAGGGTTCAGGTCGACTGGAATGTGCTGAAGTCACATTCCAGCACCTTCCCTGGCCAGGAGAACCACACAGGACTCTGGAAAGAATGGATGAGAATCTTTGTTTCTGCCCTTAGAAAGGAGGGCTAGGAAGGAGTAGTTGAGGCTGGGAGGCACAGTAGAAAAGGAAATGGGGCTGGAAAACAAAGGGTAAATGAACTAGGGGAGAGAGTGGGTCAGTGTGTAGAAAGATGGGTCAAATAGAACAAAGACAATCCCAAGGGTGAAACCCATTCATGTAAGTTAGGGAGGATGATAGAAAAGCAGGTCAGAGGTCCATCAGTAAGGCCAAAGGCTGGGAATCACAGGCAGGGGAAAGGAACACACTTCGGAAGGTAAACATTGTTGAATGGGGATCTCATCCCGTCTCTCTCTTTCAGGATGATATACTTGGAAATCTAAATGGAAATTTTCTTCATTTATCTGGAAGTGAATGATTGAATGGAAAATGAGAAACTGAATTTTGACATTCTTACTATGATTTACTTAGGAAACTAAAGTTAAGACAGGATTCTATAATGAAATAAGATTTTTTTTTCCTAATACATTTTTGCTTTGAACTTTTTGTTTTCATTTGCTCTTGAGTGATGTTTTGAGAGAGTGAATCTTGCCCCCAAATTCCCAAATCTTTCTTCTTAATAACTGTTAACGTATTATAACATCCACTAGTTTTAAACATACACTTCAGTTATCTTTTATTAATTTATTTGGTTGTTCAACTATCACCAACTTCTGGGTTTAGAACCTGGCCATCACCCAGGTAAGATCTCACATGCTCATTTGCAGTTAATTTCCATTTCTATTCCAGGCCCCAGGCAACCACTGAACTACTTCCTGTTTCTAGAAATCTGACTATTCTGGACATTTCACATAAATGAAATCATACAGTATATGATCTTTTGTGATTAGCTTCTTTTCTTTGCATTGTTTTTGAAGGTCATCCTTGTTGTTGCAAACATGTCTATTTCAGTCTTTTATTACTGAATTTTATTTTTTTGTATGGCAATACCACATTTTGTTTACCTGTTCACCAGCTGATAGACATGTGGATTATTTCCACTTTTTGGTTTTTATGAATAACGCTGCCAAGAACATTGCTATGCAAGTCTTTATGTAATCATATGTTTTTTTAAAGGTTATATTCAGTTTATAGTTGTTAAAAATATTGGCTATATTCTCTGTGTTGTATAATACATTTTTATAGCTTATTTTATGCGTAATAGTCTGTACCTCACAATTCTCTACACTTATCTCACCCCTTCGTTCTTCTGTCTCCCCGTTAGTAACCACAAGTTTGTTCTTTGTATCTGTGAGTCTGCTTCTTTTCTGTTCTAGTCACTAGTTTTTTTTTTATTCCACATATAAGTGATATTATATAGTATTTGTCTTTCTCTGACTTATTTTACTTAGCATAATTCCAAGTCCATCCATGTTATTGCAAATAGCAAAATTTTATTTTTTATAGCTGAGTAATATTCTATTTTATATATATATACCACATCTTCTTCTCCATCAACCTGTCCATGGATACTTAGATTTCTTCAATATCTTAGCAGTTGGAAATAGTGCTGCTTTGAACATGTGATCATATGCTTTTATCTCTCTTGGTTACATAACAAAGAATAGAATTGTTGAATCATATGGTATGTTTAATATTTTAAGAAACTGCCATGATTTTTAAACTGGCTGTAAAATTTTACATTCTCACCACCAGCATATGAGAGCACAACAATGAATATGCCTATCTTCATATCCTTGTCAACTTATTACCTTTTATTTTTATATTTTAAGTTTCAACTTTATTGAGGTATAATTGACACATGAAATTGTAAGATTTTAAAGTGTATATCATGGTGATCTGGTATATGAATACATCATGAAAGGATTCCCCCATCTTGTTAATTAGCACATCCATCACCTGATGTATTTCTTTTTTGTGTGTGAAATTTGTAAGCTCCACCCTCTTAGCAAACTTCAATTATATACTAGAGTGTTATCAGTATAGTCATCATGTTTTACATAAGGTCATCAGATCTTATTTATCTTATAGTTGAAAGTTTGGACCCTTTTACTTACTTCTCCCTATTTCCCCACGCTCTAGGCCTTAGCAACTCCTGTTCTACTCTTTTTCTGTGAGTTTGTCTTAAAAAAAAAAAAATCTACATATTAGTGATTCCATGTAGTATTTGTCTTTCTCTGTTTGATTACCTTTCGCTTAGCCCTCAGGGTCTATCCATTTGTTGCAAATGAAGAATTTCCTTTTTCCTCCTGTCTGAGTGATATTGCTGTGTGTGTGTGTGTGTGTGTGTGATATTTTCTTTATCCATTCATCTGTTGATGAACACTTAGGTTGTCTCCATATCTTGGCAATTGTGAATAAAGATGCTGCTGCTGCTGCTGCTAAGTCACTTCAGTCGTGTCCGACTCTGTGCGACCCCATAGACGGCAGCCCACCAGGCTCCCCATCCCTGGGATTCTCCAGGCAAGAACACTGGAGTGGGTTGCCATTTCCTTCTCCAATGCATGAAAGTGAAAAGAGAAAGTGAAGTCGCTCTTCACAACCCCATGGACTGCAGCCTACCAGGCTCCTCCATCCATGGGATTTTCCAGGCAAGAGTGCTGGAGTGGGGTGCCATCGCCTTCTCCGAATAAAGATGCAGTGAATGTGAGTGTTGATGTCTCTTCTATAACATGTTTTCATTTCCTTTGGATGTGCACCCATGAGCGAGATTTCTGGATCATTTGTTAGTTCTATTTTTTGAGAAACTTTCATACTATTTTCTATAGTAGCTACATCAACCTGCGTTCTCATGACAGGGCACAGTCTCCTTTCAGCACATCTTTGCCAATACTGATTTCTTGTCTTTTTGATGATAGTCATTCTAACAGGTATGTGAGATGATGTCTGATTGTGGTGTTGATTTGCATTT
This sequence comes from Oryx dammah, assembly GCF_014754425.2. Lineage (NCBI taxonomy): Eukaryota > Metazoa > Chordata > Mammalia > Artiodactyla > Bovidae > Oryx > Oryx dammah. Next base: position 55,411,533 of record NW_024070203.1, read on the forward strand.
TTCTGGTGATTAGTGATTTGAACATCTTTTCATTTACTTGTTGGCCATTGTTTCTCTTCTATGGGAAAATGTCTACTCAGTTTCTCTGCCCACTTTTCATTCATTTTGTTTTGTTTTTTGCTATTGAGTTGTATGAATTCTTTATATATTTTAAATATTAACCACTCACAGATATATGATTTGCAAATATTTTCTCCCATTCCATGGATTACCTTTTCATTTTTTTTTGATGATTTTCTTTGCTGTGTAAAACTTTTTAGTTTAATATAGTTCCACTTTTTTGATTTTGCTTTTCTTGCCTTTCCTTTTGGTGTGTCAGATCCAAAAATATCATTGCTAAGACCAATGTCAAGAAACTTACTGTGTATGTTTTCTTCTAGGAGTTTTATGGTTTCAAGTCATGCTCAAGTCTTTTATCCATTTCTAGTTGATTTTTTGTATATGGTGTTGTTTTGTGTTCATCTCAGCCCATTGTTAGTGATGCTATTGGCTAGGGATGCCTGAGGTACTCCTTTGGACACATCTACTTGTGGTGAATGAAAGTGAAGTGAAAGTGTTAGTTACTCAGTTGTGCCTGATTCTTTGTGACCCCATGGACTATAGATGCCAGGCTCCTCAGTCCATGGAATTCTCCAGGCAAGAATACTAGAATGGGTAGCCCACAGACATTTCCCTGCCTGGAGCCAATGTGGCTGGGTCAGCTCTTGTGGGTCTTATGATTCCAACACACATCTCAACAACAACCATTAGGGAACTTTGAAAAACCAAGATTTATTACTCACAGGCCTAGGGTTTACATGGCACACATAAGGGCCACACAGTGAGGTTGAAAGTAGAGCAAGAAAGAGAATACAAACCCGGGGTTCTGCAGTTATTGGGTCTGAGGGTGGGGTGCCTAGGGTTTTGTGGATTTATTCTTGGCAAATTTTAAACGTAAGAGCAGGAATTAAGGAACAGGAAGGGAAAAGTGGGATCACTGAAGTGGTTAGTTATCTAGGTTACCCAGGACTTTCTAAAAGGGGAACTTTATGGGTGGGGCAACTTAGTTTCTTATTTAGTTGTTTTATACTGGCAACATGTTTAGAAACACAACTGATCTTTTTTTAAAAACTGTATTTTATTTGTTTTTGTCTGTGTTGGGTCTTTTGTTGAAGCTCATGGGCTCTTTGTTGCTCTTTGCAGGCTCTCTCTTGTTGTAGTGAGTGGGGGCTACTCTCTAGATGCAAAATGCAGATTCTAGAGCTTAGAATCTTGGGCTTAGTTGCTTTATGGCATGTGGGATTCTCCCAGACCAAGGATCAAACCCATATTCCCTGCATCAGCAGGCGGATTCTTAACCACTGGACAGTGAGGAAAGTCCCCAAACTGATCTTTGTATATTGATTTTGTATCCTGAAGCTTTACTAAATTAGTTGATTAGACCTAACAGTGTTTATTAGTAGAGTCTTTAGGATTTTCTCTATATAATATCCCATCAACTGCAAATAGAGACATTTTTACTTCTCCCTTTCTGATTTGGATGCCTTCCTTTCTTTTTGGATGCCTTGTCTAATTGTCTGGCTAGGACTTCCAGTACTATGTTGAATAAAAGTGGTAAAAGTAGAGATTTTTGTCTTATTCCTGATCTTAGAGGAAAGGTTTTCAAATTTTCTCTGTTGAGAATGATGTTAGACATGGACTTGTCACATGTGGCCTTTCTTATATTGGGGTATCTTCCCTTCATACCCAATTTGTTGAGATTTTTTAAAAAATCATGAATTGATGTTGAATTTTGTTCAAAGTTTTTCTGCATCTATTGAGATGGTCATACATTTTTAAATCCTTCATTTTGTTAACATGGTATATCACCTTGGTTAATTTGTGGATGTTAAACCATCCTTGGATTCCTGGAATAAATCCCACTTGACCCATTTATGGTCCTTCAGTGAATTGTTGAATTTGGTTTACTAATATTTGGTTGGGGATTTTTGCATCTATGTTCATCAGAGACCGTGTTATAGTACTCAGTCGCTTCATTCATGTCCAACTCTTTGCAACCCCATGGACTGTAGCCTCTAGCCTGCCAGGCTCCTCTGCTGATGAGATTTTTCCAGCAAGAATACTGGAATGGGTTGCCATGCCCTCCTCCAGGGACTCTTCCTGACCCAGAGGTTGACTACGTCTATTCTGTCTCTTGCATTGCAGGCAGATTCTTTACCACTGAGTTACTGTTCATCAGGGATATTGGCCTTTAATTTTTCACAATGCCTTTGTCTGGTTTTGGTATCGAGGTAATGCTGGCCTTGTAAAATGAGTTAGGAACTCATCTGTCCTCTGCAATTTTATGTAAGAGTTTGAGAAGGATTGGTATTAATTCCTCTTGAAGTGTCTGGTAGTACTTACCAGTGAAGCTATCATTTCCTGCACATTTGTTTTTTGGGAGGTTTTTGATTACTGATTCAATCTCATAACTAGTAGCTGGTTTTTTAAGATTTTCTATTCATGATTCAGTCTTGGTAGGTTGTATGTTTCTAGGAATTTATCCATTTCTTCTAGGTTGTCTAATTTGTTGGTATTCAATTGTTCATAGTAGTCTATTATGATCCTTTGCATTTATGTGGTGTCAGTTGTGGTATCTCCTTTTTCATTTAAAAAGTTTTTTATTTGAGTTTTTTCTTTTTTTCTTCATAAGTTTAACTAAAGGTTTGCCTACTCTGTTTATTTTTGCAAAAACCAGTACCTAGTTTTATTGATTTTTTTTCCTGCTGTCTTATTCTGTATTTCATTTATTTCTTTTCTTCTACTAACTTTGGGCTTAGTTTGTTCTCTTTTGGTTTCTTGAGATGTAAAATTGGATTGCTTATTTGCGACCTTTGTTTCTTTAATTAATGTAGACATTGGTTGTTGAGAATATCTCTCTTAGAACTGCTTTTGCTGCATCCCATAATTTTCATATGCTGTATTTCCATTTTCATTTGTCTCAAGTTATTTTTTGTTTCTCTTTTGATTTCTTTTTTGACCCATTGATTGTTTAGTAGCATGTAGTTTAATCCCCTATACTTGTAAATTTTCCATTTTATTTGTTGTAATTGATTTCTAGTGTCATATCATTATGGTAAGAAAAGATATTAGACATAATTTCAATCTTCTTAAATCTAGTAAGACTTATTCCTTGTACACTTGAGATGAATATGCATTCTGCTGCTGATGGTTAGAATGTTCTATAAATGTCCATTAAGTCCATCTGGCCTGATATGTAATTTAAGTTCACTGTTTCTTTATTAAGTTTCTATCTGGATGATCTATTCATCGTTAAAACTAGGAGTTGAAGTTCCTACTGTTATTAAGTTGCTGTCTCTTCTTCTGTTTAGGTTGGTTAGCATTTGCTCACCAGACTTCTCTGTCCATAGGATTATCCTGGCAAGAATACTGGAGTGAGTTTCCATTTCCTTCTCTAGGGGGTCTTCCTGACCCAAGGGTCAAACCTGGGTTTCCTGCATTGAGTACAGATTTTTTTTACCATCTGAGCCACCAGGGAAACCACTTCTATGTTGGGTGCATAAATATTTACAAATATTATATCTTCTTGTTGCATTGACACCTTTTTCATTATATAATGACCTTTCTCTTTCATTACAGTCTTTGGCTTAAAGTTTATTTTGCCTGGTATAAGTATAGCTAGGGTCTTCATAGGTGGTGCAGTGGTAAAGAATCCACCTGCCAATGCAGGAGATGCAAGAGACTCAAGTTTGATCCCTGGTTCAGGAAGTAGGAAATGGCAACCTGCTCCAGTGTTGTTGCCTGGAAAATCCCATGGATAGAGGAACCTGGCGGGCTACAGTCTATGGGGTCTGGTTTTTGCAGAGAGTTGGGCATGACTGAGCACACACACACACAAAGATGGTTACCTCTGCTTCTTTTGGTTTCCATCTGTATGTACTATTTTTTCATCCCTTCACTTTCAGTCTGTGTTTGTTCTTAAAGTAGATATGTCTCTTGTAGGCAACATAGAGTTGGGTCTTAAGTTTTTAAAACATTTATTTAGTTGTGGCATGTGGGCTCTCTAGTTATGGCATGGGCTTCATTGCCCCATGGCAGATGGGATCTTAGTTTCCCAACCAGAGATGGAAAACATGTCCCCTTCATTGGAAGGTGGATTCCCACCCACTGGACCACCAGGGAAGTTCCTTTAAAATAAGTCCCTTAACTTTGTTTTTATGTATTTTTAAAACTTATTTGCTTATTTATTTTAGTTGCACTGGGTTTTTGTTACTGTGCATGGGCTTCCTCTAGTTGTGGAGAGCAGGTGTATTCCTTGTTGTGGAGCATGGGGTTCTCATTGCAGTGGCTTCTCTTGTTGAGATGCACTGGCTCTAGGTGCATGGGCTTCAGTGGTTGTGTCAGGCAGGCTCAGGAGCTGTGGCTTGTGGCCTGAAGAACACAGGCTCAGTAGTTGTGGTGCACAGGCTTAGTTGCTCCATGGCACGTGGAATCTTCCCAGAACAGAGATTGAACCCATGTCCCTGCATTGGCAGGTGAATTCTTATCCACTGTACCACCAGGGAAGTCCCTTAATTTTGCTTTTAATCCATTTAGCCATTCTAGGTCTTTTGATTGTGCAATTTATTTCATTTACACTTAAACCAATAATAGAGAGATATGAGATTACTATTGCCATTTTGTTTATTGTTTTCTGACTGCCTTCTCATTTCTTTATTCCTGTCTTCTTCTCTTGCTCTCTCCTTTTGATTTGCTACTTTTCTGTAGTGGTATGCTTAGATTTCTTCCTCTTTCTGGTAAAGAATCTGCCTGCAATGCAGGAGACCCTGCTTCAATTCCTGTGTCAGGAAGATATGCTGGAGAAGGGATAGGCTACCCACTCCACGTTTCTTGGGCTTCCCTGGTGGCTCAGATGGTAAGGAATCTGCCTGCAATGCGGGATACCTGGATTCAACCCCTGAGTTGGGAAGATCCCCTGGAGAAGGGAACAGCTCCCCACTGTATTCTGGCCTGAGAATTCCATGGACTGTATAGTCCAAGGGGTCACAAAGAGTCAGACATGACTGAGTGTCTTTCACTCACTCTCTTTCATGGTTAGATTTCTTCCTCTTTATCTTTTGTGTATCTACTGTAGAATTTTATTTTGTTGTTGCTCTGAGGCTTCCATAAAACACCTTATATTTATAACAATCTATTTGAAATTGATAACAACTTAACTTTGAACACATTCTAAAGCTATATATTCTTATTATCTTTCTCCATTTGATGTTTTGATGTCACAATTTCTTTTTACCTTGTATATCCATCAACAAATTATTTTAATTTTAACTGTTTTAAATTCTTTATTATTTAACCTTCTATCTGGATTTATAAGTGATTTACCCAACAGCAATATAGCAGGAGAGTGTTCTGAGTTTAACTACATATTTACCTTCACTGGTGAGATTTATATTTTCATGTTTTCTTGTTACTAATTAGCATCTTTTTGTTTAGGTTTAAGAAGTCTTTTTAATATTTTTTACTTGGTCAGTCTAGTAGTGCTGAACTCCTTCAGCTTTTGCTTCTCTGGAAAATTCTTTATTCTTCCTTCAGCTCCGAAGGAAAACTTTGCTGGGGAAGTATTCTTGGTTGGCAGTGTTTTTCCTTCAGCTTTTTGAATATGTCATACCCCTTGCTTCTTCCCTGCAAAGTTTCTGCTGAAAAATCTGTTGATAGTTTTATGGGTGTTCCTTTGTATGTAATGTTGTTTTTCTCTTGCTGTTTTTAAGATTCTCTCCTTGTCTATAATTAAATTTTCAGAAGTTAAAATGTGTCTCAGTGTGACTAACCATCTTTTCAATTACATTTCCAGTGGGTGTTAAGTGGTATTTCATGTGATTTTAGTTTGCATTTCCTTAACAATTAATGATGTTAAGCATCTTTTCATGAACTTATTAGCTACATATATATATATATATGTATGAAGTGAAGTGAAGTCTCTCAGTCGTGTCCAACTCTTTGCGATCCCATGGACTGTAGTTTACTAAGCTTTTCCGTCCATGGGATTCTCTAGGCAAGAATACTGGAGTGGGTTACCATTTCTTTCTCCAGGAGATCTTCCTGACGCAGGGATCGAACCTGGGTCTCCCTCATTGGAGGCAGACGCTTTAACCTCTGAGCCACCAGGGAAGCTGCCATATATATGTATCAGTTCAGTTCAGTTCAGTCGCTCAGTTGTGTCCACTCTTTGCAACCCCATGAATCACAGCAGCCAGGCCTCCCTGTCCATCACGAACTCCTGGAGTTCACTCAAACTCATGTCCATCGAGTCAGTGATGCCATCCAACCATCTCATCTTCTGTCGTCGCCTTATCCTGCCCGCAATCCCTCCCAGCATCAGGGTCTTTTCCAATGAGCCAACTCTTCGCATGAGGTGGCCAAAGTACTGGAGTTTCAGCTTTAGCATCATTCCTTCCAAAGAAATCCCAGGACTGATCTCCTTTAAAATGGACTGGTTGGACCTCCTTGCAGTCCAAGGGACTCGCAAGAGTCTTTTCCAACACCACAGTTCAAAAGCATCAATTCTTCAGCGCTCAGCTTTCTTCACAGTCCAACTCTCACATCCATACGTGACCAGTGGAAAAACCATAGCCTTGACTAGACGAACCTTTGTTGGCAAAGTAATGTCTTTGCTTTTCAATATGCTATCTAGGTTGGTCATAACTTTCTTTCTTAGAAGTAAATGTCTTTTAATTTAATGGCTGCAATCACCATCTGCAGTGATTTTGGAGCCCCCTCAAATAGTCTGACACTGTTTCCACTGTTTCCCCATCTATTTGCCATGAAATGATGGGACCAGATACCATGATCTTAGTTTTCTGAATGTTGAGTTTTAACCAACTTTTTCACTCTCCTCTGTCACTTTCATCAAGAGGCTTTCGAGTTCCTCTTCACTTTCTGCCATAAGGGTGGTGTCATCAGCATATCTGAGGTTATTGATATTTCTCCCAGCAATCTTGATTCCAGCTTGTGCTTCTTCTACATATATAAACTTCAGTAAAACATATACACAATATTTTGCCCATTTTAAAATTTGATTGTCTTACTATTGAACTGTAAGAGTTCTTTATAAGTTCTTGATACAAGTTTTTTTTAATCAAATATATGATTACAAATATTTTCTCACTTATCTTTCCATTTTCTTAATAGTGTTTTTAAAGCACAAAAGTTTTAAATTTTGATGAAGTTCACTTCTTTAATGTATTGTTCTTTTGGCATTGTATCTAGGAAATCTTTGCTCATGCCCAGAAAGATATATTTCCATGTTTTTCTCTAAAAGTTTTATAGTTTTCATACTTACATTTATGTCTCTGATCCCCTTTTGTTATTTTTTTTTAGTTTTGGTGTAAGGTAAGGGCCAAAATTCATCTTTTGCATCCAATAACTTAAAAAAATTTTTTTTATTGGAGTATAGTTGCTTTACAATATTGTATTAGTTTCTACTGTACAGCAAAGTGAATCAGCCATACATGTACCTATATCCTGTCTTTTAGAAGTTTCTTTCCCATTTAGGTCACTGCAGAGCACTGAGTAGAGTTCCCTATGTTATACAGTATGTTCTCATTAGTTATTTATTTTATACATAGCGGTGCATCCAATAACTTAAAAAAAATTTTTTTGGCCATGCCCCACAGCATGTGGGATCTTAGTTCCCTGACCAGGGATTGAACTTGCACCCCCTGCATTGGGAATGTAGAATCTTAACCACTGAACTGCCAGGAAAATCTCTCCAACAACTTTTAAAGAAAGGAATTTAGAAAAATAAACATTACATTTTTTTTCATAATATAATTGGGATATGTGACACCATGTTTTTCCTTTAACATACTTAACACTACCTAATATTTTCTTACTTATTTATTTTTTATTTTTCTTTTGTCTATCTCCTCCTTTAGGATAATTGCTAGAGGCGGAAATGACCTTTTCTCTGTTTTCCATTGCTGTATCCTTAATGCCTTGCAAATGGTAGGTATTCACTAAATATTTGATGAGTGAGTAAGTGAGTGAATGAATAAATGAGTGAAATGCTAGGGTACTGAATAAGTCAGAAAAAGCACAAATGTTTTTATTACCTCAGTAGTTGAGGGAGGAATATAGAATGAAGATTCTAGAGCAGGAACCAGGAGGCAGGGAGTATAGCACTAGGATGTGAGCACTTACCTTAGGTTTTGCATTTCCTTCAATGCCATTCTGATCCAGAGCTTGTGCCTGCACTTGTGAATGTACTGATGAAGTGCCTTTTGGCCACCCCAAGTATGGTTTTTGAGGGGAATTGAATGTGTAGTTAATTAGGCCATAAGCTTTATATATTATTCATTCAACAGGTATATTTGTGTCTCTGGTCACATACCAGGCACTTTGCTAGGATTTGGAGACAAGGCAGGTGTTTACTGGGGCTTCCCTTGTGGCTCAGAGGTTAAAGCGTCTGCCTCTAATGTGGGAGACCCGGGTTTGATCCCTGGGTCCAGGGGGAAGATCCCCTGGAGAAGGAAATGGCAACCCACTCCAGTATTCTTGCCTGGAGAACCCTATGGACAGAGGAGCCTGGTGGGCTACAGTCCACTGGGTCGCAAAGAGTCAGACATGATTGAGTGACTTCACTTTCACAGGTGTTTATCCTGCTCTTATGAAGTGGTAAGTTTCCAGGCACTTACTAACTAGTTGTGTGACCTTGAGAATAATATGTAACCTCTCAGAGCTTGTTTCCTTATTTATAAATTTAGGATCGTAAAGTAGCTACTTCATTTGATTTTGACAAGTATTAAGTCATTATTTTAAAGAAATGACTGCTTCTATGGTATATCACAAGTATTTTAAATGATATTATTATTAGTTGTTCAACCTGTCACTTAAGACAGAGTTAGTCTGTATTACTGAGTCTCAACTTCCATTTAATATGATATTAATGATTCTAATTACCATGGGTCAATGAATCATCAAGGAACAGAAAATAAACATTTCTCTTTGAAATCTTGAAACTTTTTTATAAAGGCAATACATACTCTTGAGGAAAAAACAAATTCAAACAATATAGAAGCATATACAATAAAAAGTAGAACCTCCTCTTCCACACACACAGAACCCATTCCTCAGAGGTAATCACTGTGAACAATCCTTTGTCTCCCCTTCCAGAAAAGTCTCGTGCATATGCACATTCTTAGACAACAAACAGCAAATGCAATCAGGTACTGTTAACTAGTTATCACTAAGCATTCTCACTTCTGAGTATGTAGTGGAGAGCTTTCAGCATATATTGTTTTTATTCAGAATTCTTTCTTTTTTATTAAAATATAGTTAATTTTCAAGTTGTATTATTTTCTGGTATGCAACTGATTTAGTTTTCTAATATTTATATATGTGTGTGTTGATGCCTTCAAAATGTGGTACTGGAGAAGAATTCTGCAAGTCCCTTGGACAGCTAGGTGATCATACCAGACAACCTTAAGGGAAATTAGCCTTGACTACTCATTGGAAGGACTGATGCTGAAGCTGAAGCTCTAGTATTTTTGGTCATCTGATGTGAACAGCCAACTCATTGGAAAAGTCCCTGATGCTGGGAAAGACTGAAGGCAGAAGAAGAAGGCGTCAGAGGATGAGATGGCTGTATGGCATCACTAATGCAATGGACATGAACTTGGGCAAATTTCAGGAGATGGTGAGGAACAGGGAGGCCTGGTGTGCTGCAGTCCATGGGGTCACAAAGAGTTCAATACGACCGGGCAGCTGAAAAACAACAACAAATGTGTGTGTGTATAGACATATATGTATATATGTGTATACATTTGTATATATATTCTTTTTCAGATTCTTTCCATTATAGGTTGTTACAAGATACTGAATATAGTTCCCTGTGCTATGTAGTAGGACTTTGTTGTTTATCTACAGAATGAGTATTTCTTATTATTCTCAACAAAATTAAAAGAAAAGTTCTCTTAAGCTTCTTGAGAAAGTCTGCAGGCTGCAGGCTACTTTTCTCTCCACCCCCGCACTCTGCAGTCCCAGGTCCTGTAGCTTCTAGCAGTCGGAGACTGGCACCTGCCTACCCACGCTTTCTTGGCCTGTGGCCGGCTGTGGTCAAACCGGCAGCAGAGAGTGGGGGTGGGGGTGTGGGTAGTAAAGAAGGAAGAGAAAACAAATTTTCCATGAGTTGTTGAAAAAGAGCAACAGGAGTAGAATCAAATTGACCTAAGAAACCAGCACCAAAAAAAGTTTTATTACATGTATTTAAATAAAAAGTATCAGGAAGAATGTTCTAGAAAGGATTAAAAGGCAACGAAGGACTAAGCTCTTAAAGTAGTAGCAACAGCTGCTCAAGCTGTGTTGTGGGCGGTGAGAAAGCCCTTGGGGTCCCTGTGGTCAAACCTGTTCCCTAGAAGTATAGGAAAGAGAGAGAGTGAAGGAGAGAGATCCCCTCAGAAATGTGAAATGGCAAGATAGCAAGATTGGGCCCAACGCCAGAGAACAGATGGGGAAACTTCGCCCTTCTTCACTGAAAGCTCAACTTCATTTCCTCCACTTTCCACTTGCTTATTTCTTCTCCCACCTCGCTGCTCTCAGCCCCACTGCTTCACTTCACTTCTGTGAGGGGCTTTGCTAGACCTCAATCCCCAGCGAAGACTCTAGATGATAGATTTCTCCCTGACCACAAGTGTTTCTCAGTGGTTAGATGTTAAAGCAAGTTATATCTGAAACAGAGATTCCGATCATCTCTGAGGATGTAGAAAAAGCTCTCTGCTTGTTGCCTCTTTCTTTTTGCTTACTCATTTAATCTTGGTTCTCTGAATTATTTCCACCTCCCCCTAGACCTGAAGGGAAGGTTATAGAATGGTTTAGAGCTTCTAAATGAGGCTGTTAGAGTGTGCCTCAGCCTACAGGGCTGGCTTGGAGCCCACACCCAAGAAAGCAAAATCTTTCCTTGGGTGGGGCTTGCCTAGACATAAAGTTTTTACCATGCCTCTAAGCGAGGGAAACTTGGGCCAAGATTATATTGGGCAGGTAATAAAATTAAGGGCAATAAAACCAGATAAACCACCTATTTAACAGTAATTTACTGGTGAAGCTGTTTCAACAAGGAGAAGTAAGGTGGAGGGCTCCACGAGCTTGCTCTCAAGTTCTTTCAAGTAGTTTCCTCTATAGAGAAAACACTTTTTTCAGGGGTCTTGGCTTGACTGAAAGGGGGTAAGTGCATTTATCCAACACCCAGTGAGAGTAAGTAGCAGCTCAGAGGGGAGTCTCTGGAATATGTATCCCTCATTCTAATGCCAAGAATGATCCCCTCTGAGCTGTTCAAACCTCTCAGAACCTTTTTATCAGCCATGGACTCAAGAGAGTAGAGGTTCCTAACTGCACCCCAATGTTCATTACAGAATTATTTACAATAGCCAAGGTATGGAAGCAACCTAAGTGTCCACTGACAGATGAATGGATAAAGAAGATGTGGTACATATATAAAATAGAATATTACACAACCATAAAGATAAATGAAATCTTGCCATTTGCAACAGCATGGATGGATCCTAGAGGGGAAAAGACCAATGCCATATGATCTCACTATGTGTAGAATCTAAAAAGCAAACAAACAATAAATGAAAATAGACATATAGATATAGGGACAAACAGGGGAGGGAGGTGGGAGTGGGAGGGACAAAATAGGTGAAGGGGATTTAGAAATACAAATCTCCAGTCATAAATAAACTATGGGGATGTAATGTATAGTATAAGGAACATGGCCAATATATTGTAACAATTTTGTACAGGGACGGATGACTTATCTGGTGGCTCAGAGAGTAAAGCATCTGTCTGCAATGTGGGAGACCTGTGTTTGATCCCAGATTGGGAAGATCTCCTGGAGAAGGAAATGGCAACCCACTCCAGTATTCTTGCCTGGGAAATCCCGTGAACAGAGGAGCCTCTTAGGCTGCAATCCATGGGGCACAAAGAGTCGGACGTGACTGAGCGACTTCACTTTCACTTTCACAGATGGTCACTAAACTTACGATGGTCATCATTTAATAATGTATGCAAATGTCAAATCACTATGTAGTATACCTGAAACTAATATGTTGTATGTCAATTATATTTCAATTAAAAATTAAATGAAAAAAAAGAGAGTGGAGGTCCAGCACCAATCTGTCTAAAGTTAATTGTGGATTGATTTACACATTAAACATCAAACATTCTGTAAAGATGGAATCGCTTCCTTAACCTCAAACATCATGGTAATGTTATGTTGCTTTTAAGGGATTATGAAGCAAAAACATGAAAGTTCAGTCAGATTCTCAAAACTACCTCACACAGACATCCTAAACATATATAGGTGTGTATTTATGCATATATCTATTGGCTTCCCAGGTGGAGCTAACAGTAAAGAACTCACCTACCGATACAGGAGAATCAGGAACCACGGGTTTGATTTCTGGGTTGGGAAGATTCCCTGCAGGAGGGAATGACAACCCACTCCAGTATTCTGGCCTGGAGACTCCCATGGACAGAGGAGCGTGGGGGGCAGGGGGCGGTAGGGGCTACAGTTCATGAGGTCGCAAAAAGCCAGACACGACACCACCGATGCACACCTCCACACATCCACACCTACACATACATACAGGTAAAACAACTAAATTAAGGTAAACCTCTAAATAGCTTTTATGTTTTTAAGCAATAGCAAATATTTTCTATCAATAAATACTTGCTTGTTTCAATTTTTTTTTTGCATAGTACAAACTTTTCTAAATATCATGTGGTGATTGGGTCTCTAAATATTAAATAAAATATCCTTCTATTGCTTGTAAATAGTCTTTTCTCGTTAAGAAGAGGCACAAAAGATTCGGAGACTGTATTATTCTTTGGGGTCTGAGTAGTGGTTATGTGGGCACCCAGGGCGGTGAACCACTGGTTCATGAAACATTGCCAAGAATGGCCTTCATCCAGACCCCAGGTCAAGTTCAGCCAGCAGCAATGAATCAACAAGGCCAAGAAGGACTAAGCAAAAGTACAAATTTCTACCTTTGTCAGAATCCTAGGAATTTGGTAACTCTTCTCAATTTGTCTCATTTCCCTCTGTCTTATATCCAATCAATTACCAGCCTGGCTCAGTTGGATTCATCTCCTATATGTCCCCCAAGTCTGTCTACTCTTCTTTTCTCTACTGCCTCTTTCCCAGGTCAGACTGGCTGGATTATTACAAATCTTCCCAAGTGGGCAAGATCCACTCTTGTCCCCTTCTAAGTGCCTACACTACAGCCAGGTGGATTAAAAAACAAAGCAAAGGCTTCTCTGGGGGCTCAGTGGTAAAGAAGCCACCTGTCAGTGCAAGAGACATAGGTTCAGTCCCTGGTCAGTGAGGAGCCGTATGCTGTGGGGCAACTAAGCGCATGTGCCACAGCTATTGAGCCTGTGCTCTAGAGCCTGGAAGCCACAGCTACAGAGCCCATGTGCCCCAACTACTGAAGCCCAAACTCTAGAGCCCTCTGCAACAAGAGAAGCCATTGCAAAAAGAAGCCCATGCAGGGCAATTAGAGAGTAGCCCCCGCTTGCCGCAACTAGGGGAAAGCCCACGCAGCAATGAAGACCCAGTGCAGACTAACTGAGTCAATAAATAAAATTATTGCAAGAAATAAAAACAAGCATCTACCAAAGCAGTCTTTCCTCTTAACAGTTTCTGTTGGATACCCTTTTGCTCTTAGACTGAAAATCAAAATCCACATTGAGGCCTAGAGGCCGGGAACCAGTTGCCCCTGCTCCACCTTCCACTCTCTTCCTGTACCTCACATCATAGTTCTCCATCCGCTTCATTGCCCTACCTCCTCAGGGATCCTCACAGCTCAGGATGTTTGGAGACAGAGAAGATACAGGTCCCTGATTTTCCCAAAGCTCCTTAGGTGATTCTGAACCACTGCTATGGTTGAAGTGACTAGACTAAAGATGGAACCATTGGAAAATTGTGTTATGGTAAGTTTGTACCTGTTAGCATGAAGGTTTGGTTTGGGCCAAACCTATAAAATCACTGCAGGTGGTGATTGCAACCATGAAATTAAAAGATGCTTGTTCCTTGGAAGAAAAGCTATGACAAACCTAGACAGTGTATTAAAAAGCAGAGATATCACTTTGCCTACAAAGGTCCAGATCAGCAGTCACGTATGGATGTGAGAGTTGGAACATAAAGAAGGCTGTGTGACCAAGAATTAATCCTTTCAAGCTGTGGTGCTGGAGAAGACTCTTGGGAGTCCCTTGGACAGAAAGGAGATCAAGCTAGTCAATCCTAAAGGAAATCAACCCTGAATATTCATTCGAAGGACTGTTGCTGAAGTTGAAGCTCCAATATTTTGGCCACTTGATGCAAAGAGTCAACTGTTTGGAAAAGACCCTGATGCTGGGAAGAATTGAGGGCAGGAGGAGAAGCAGGTGATAGAGGATGAGATGATTGGATGGCATCACTGACTCAATGGACATGAGTTTGAGCATACACTGGGAGATAGTGACAGATAGGGAAGCCTGGTGTGCTGTAGTCCATGGCGTCGCAGAGTCGGACACAACTGAGTGATGAACAACAACAACAACCTTACAAAGTAGGCAAATTCCCAAACTGGCAAGTCACTAACCAGATGTTCTACACGAGGAGGTCACTGTTGCTACTTCTGCTACTCGAAAAGGGTTTAAAGAGTGAGTTACACACAATCCACTTGGTAGATGCCTTTTTACTTTCTAGAAAACCTAAAGCTAGCTAATATATGCAATTCTGAGACTGAGGATGCATTCACACAAAAGCTTTGAAATGTTATTAGATGAAGCAGATGGTTCCTACATAACCACAAACTCAGCTGGGAACGTCTTTCTCTGACCTTCCTCTTTGTAGATTTATTCCTGTTATAACAGCACTTGTTACGTGGATTTAGATGTGCTCTGAGTCCACTTGTGTTCCAGAAACGAGACAACTAGTAAAGGCAAAGTCTGATCAAACTGGGTATTTCTGTCTCCCAGTTTCATTAGAGAAAGACTCCAATGTGTCGTCAAGTTCACTTTTCTGCCGAGCTCTCATGAATTGCGTTTGGAAAGCAGGATTGAATTTGTTTGTCCCTGCTATTTATAGCACCCACTGAGTCCTCAGCCAGTTGTGGGAGGATGTGACTGCGTTTAGAATCCCATCCAAGTTGTATGTGACAGTATCTGGCACCCATTCAACAGCTGCAGTCATTACTGGGAGAGTAAGCACAAAGGGAAATAAATCAACTTTTAATGTCAGGATGTCACACCCTTTCTAACGTTTTTTGGATATAAATGAGGCACTATGATATAATTAGTCTTGATCTTATCTCCCTATAGTCCAATGACTACTTTACTGGAGGGTACTGTCTGTAACACCAACAGATTTAATTTAATTATAAAAAGAAGCTTTCCAGATTAGACAAAAATGTCTTCTTAAAAAATGATGATTTTATGAAGGTAATATGTACATCAGTTTCCAAAGTCAAATGTTCAAAAGGACATACAGGGAAAAATGTATCCAACTCCCACACCTGTACTTCAACCATTCAATTCCCTAGGCAAACATAGTAGCCAGGATTTTAACCTGTTCAGAGATATCTTATGCATTTACACACAAACGTACACACACACACACACACACACAGCTGATATCTTGTTTTTTCTCTTTTCTTATCTCTCTCTCTCTTTTTTTTTTTTAGCTACATGGCGTATGGGATCTCAGTTCCCATGCTAGGGATTAAATTTGTGCCCTTGGCAGTGGGAAGCATGGAGTCCTAACTACCGGAACCCCAGGGAATTCCCTTACTTTTAAAATAGTACTTGCTAATTGTTCCACATCAAATATGTAGAGATAGGCCTAACTTCATTGCTAATGACTGTGTTTCATACAATGATTTCTTGACTGCCAAGTGAACCCTTCTCTACCATGAAGACCTTTGCTGACTTCTCAGCTCTCAGGTAGGACCCAGAAAGTCCTCCATAACCATCTCAATCGGAAACTATCCATTAACCTATATCCTTCCTTCTAATTAAACAGACCTGCCGTGGCTCTTGAATGTAGCTCTAATCATTGCTCTTTCGTGAACTCACTGTCTCTGCTGACCAGTGATCTCATTCTTCTGGCCCTTGGTCTTCTCATCTTTGGGTGGTACTGGGAGGGGGATGCATTTTTAAGGTCCTTTTCAGCCTTTACCTTCTGTCAATCTGTGACTAGACGAGGTCAAAGGGCCTTTCCAAGTCTACACTTGGATCAGCAACTTATATTTTCCTTAGTTTCCTTCATAAGTTCTTTAAGGATGAGAAATCTCTGCATGCAGTGTCCCCTCCCAATGTCCAGCTGGAATAGTAGCTCTAGAAATGTTCGTCGATTTTCTGGGTTATCACTTAAAGTGCTGTGCATTAATAATTCCTCCAATCCTATTACTGGAAATAGGTCAATTAACCCAGTTTCTTTCTTTGAGGACAAGTGATAAGAATCACGGTACTTGTGCTCTATCAGGCCAGTTGGGAATAATTTGACCAGTATATCTGACTTAGGCAGTCTGTGCATTCCTGGCCTGATCTATATTCATATTATTAGCAATTTGAAGGGTAGAGGAGTCGTTTTAGAAATAAAGAGGACATTGGGGATGGCAAAATTCAAACTTTTTATTTTGTAGATGTGGAAAACCAAGGCTTAGAATTTGAGAGATTTGTCTAAGGATTACGACTCACTTAGTGATAGAACCCAGAGAAGGCAATGGCACCCCACTCCAGTACTCTTGCCTGGAAAATCCCATGGATGAAGGAGCCTGGAAGGATGCAGTCCTTGGGGTTGCTGAGGGTCGGACACAACTGAGCAACTTCCCTTTCACTTTTCACTTTCATGCATTGGAGAAGGAAATGGCAACCCACTCCAGTGTTCTTGCCTGGAGAATCCCAGCAGTGGGGGAGCCTGGTGGGCTGCCGTCTATGGGGTCGCACAGAGTCGGATATGACTGAAGTGACTTAGCAGTAGTGATAGAACCAGGATTAAGATCTGGCTTTCTGGAGTCTTATTCTAGAGAAAAAAAAGGAAAGGGGGAACAGAATCTTTACAGAGTGTTATTATACATTGTCATTAATTGGAACTTGCTGTTTCATGAAACTATGCGCACATACTATGTAGGATATGATGGTTTGTATTTTACTACACTTTTTCATCTGAAAAATTAGATTAATAAACCTACTTACCTTACAAGGTGGTACAAGGATTATAAGAGATGCCTATAGCGTCCAGGGAAAGCCCCAGGCATGTAAAGGTTACCTACAATTATTATTTAAAGATCTTCACAATGAAAGGTCATTTGTAATATAATTTCCTCTTTACTTGATTTTTTTGGAGGAGAGGGAGTTGGATTTAAATAATCAAATTTTGTTAAGGGAAGGTACACCTTTCTGTTATTACTCTGATAAAAGTCATAGCCACTCATTAACTTAGCCTTCATCTTAAAATAGAATAATTATCCCTGGCTTTTGTCCCATTTTCAGTGACTACAAAGACTAAGAAAATTTCATTTATTCACACATAACTCTTTTTTTTTATCAGAGTTTAAACACAACTCTTTTATAAAATTTAAAAATTTTATTTATTTATATATTTATTTATTTTTGGTTGCAGTCTGTCTTCGTTGCTATGCCTGGACTTTCTCTAGTTGCAGTGAGCAGGGGGCTACTCTCTAGTTGTAGTGATTAGGCTTCTCATCATGGTGGCTTCTCTTGTTGCAGAACACAGGTTTTAGGCATACGGACGTCAGTAGTTCTGGCTTATTTACTCTGCAACATGTGGACTCTTACCAGACCAGGGATCGAACCCATGTCCCCTGCATTGACAGGTGGATTTCTATCCACTGTGCCACCAGGGAAGTCTCATTTACACATATCTTTGTGTTTTTTGCCAAACCATCTCTATTATTACTTACTTTTTATTTTTATTTAAATAGACCAACTTTTAAGTAATTGTGTATAGTTATGTTACAATATAGAATTCTTTATCATTCCAATTTTAGTATATGTTCTGCTGAAATGAGCACTGGAACTCTTAAGTAAAAAGGTATTGCTACTCCACTTAGAAAATACAGAGTGAAATGTATTCAGTTGAAAGATTAGAAGACTTTGGTTTAAATCCCAGCCTTGCTCTTTGGTAGTCATGCCATTTTGAACAAGTTGTCTCAATTTTATCTACAGAATGATGAGCATAATATATAATTCACAGTGTTTTTATGGTAACAAATAAGATCAGGTATATGATAGCACTTTGAAAAAATTAAAGACAGTGCACATTATTAGTTATTGTTAAATAAAGGGAAAACTAGCAGGTTGGGCGAAGAGAGTGGTACCATTTAATAGTGGACAGTTTATTCAGAAGGTGGGAGGATATAGAAAACCCCAACATCTTTAAGAGTGGATATAGTGTTTCCCTGAATGGTCCAGTGGTAAAGAACCTGCCTGTCTATGCAGGAGACTCAACAGATGTGAATTCGATCCCTGGGTCAGGAAGATCTCCTGGAAGAAGAAATGGCAATACACTCCAGTATTCTTGCCTGGGAAACCCCAAGGACAGTGAAGCTTGACAGGCTACAGTCCATGGGGTCGTAAACTCAGATACTACTTAGCCACTGAACAGCAACATAGATCAATGCAGCTATGAGAAGGGGTTGAAAATGGCAAAACAGTCAACAAAAATCTTGCTAAAGGAGAGGGCATAATCCACTTACATTCACTTTGATGAAAAGAACTTGTGCAACGTGAAACTGCGGCAAGTTTATGTAAAGTTTTAAAACTACAGCTTCAAACAGATAACTAATGAGAACCTCCTGTATAGCTGAGGAAGCTCTATTCAGCACTCTCTGGTGACCTAAATGGGAAGAAAATCTCAAAAGAGGGAATATATGTACATGTATAGTTGATTCCCTTTGCTGTACAGCAGAAACTAACAACATTTTAAAGCAATTATACTCCAATAGAAATGAATTTAAAAATTAAAAATATAGCACCAAGTATTAAAACTTAATCATATATATAATGAATAAAAGATATCTTAACAGTAATTCATATTTTTATATTCTATTGCAAGCATTCATTTTTCTAAGACTAATATAATTTTCTTACTTGATCTCTAGAGTATAATGCAAACCATGTCAAGAGTCCCAAATACTAATGACTTAAATTGCAAAGTAGGAATAGTCAAGACTACAAGCTCCCCAACCAAACCATGCTTACTTTAATAAAAAGCTCTTTGGCCTGCAAGAGGCTCAGTAGCATGCACTGTCCAGCAGTCTTGCTGGTGTGGTGCCAAGGCTTGGGAAATATGATGATGGAGACCTTCGTGAAGTATATCAAGCCTGGGCTCAAGAACTTGAACCTCATTTCATTGTGCTGGAGACTGTCTGAGTGACAAAGAATGGGCACGAGGTGTGGGCCTGCGAAGTGGCAGACAAAACTGGCAGCATCAATATCTCTGGGACAGTGTAGCCAACCTGATCCAGCCTGGCGACACTATCTAGGTCACTAAAAGTTGTTCGGTGTTCACAGGTTCTGCCATTGTGCACTGGCCATGGGTGTGATCTTCAGAAGATTGGAGAATTCTGTATGGTTTATTCTGAGGTTCCTAACTTCAGTGAGCCAAACCCAGACTACAGTGCCCAGCAGCCACCCAACAAGATGGTTCAGAACAGCCGTCTTATGGCTCCCTGGACTCCCTGCCACTTCTCTAGCCTCCAAGAGCCAGAACGCATTGGACTGAGCGCCCCACCAGGTCTTGGTGGTGGCCTGCACCCCCTCACACTCCCTCTGACCCCACTTCCCCAGCACTTGAATTATCTGAAGTCAGCTCAACCACAGCTGCTGCCCTCCTGGCCCCTCCAGTAACCATGTCAGTAAAGGCAAAAAAACCCAGAGGAGCAGCAAAAGAAAGAACTTTTCCCTCCCTGCCACCAGCCATAAGCCATGTTTGCTAGAGAACACAGCTTTCTGCTGAGCTGCAGGCTCTGTGGAGCCAGCAGGTGTAGGAGTCACTGAAGTTCACTGTGCAGGAGTGGTGAACAGTAGCCTAATCCACCCTCAACCCGTACTCCCCTCCTTGTCCAGCTGAAGCTGCCTGTCTCCTGGGATTCAGGGTGCTCTGCCTCCCTTCCTTCCTCTTTCGAAACAATGGTTACAGTCTGTTTCTTCTGTGTGATGTGGAAGTCTAATTGAATCACTCCTTTCTAATAAATGTTACCACTCTGTTGAAAAAATAAAAATAAAAAGCTCTTTGGAATGTATTCCAACCCTTTCCTACTCTCTTTACTTCCTGATTACCTGCTGTCCCCTCCTGTTCTCACTGGTGACCTTGTCTGCAACCTCATGAAGAAACTAGAGGGAGCCAGCTGGACCACTGCCAACTTCCTGTCTCTGAATCTCCATGCCGACACTGCCTTTCCCTTCTCCCTGGACCTCTTCTCTGAGTCTGAAACATCCTACTCCCTGTTGGAACTTCTCACTCTCTCTGCCTTCTGTTCTCCTTGTGGCTCTAACCTCACCCTCACTGCAGTTTTTTCTCGTCAGCATTAAACATTTTTACTCCTCATGCTGTCCACAGTTCCCATGTGGCATTGCTTTGACTCTCTATCCTTTACACCAAATGTGTTCCAACAAAGTCTCTTCCTCAGTTCAGTTCAGTCACTCAGTCGTGTCCGACTCTTTGCGACACCATGAATCGCAGCACGCCAGGCCTCCCTGTCCATCACCATCTCCTAGAGTTCACTCAGACTCACGTCCATCGAGTCCGTCCTATTTTCTCCTCTTCACTCCTAATCTCCCAAGTTAGTCTCCAAATTTCCTTTTCCTCCAAGAATGCTATTTTTTCTTCCAAAGTTTAATCCACAGGAATTTGTATATACTATTTATACAAATAGTGTAATAAAGAATAAATATATAGAATTTGGCTGTAGTGCCAAATAAATTGTAATGCCACATAGATTGTCCATACGCTCCCATTTCTACTTATGTGACTTTTTTTTTTTAATCAGGTGAATAGGTTTCATGGCAGCCACACTAACTTTTTGATCCACTAAAGGAATAAATAAGATTGCCGGGAGAAATATCAATAACCTCAGATATGCAGATGACACCACCCTTATGGCAGAAAGTGAAGAGGAACTAAAAAGCCTCTTGAGGAAAGGGAAAGAGGAGAGTGAAAAAGCTGGCTTAAAGCTCAACATTCAGAAAACGAAGATCATGGCATCTGGTCCCATCACTTCATGGGAAATAGAGGAGGAAACAGTGGAAAACAGTGTCAGACTTTATTTTGGGGGGCTCCAAAATCACTGCAGATGGTGACTGCAGCCATGAAATTAAAAGACGCTTACTCCTTGGAAGGAAAGTTATGACCAACCTAGATAGCATATTGAAAAGCAGAGACATTACTTTGCCAGCCAAGGTCCGTCTAGTCAAGGCTATGGTTTTTCCTGTGGTCAAGTATGGATGTGAGAGTTGGACTGTGAAGAAAGCTGAGCGCTGAAGAATTAATGCTTTTGAACTGTGGTGTTGGAGAAGACTCTTGAGAATCCCTTGGACTGCAAGGAGATCCAACCAGTCCATTCTAAAGATCAACCCTGGGTGTTTGGAAGGAATGATGCTAAAGCTGAAATTCCAGTATTTTGGCCACCTCATGAGAAGAGTTGACTCATTGGAAAAGACTCTGATGCTGGGAGGGATTGGGGGCAGGAGGAGAAGGGGATGACAGAGGATGAGATGGCTGGATGGCATCACCAACTTGATGGACGTGAGTTTGAGTGAACTCCGGGAGTGGGGGATGGACAGGGAGGCCTGGTGTGCTGCAATTCATGGGGTCGAAAGAGTTGGACACGACTGAGCGACTGAACTGAACTGAAAGGAATAAAACATGGCCTGCTTCAAAAACAACTCATCTACCCGAGAGAATGTTGCCTTCACTTATCTGAGAACATTCTTCTGAAGATCAGCAAAGACTTCCATTCCACTAAATCCATTGTAATCTTGAATATAGATTTGAATTTCAACTTCCTAGTAGTGTTTGATGCAGCTGACAACTCCTTGGTGACAACTTCTGGTTCCCTGGTTCTGTGATGGTGTGTCCTGCTGTCTACCTTGGTTGTTCCTTCTGTTTGCCTGTTGACTATTTCTCCTCTACTGTTCATTCCACATCGAAGTTCCTAAGGGCTCCTTGCTGCGTTCCTCAGCTCTTGTCACTCTATCAGCTCTCCTTAGGGAGTCTCACTTACTCTTGAGACTCCCATTACCATCATCATGCTGGTGATTATCAAATCCATTTCTCCAGCAAAATATCTTCCCCAGAACATCATATCTGCCTTTCTAGTGTTCAGCTAGGTATGCCACAGAATGTTTCATAATAGGCATGTAAATCTCAATGTTTTCTAGGACATAACTCACCTTCCTACTCCCAAATTTTTATCTTCTCAAGTGTTCTCTAACTTAATAAGGCCATCACCATCCACTCAGTTGATTTAGCCAGTAACTTAGGAGTTATCATTGATCAATACTTTAATTACGTCTTCCTCACCATGCCTCCTCCTCCCCATTAATTAATCCATTCCTTTCTGTTCTATCTCTCACACACGTCTCTAATCCATTTACTTTTCAAAATTGTCACTGTCATCACACAAATCCGAGGTATCATCATCTTTCAGCTGGACTCTGTGACAGTCTCTTACCCTCCCATAAAGCACGTCTGACTGTGTTACTCTCTCCTTCACTCTTCAGTGGCTTCCCGTTGATTTGAGGATGAAGGCTTCCCAGGCTCTGTGTGATTTTCCTTCTGCCTCATTGTGAAAGATTGCTGTGCGTCATTCTTTTCCTCACTCTTCCATTTCAGAAACTGGCCTCTTGGTTTTTTATGATGAGCGATCACCCTTCTTCTTACCTTGGGATTCTGCCTGGAATACATTAGCTTAATTTTCAGGCCCCCTGCTACTTTCCTTCTTCTGTCATCCCTTACAATTCTCCAGACTTCCCTTGACTACAACTTTAACATGGTTACCTTATTCTTTCTGTCTTAACATAAAAATTCCATCCCCTGAAAAGGCTTTGTGAACTCTCTAAACCCTGATATAACAGTTCGCACTTTCTTAGCCTTGTCATAATTATATTTGCATAAGTGTTCAGTGTCTTCCCAGCTGCTAATCTATAAGCTCCACAGTGACAGTGAACTTTTGTTGTGCCTGACACATAGTAGTATAGAACAAACATTTGATGAGGGATAATTCATTATTTATTTTATTTTGACTGCTCTGGGTCTTCATTGTTGTTTGAAGGCTTTCTCTAGTTGTGGCTAGTGGAGTTACACTTTCGTTGCAGTGCGCCAGTTTTGTGGTAGCTTCTCTTGTTGCAATGCAGAGGCTTTTAGGCATGTAGGCTATGTAGTTGCTGCTCACAGGCTCTAGAGTGCAGGCTCAGTGGTTGTGGCACATGAGCTCAGTTGCCCCTTGGCACATGGGATCTCCCTGGACCATGGATCAAACCCGAGTCCCATGCATTGGAAAATAGATTCTTAACTGCTGGACCATCAGGCAAGTCCCAGGAATAATTTATTTTTGAGAAATCTTTTACTTCTGTAAATTAACTTCTTTAAGATTTATTTATAACAAAAGATTTGAGTAACTCCTTTCACTCTTTAGACTGCAATAATTGGAAGTATGAAGATTAAAAAAAAAAACCTTCTGAAAAATAATGTGTAAGTTGAAGGCTTAAGAAAAAAAGATAATTTTCTAAGACTTCATGTCTCTATGTGGAGAGGGTTTCATCTGTGAAGAAGAAAAAAGATTTCCCAAATGAGAAATCAATAATATCAATAGCTGTCACTGGCCAGGCATTTGCTATTTTTCAGGGATAGTTCTCAGTGCAAACAGTGTATTAATGAATTTAAAACAACTCTATGAGGTGGTTGCTACTTTCACCCCTGCGTTGGAGTGTGATTGCCATCGCTTTGTTTATCGCTCTGAGGGAAGCATGAAGGCACACTCTCCATCTGTTGCTGACACACCTCTTAATTAGGTCATATTTTACAGTTACACTAGATTCTGATAATGACCGGGATTCTTTCCTGGCTGCCTAGGGAGATCTCAGGCCACGCTGCCAGAGAACTGTCTCTCATCATGTGTTGCTTCTTGCATCACAGATTCTTCCCCAGTTGACTTGGCTCCATCCTATCTCATTCCTGCCAGAGGAATTTATCTAGTCATGCATTGCCCTTGAGGCCACAGTAACCAGTCCTTGTGATTTTTTTAAACACTGCCGTTCCTAAACAGTGTTCAGAAAGGAGGATTCTGCAGGGTGCCCACATTTGACTCATATCCAAAGAGGCCTCTGGAAGTGCTTAAGTATGTGAAGCAGTGGACACGTAAGGGGGAGGCTGGAGCATAACACATCTTACTTCATTCATTCAATCATCCATCCCTTGATTAATTAACTCTGTTCCATAAATACTTATTGCTTATTGTGTGCCAAGTTGCACATTAGCTGCTGAGGACATAACAGTGAAGGAAAAACTCCTGTCCTCAAGGAGCTTATAGTCCAGTTACAGATGCAGATGAGCAAATCTAGCCCATGCCTTTGAAAGAGCATGAGAAGAGTGTTGTAAGCTTAGCTCACGGTGACAAGAGTCATAAACCCAACTGAAAAATTGATTAGGTGAAACTGCTAATGTTTATTGGCTTAAGGAAAAGCAACTGGAATAATGAACCAGAGAAGGGTCACGGCAAGGACTCAGCACCAACCAGACCCAAGCACTTGAATGTACCCAGGAGCCTTGCTGTTCTTGGTCCACATGTAGGCGCTTTCCTCGTTTACTGCAGATCAGCTCTCACAGGTCAAGAAGCAGCTCCTCCATCAAGTCTAAGCCTCAAGTCAGCTCAGGGTCTGACTCAGAGAGGACTGGTTCCTCTTTTTCAATTCTAATCTAAAAAGTCCCAGGGTAGAACTCAAATCAGCTCACTTGGGTCATCTCCTACCTCTAGCATGATGATTCTTAATTGTAGGTAGTTCTGCCTCTCAAGGGATATTTGGCAACGTCTGGAGATGTGTAACTCTGTCATGACTAGTAGGGTGGAGAGAATGTTATTGATATCTAGTGGATGGAGGCCAGGGTTGCTGCTGAACATCCTAACAACGTACAGGACAGCCTCTCGCAACAAAGAACCATCCAATACAAAATGTCAGTAGTGCTAGGATTGAGAAACTCTATTCTAGGCCAATCAGTTGTGATTGTGGGAGGATCAAGCAGAGTGGGGGGTGGGGATCAAAGTTTTTCTAAAAGACACTTAAGCGATGAGGAGTTATCCAAGTAAAAAGAGCCAGAACAGGCTGTCCATGGAAGGAGGTACATAAGCAAAGAATCAGGACTGCCCAGAACAGGTTCCCATAAATAGCACTAGTCATTCTGCCTTCCATTCCTACCTGGTAAAATGTTACGAGTCTGTGGAAGGCTCATGTGGAGCAAAGTGTCTGGAGCTTCAATAATATCATTGTCCTGCAAAGGCATTTATCAAGCACAAGTCATAGGTTTTATCCATTTCCTCTACTGTACTAAGCTTTTGGTCAAAGGCATTTCATCAACTGAGATTCACTTATAGTTTTCAGGAGATTGTTTTAGTAGAGTATTAAAACACATCAATGGACAGGACCCAGTAGTTAGAAGCACTGGCTCTGGAATCAAATGGATCCAGCTTTGAATTCAGGCTGTATGTCTGCCTACTGGTGTCATGACCACCACAAGTAGGACAGGCCAGTGCTAGGGAAATGCAGAAAGGAGGCCATGTGAGGGAGGGAGGAGGACCCTGGAGTTTTTAGGATGAGAAAAAAAATTGGGTAAATAAAGAGAGGAAGGTGTTCTACACAGAGAAAGCAGCACGTGCCAAGGCTTGGAGTTGTATGTGTGGGAAATGAGAGAAGACGAAGCTGACTTGAGGAACAATGAGGAGTGTAATTCTGTGTATGTGTGGGTTTTTTTGTCATGCCCCATGGCATATGCAATCTTAGTTCCCTGACCAGGGATCAAACTCATGCCCCCTGCATAGGAAGCATGAAATCTTAACCACTGAACCACTAGGGAAGTCCTGAAGAATGCAACTTTGGACACACAATGAGTATTTCCTCTGGAGGACAGAAGTAGGGATGTTCAGAGAACAGACAGAGTTACAGGCAAGATTCAAAGTCAGGTGAGAGGTAAAAAGCTGGAGATTTATATGTGTGAGAAAGAACTATTCCTGAATGCAAAGACCTTTGAGAGAAGGAGAAAAGGGGAAAGAAATGTTTGTTGAAAGAAGGCAAGGAAGGAGAAAGGAGGAGAAAAAAAGGAAACACATGAGTGTGTGAAGAAAGAGAGAAAAGAATAAAATCATGATGATGTAGTGTCATGGATGCCCACGGAGGAGAGAATGTGAAGAGAGAAAGAGCCGTCAGTGGTGTCAAATACTGCAAAGAGGCCAAAGGTTATTAGAGCTGTTAAAGAGATCACTGGACGTGTACAGTGCAATTTAAAATGTGTATTTCTAGTTGGAGGATAGAGGTAAGCATCTGATGAAGGGCGTCCCTGAGTAAACAAGGGTAAGCTCCTGGAGGCAGCTAGTATATAATAATAGCCTTTTACAAATTTGGATACAAGACAAAGATTCCCATTATTATTGCTGTTAATTCACATTGATTAGAAACTTCTGACCCAATGTACAAGTGCAAGAGAAAGAAAGAAGAATAGCAATAGAAAATCAGTCAGCAAAACATATTTACTGTTTATAAGTTATATTACCGTCTACTCACAGTGCCTCAAGATACAAACTGGAAAAAAAAAAAAAAGAAAGAAAGAAACAAGGCTAATCCAATAGTCCACAAGGTGATTAATTAAAGTAACTATATATGGCCATCAGTTAATTTGGAGAAGAAATGGCAAACCATTCCAGTGTTTTCGCCTGGAGAATTCCAAGGACAGAGGGGCCCATGGGTTACAGTTAGTGGGGTTGGATATGACTCAATGACTAACACACACACACATAACTTAATTAAAAAACAATCCACTTTGCAGTGGGAACTCAGGGTGACTAGAAAGAAAGACTGAATCAGCAGTAAGACGTAAGATGTTCAATATTGTATATATATCAGTTTTCCTCAAATGAATGTAAGCGCTTAGTATAACTCCAGTCAAAACCCCAGTGTACTCTTGGGGTCATTTGATAAATCATTTCAAAATACCATTAAGGATAGAAGGCTGGATCCCATAGAGAGAGGTAGTAAGAAATTCTGGATGATGTGACAAAAGATTTTAGAAAAGGGATATTAATATTCACTTTTTCCTCATATATTTAATATAGCTCCCTACTGTTTCCTCAGACATTCAGAAAATCTGCTAAATATAGAAAAAAATGTCTTTTATGGCACTTTCGGGGGAAAAAATCTGAATGAAAGAGATGGAATTCCACCTGTAGACTAATGGGGAAACAGAGAAAGAACAGCTTGAGAAGGTAAATTTATGGTTAAATTCAGTGGAATCAGAAGTAGGAGCCAGAAATGATTATGTAAACCCCTGGGAATTTGAAGCAATCCTAAAGAATGAATTGCAAGTCCATCAAATTATGGAAGGAACCTTATCCTATTATCTCAAAGTTCAAGGTAATTTCAGTTGATATCTCACTTAGAAATATAAAATCTTATTAAAAGAAATTCCTAGAAAAAGACAAAATGTTACTAGTACTTACCTCTGTAGTATTAAGTTTTTATACTTTTTGAGTTTTCTGAATTTTTTATGATGAGCATAAGTTATTCTTCTTCTTTTTTTGGCTGTGCCTTGCTACTTGTGGGATCTCAGTTCCCTGACCAGGAATTGAACCCCAGTCCCCAGCAGTGAAAATGCCGACTCTGAACCACTGGACTGCCAGGGAATTCCCATAAGTTATTTTTCTAAGAAAGATTTGTCAGTGAAAAAAAAAAAGAGAAGTAGGAAGAATGTTTGGTTGGAAAGCAAAGGTCAAGTAAAGTTTTTCAAATTCATCTGCTTGGTGGTTTCTAGAATGATCACGGTAAATGATTCTCTGTGTCCCATCTTCAACCATAATTATTGTGGTTCGTGTTTTACATGTTTTGCTATAATTTTGGAACCAAGGACCAAGGGTTAACAACACATTTCTATCCATTGATACCTCCTCTTTCTGACTTTCAATGTAGATGACACCAATTAGACACTTTTTTGAGTTGTCTAGTTGTTTTATGTGCTTACATGTTATCTTGCTAAATAGGCTATAAATTTGTCATATCTTATATTTCTGCTGATTCTTTTACGGTACCTAATAGAGAATACTGGTTTTGTATTTAATTCAAAAATTGTAGGGGGAACAAGATGGTGGAGAAGTAGGTGAACATGGAGTACATCTCTCTCCATGGATACATCAGGAATACACCTCCAGAGACAGAAGTGCCTGCAGAACATCAACTGAGAGCAGACAGGAGTACCTGACCAGCGGAAAAGAATATATAGAACCATGCAAAACTCGGGAGGACGAAGGAACTAGTGGGGAAAACAGCAGGTGGGGGAACTGAAGCAGGGGTCCGAGTCCCACATCGGGGCAATTGCTGAGTCAGAGGAGAAACATTTAAGGCTGAGAGTGAAACAGCTCATCTGTGGCAGCCTAAATGGAATGAGAATCAGACAGCCCTTGCCGCAGCCATACAGACCCCAGACAGGGACGTAGATCCCCTGGAAGGCACAGCGGCTGGGAGCTGGAGTTTAGGGATTGTGGAGCAATCCCAGAGCGAGGGCTGTTGTTGACTGTG
The DNA here is from genome assembly GCF_014754425.2 of Oryx dammah. Classification (NCBI taxonomy): domain Eukaryota; kingdom Metazoa; phylum Chordata; class Mammalia; order Artiodactyla; family Bovidae; genus Oryx; species Oryx dammah. The sequence goes on from NW_024070203.1 coordinate 55,440,348, forward strand.
GAGAGACAGATCGAGAGGATGTGAGGGAGGAGATTGTGGTGGGAAATGCCTGTGGAGGAAAGCCTGGCAGCCATAGAAGTAAGGCAATACTGCTGAATCACACATAGAGGGTGGAGCCATCACCATAGACTCTCTCCCCAAACACGCCAGTATTGGCAGCTGAACAACAGAGAGGCTAGACCATCTAATGCTTGACGAGCTGAGCTACAGCGTAGGAGCCCAGGCAAGGGAGCCCTCTAAGTGCCTGAACAGGCAGAGCTAGGGAGAAAGACTGGCTAAAGAAGCCTTCTGATTGCCAGCTACAAGAGGCTTGAAAAAAAGGCTCTGATAGGGCCACAACTCCTGTGGTGGAGGCAGTCCATGTCCCTGCACACTTGATGCCGCTAGGGTCCCCACAAGCCAAGCAGCTGTACCACGTTCATGCTTAGCTCTCACTGGGGCAGAGCTGCCACAGGCAAAAAAAGGCTTCCGTCTATGCATGCAGGGTTGCTTCAGTAGTGTCTTTAGTTGCTTCAGTAGTGTGGACTGTGGCCTGCCAGGCTTCTCTGTCAGGGAAGGGGGTTCTCCAGGCAAGAATACTGGAGTGTATTGGCCAATACTGGTTACCATACCCTTCTAGAGCACTATATTTCCTGCTGCCTTAGCTGCCACCTCCCCTGAGTACCTGGAGCTGCAACCCAAGCAGCTGCGCCGCCTCCACACCTGGCCCTCACAGGGGCAAACCCAAGTCCTCCAGGGCAGCCTCAGGAGCAAACCCCAGTGGACGACCCACATGCAGAGGTGGAAGTAAAACCACAATTGAAACCCAGGAGTGTGGCTAAAGAAGACTCAAAACTTTCCCACTAGCTGTACAAGCTGCAGATTAAATCCAGACAATCAACTAGGCAGACTCTCTGCCAATGGAATATATAAAAGGTTGCTGAGAGCTTCCACAAAAGAAAAGGCACTAGTTCTGATAGCCTGGACATTGGGAAGCAAGAACACACAGGAGCAGGTCCAGATTAGACTCTGAGCTGCCCCCACAGCAGGTCCAGAGATCAGCACAGTGTTGGAGGACATCCGAGGGAGGTGAGGTGGACTGTGACTCCAGTGAGGGAAAGGACTCTGACAGCTGTAACTCTAGAAAAACATTTATTATTCTTATGTTTTGACTTATCCTGTAGATTCTTTTAAATTTTTTTCTTTTTTCGTTTTGCACCACCACCCCCCCGCCCCCAACCCTGGTTGTAATTGTCGATTTTACTGACATTATGAAATCTAATTAAGCTTTTGAGCTTTTTTTTTTTCCCTCAGTCACATTTTTAAATTGTTGTTATAAACCTCTGCCTCTACATTGGGCTTTTGCAGTTCTGAGGAGTTTTCCTTTTTTTCCCTTTTTTCTGTCTTCTTCCTTTTTTTTTCTCTTTTCTCTTTTTTATAATTTTAATTTTCTTAAACCTATTATAGTTTTTTTACATTTATTTCTTTGCTTACCTTTGCTACTGTTTTTTTCCCCTTGCAGTTAATCTTCAATGTATATAAATCTTCTTCATCTACCTCTATTTACCTTTGCATATCTATTTTTTCTTTCTTTTCCTCTCAAAACATTTGTTAGCTATATTTTCATTGCTTTATTCCTGTTGGCACCTTGCTTTAGTTTTGTTTTCTAGTTTGTGCTCTAGTTAGTTTTTTTCTGGCAGATATAATTTTTGGTTTCATTTGCAAGCCAGGCCAATCTATTGTACTTTATTTTTGTTGGATTGTTTTGACTTTGCTCATGGGTGTACATGTATATGTGTATATTCCATTATTTTAATTATTATTTGCCTGATTTTGTAACTGCCATTTGTCTGGGGTTCATCTTTGCTTTCTCATTTTGGGTTATTTTTTTTAATCTCACTTAATGCCATAACAAACCACTTGTGGAATCTTCATTCCTGACCAGAGATCAAGCCCTGAGCCTTTGCAGTGGGAACACTGACTCCAAGATCCTAGACTGCCAGAGAACTAACCCTAGGGAGAACTGAACAGTAAGAACTCACACAAAGGAAACCAGTTGAATACAAAACCAGCATTACCCAACCACCAGTAGCACCCCGTGCAAGACACAGCATCTAAACAACAAAGAAAACAAAAATACAAACTCGATCATCAGAAGACAGGATTACCACCTCACTCACCCTTGCCCATTAGAGGAAAAACACACAAATAAATAAACAAAAACTAAGCACAAATCTCACCCTATACGAGGCTTACACAAACCACTGGACCAACCTTGCTGCTGCTGCTGCTAGTCAGTCGTGTCTGACTCTGTGCGACCCCATAGACGGCAGCCCACCAGGCTCCCCCATCCCTGGGATTCTCCAGGCAAGAACACTGGAGTGGGTTGCCATTTCCTTCTCCAATGCATGAAAGTGAAAAGTGAAAGGGAAGTCGTTCAGTCGTGTCTGACTCTTTGCGACTCCATGGACTGCAAACTACCAGGCTCCTCTATCCATGGGATTTTCCAGGCAAGAGTACTGGAGTGGGGTGCCATCGCCTTCTCCGACCTTAGGAGGCGAGAAACCAAAAGAAAGAAAGAATGCAACCTTGAAGCCTGGGAAAAGGAGACCTCAAACACAATAAGTTAAAAAAAAATAATGAAAAGGCAAAGAGTTCAGGTCAGTTCAGTCGCTCAGTCATGTCCGACTGTTTGCAACCCCGTGGACTGCAGCACGCCAGGCTTCCCTGTCCATCACCAGCTCCTGGAGCTTATTCAAACTCATGTCCATCGAGTCAGTGATGCTATCCAACCATATCATCCTCTGTCATCCCCTTCTCCTCCCACCTTCAATCTTTCCCGCATCAGGGTCTTTTCTAGCGAGTCAGTTCTTAGCATCAGGTGGCCAAAGTATTGGAGTTTCAACTTCAGCATCAGTCTGTCCAATGAATATTCAGGACTGATTTCCTTTTGGATAGACTGGTTGGATCTCTTTGCAGTCCAGGGGACTCTCAAGAGTCTTCTCCAACACCACAGTTCAAAAGCATCAGTTCTTCAGCGCTCAGCTTTCTTTATAGTCCAACTTTCACATACATACATGACTACAGAAAAAACCATAGCTTTGACTAGACAGACCTTTGCTGGCAAAGTACCGTCTCTGCTTTTTAATAGGCTGTCTAGGTTGATCATAACTTTTCTTCCAAGGAGCAAGCATCTTTTAATTTCATGGCTGCAGTCACCATCTGCAGTGATTTTGGAGCCCCCCAAAAATAAGCCTGCCACTGTTTCCATTGTTTCCCCATCTATTTGCCATGAAGTGATGGGACCAGATACCATGATCTTAATTTTCTGAATGTTGAGTTTTAAACTAACTTTTTCACTCTCCTCTTTCACTTTCATCAAGAGGCTCTTTAGCTCTCCACTTTCTGCCATAAGGGTGGTGTCATCTGCATATCTGAGGTTATTGATATTTCTCCTTGTGATTTTGATTCCAGCATGTGCTTTATCCAGCCTGGCATTTTGCATGATGTACTCTGAATATAAGTTAAATAAGCAGGGTGACAATATGCAGCCTCGACGTACTCCTTCCCCAATTTGGAACCAGTCTGTTGTTTCACATCCAGTTCTAATTGTTGCTTCTTGGCCTGCATACAGATTTCTCAAGAGGCAGGTCAGGTAGTCTGGTATTCCCATCTCTTCCAGAATTTTCCACAGTTTGTTGTGATCCACACAGTCAAAGGCTTTGGCGTAATCAATAAAGCAGAAGTAGGTGTTTTTCTGGAACTCTCTTGCTTTTTTGATGATCCAACGGATGTTGACAATTTGATCTCTTGTTACTTTGCCTTTTCTAAATCCAGCTTGAACATCTGGAGGTTCTCAGTTCATGCACTGTTGAAGCCTGGGTTGGAGAATTTTGAGCATTACTTTGCCAGCATGTGAGATGAGTGCAAATGTGTGGTAGTTTGAGCATTCTTTGGCATTGCCTTTCTTTGGGATTGGAATGAAAGCTGACCTTTTGCAATCCTGTGGCCACTGCTGAGTTTTCCAAATTTGCTGGCATATAGAGTGCAGCACTTTCACAGCATCATCTTTTAGGATTTGAAATATCTCAACTGGAATCCCATCACCTCCACTTGCTTTGTTCATAGTGAAGCTTCCAAAGGCCCACTTGACTCCACATTCTAGGATGTCTGGCTCTAGGTGAGTGATCACACCATCGTGATTATCTGGGTCGTGAAGATCTTTTTTGTATAGTTCTTGTGTGTATTCTTGCCACCTCTTCTTAATATCTTCTTCTTCTGTTAGGTCCATACCATTTCTGTCCTTTATTGTACCCATCTTTGCATGAAATGTTCCCTTGGCATCTCAAATTTTCTTGGAGAAATCTCTAGTCTTTCCCATTCTATTGTTTTCCTCTATTTCTTTGCACTGATCACTGAGGAAGGCTTTCTTATCTCTCCTTGCTATCCTTTGGAACTCTGCATTCAAATGGGTATATCTTTCCTTTTCTCCTTTGCCTTTTCCTTCTCTTCTTTTCTCAGCTACTTGTAAGGCCTCCTCAGGCAACTGTTTTGCCTTTTTGCATTTCTTTTTCTTGGGGATGGTCTTGATCCCTGCCTGCCGTACAATGTCAGGAATCTCTATCCATAGTTCTTCAGGCACTCTGTCTATCAGATCTAATCCCTTGAATCTATTTCTCACTTCTACTGTATAATCGTAAGAGATTTGATTTAGGTCATACCTAAATGGTCTGGTGGTTTTCTGTGTTTTCTTCAATTTAAGTCTGAATTTAGCAATAAAGATTTCATGATCTGAGCCATAGTCAGCACCTGGTCTTGTTTACACAAATGAAAGGACAAACTAGAAACACAGAAGTCCAAATAAACGAGGAGGAAATAGGCATACTCCCTGAAAAAGAATAATGATAGTAAAAATGATTAAAAACCTTGAAAATAAAATGGAGAAAATGCAAGAATCAATTAATGAAGATGTAGAAGAATTAAAGAATAAACATACAGAGACAAACAACACAATTACTGAAATTAAAAATACTCTAGAAGGAATCAATAGCAGAATATCTGAAGCAGAAGAATGAATCAGTGAGGTGGAAGATAAAATGGTGGAAATAACTTCTGAAGAGCAGGATAAAGTAAAAAGAATGAAAAGTACTGAGGATAGTCTCAGAGACCTCTGGAATAATATCAAATGCACCAACATTCAGATTATAGGGTCCCAGATGAAGAGAGAAGGAAAGGATATGAGAAAATTTTTGAAGAGATTATAGTTGAAAATGTCCCCAACATGGAAAAGGAAGTAATCAATCAAGTCCAAGAGGCACAAAGAGTCCCATACAGGAAAAACCCAAGGAAAAACATGCCAAGATACATACTAATCAAACTAACAAAGACTAAATACAAAGAAAGAATATTAAAAGCAGCAAGGGAGAAGCAAGTAACATACAAGGGGAACCCCCTATGCCTCACAGCTGATCTTTCAGCAGAAACTCTGCAGGCCAGAAGGGAATGGCAGGATAATATTTAAAGTACTGAAAGGGAAAAATCTACAACCAAGATTACTATACTTGTCAAGGATCTCATTCAAAATTGATGGAGAAATAAAAAGCTTTTCAGACAAGCAAAAGTTAAGAGAATTCGGTACCACCATACCAGCTTTACAACAAATGTTAAAGGGACTTATATAGTCAAGAAATCAAAAAGAAGAAAAAATATCTACAAAATCAATCCCAAACAATTAAGAAAATGGCAACAGGAACATATATATCAATAATTACTTTAAATGCCAATGGTTAAATGCTCCAACCAAAAGAAACAGACTGGATAAATGGATATAAAAACAAGACCCTATATATGCTGTCTACAAGAAACCCACTTCAGACCTAAAGACACATATAGACTGGAAGTGAGAGGATGGAAAAATATATTCCATGAAAATGGGAAGCAAAAGAAAGCTGGATAGCAATCCTCATATCAGACAAAATAGACCTTAAAATAAAGAAGAGTACAAGAGATAAGAAAGGACACTACATAATGACCAAGGGGTCAGTCCAAGAGGAAGACATAATAATTGTAAATATCTATGCACCCAACATAGAAGCACCTCAATACATAAGACAAACACTGACAGACATAAAAGGAGAAACTGACAGTTACACAATCATAGTAGGAGACTTTAACACCCCACTTACACCAATGGACAGATCACCAAAAAAGAAAATTAATAAGGAACATGTCTTAAATGATACATTAGATGAGATGGACCTCATTGATATCTTCAGGACATTCCATCCAAATGCAGTAGAATACACCTTCTTCTCAAGTGCACATGAAACATTCTCCAGGATAGACCACATCTTGGGTTACAAATCAAACCTCAGTAAATTTAAGAAAATTGAAATCTTACCAAGCATCTTCTCTGACCACAACACTATGAGACTAGATACCAATTACAAGAAAAAACCTATAAGAAACACAAGCACGTGGAGATTAAATGACACATTTCTAAATAACCAGCAAATTACTGAAGAAACCAAAAGGGAAATAAAAAAATTTCTAGAAACAAACGACAGTGAAAACACGACAACTCAAAATGTGTGAGATGCAGTGAAAGCAGTTCTAAGAGGGACGTTTATAGCAAGGCAATCCCACCTCAAGATGCAAGAAAAACATCGAAGAGACAACCCAACTTTACACCTGAAACAACTGGAAAAAGAAGACCCAACCCGCCACCCAAATTAGTAGAAGGAAGAAATCATAAAGATCCGAGCAGAAAGAATTGAAAAATAAATGAACGAAAAAATAGTAAAGATTAATAAAACTAAAAGCTGGTTCTTTGAGAAGATAAACGAAGATCATGGCATCTGGTCCCATGACTTCATGGCAAATGGGGAAACAGTGAAAACAGTGGCTGACTTTATTTTGGGGGCTCCAAAGTCACTACAGATGGTGATTGCAGCCATGAAATTAAAAGTGCCAAGGTCAGCAACCCAACAACACAAAGAGAGTAAAAGTTTTAGGCCAATAGGAGACTGACATTTTAGATCATTAAATTCAAGGGGGAAAGGGTTTGATATCAGTATGAACTGGTTCACAGGAGAAAGCATTTGGCCTATCCACCCTAACACCTCATCTTTATAAAATGTTATCAAATTCATCTCTATATTTAAAGTGATGGAGGCTGTATTAGTTATTATGTTTGTCAGATTTGAAGCAGATTGGGCCAACTCCAAACCACAAGTGAATTATGCCCTTTTCCCCTAGACTTTCTAAACTGGGTTCTTTAGATCACTTCTTATTACTCTTTGAGCAGAAATTCAGGGTGAGAGTGGAAACAAGGATGTGTCTTTGTTTAAAAACCCTAAATGGGCAGGGCTCTGGTCTTACATGGGCACCTCCCCAACTGTTGCCACCATTTTGCTGGCCACCCTCATCTCCAGCTTGTTGGCCCACTGAAGGAAAACACCCAGGGCAGGTCTCAATTCCTTGTCCTGCCTCACTCTCCCTCTCAAAGGTGAGCATGGAGCAAGGGTAGATTGGGTGGACAATTAGCTGAGTATTGCTTGGCAGGAAGCTGGGTGCAGTGGGGGGACAGTGGATCAGAGCACTGCTTGGCTAGGGTAGGAGAGGGGGACAGCCTCCTGTTATTATACCCACCCCCTGGCATCTGTATGAGGCAGGTTAACGATCAGAATTCCCTGTGGCCTGGGATTTCCCTGGTGCTCCAGTGGGCCAGAACAGTGCTCCCAATGCAGGGGGCCTGGGTTCCATCCCTGAAAGTGGAACTAGATCTCTTATGCCATGACTGGAGATCCTACACACTGCAAGGAAGAGTAAAGATCTGGTGTGCACAGCTAAGACCTGGTGCAGCCAAACAAACAAATAAGATTTTTTAAAAAAAGAATTGCCTGTGGTCTGAAGATGTCTGGATTGGGTGTCAGTGGGCACGAAAGGGCAGGGAGCACTGGGGGTGGACTCGGCAACATGTGGCTTAACTTCTTGAAGCCCTGGAGTGAAGGGGGACAGCTGACTGAGTCCCGTCCAGTACATGCGTCCTACCACCTCCTATCATGGGACCTGGGAACATGGGGAGATTCTTACCAGGTCAGAACTGTTTAGCTCCTGACAGTGGCAGCAAAAGTGGGACCCATAATTAAGGAACTTTATAATATATTTTATTCCTTTGGGATCACATTCCCCCATATAACACGTGTGTTAATTTGCTACAGCTCCTATAACAAATTCCTACACAGGTAACAGCTTCAATGCTACAAGTATATTAGGATACAGTCCTGCAGGTCAGAAGTCTAACAGGGTCTGCTGGACTATGCTCATTCTGGAGGTACCAGGGCAGGATTAGTCTACTATTCCAGCTTCTAGAAGCCCTTTCCTCCGTCTTCAAAGCTAGAATGTGGCGTTGCCTGTCTTTTTGTTTTGTTTTTTCTTTTTTTAATAATAATTTTATTTATTTATTTGTTTTTGGCTGTGCTTCCTGGCAGTGCACAGGCTTCTCACTGCAGTGATTTCTCTTGTTGCGGAGCACAGGGCTCCACAGCGCAGGCTCAGTTGTTGTGGTGCCCAGGCTTTGTTGCTCTGAGGCATGTGGGATCTTCCCAAACCAGTGATCAAACCTGTGACTGCTGCGTTGGCAGGCAGTCTTTACCACTGAGCCACTGGGGAAGCCCCTCCTCTCCTTTCTGATATCCTGTCTTCTTCTCCTCAGGCCCCTTGTGGTTACGGTGGGTCCATCTGGATCATTCGGAATAATTGATCCATCTCAAAACCCTCAATTTGATCATCGCTGCAGAATTCCTTAAACCAGGTAAGGAAACATATTTGCAGGTTCTGGGGATGAGGATTAGCGGACATTCGTGGGCGCCATTGTTCACCTTTACAAAGCAGTGAATCTGATTTTCCATCTTCACAATCTGATCTTCAAACCCATTTACAGAAATGCACAGACATATGTTTATTAAAGTTGAGGGCTACCTGCAGTGAGGTAGAAAAAGATTTCATTAGAAAATAAAATATGCTCTCTGCTCCCAAGAGGTACTACTTGGTTTTGGTTTGTTTTAAAACCTCTCCTACTCTTTTAAAATAGAATGGGGAATCAGAAAATTGGGAAAGCAGAGGAGATACGGAGAAAGACAAAGCTATTAACGGGTATTCTAAGATCAAAGAGAGCACTGGTAAAGCTACTTCTTGTTTTTTAAGTGTAAACAGGTGGCAAATTATCTTATAAGAACTGTAAATAAAGGCAAGGGATTTTTAACTAAGTTGCCTCTGAAGTTTATGTGTTTTTTTCTTTCTTTTTTTCTGCTGAAGTCTTATTTGTTTCTGAAATTGAAAAGGTTTGTATCCAGGATAAAATTTGAATCTTTGATGTAAAAATAAAACATTATATATGATTATCAAATATTTCCTTGTCCTCACTTAAGGAAGCTGTTGTAGGACAATTGTCTGTGCTACTTAGTGTTACTGGATATTTATCAGAATAAATTTGCTGACCCTTTTTAATTTAAAGGTAAATCTTTCTGGTGAGCAGATAGAAATATTTTCCTTAAGCCAAAAATGAAACCAAGGTAAAATCAAATTGGAGTTTATTACATTTAAGAAATTGAGTATGGGGTTTTCTATATTTACTTAAACACGTGGCTTTACCAATGTTATTTAATATTTGTATGTGGCTGCTTTCCTAGGGAGTTATACCATTTGTTGAAGGAAAAAATGAGAACTAAGTGAGAGAGACAACTAACTTCTCTGTCAGTAATCCCTGTGATGGTATTTCTTCTTCCAGGAGGCCATCCTAAAGCATTATCTGGGGACAGTGTGGCCTGCTTCTGGGTAAAATTCACAGGAATTTTAGATAAAAGTCCTTGCAAATTTAAATTGATAAAGTAAATGTAAATGTCAGATTTCATCCTGTAGATAGGAATGCAAAGGAATTCTAAATGCCCTTTTGGGACAGGTTGAATTTACTGACCCCTCAAGATAATATATCTAGGGAAAATCTTTAAAGGGAACCATAGTCATATACATATCTTTCTTCCTTCACGGTCTCGTCCCTGTATTCGGATCTATTGATCTAAATGATAACAATATTTATATTTGTGCAGCATGTATTCTGTGTCGGATACCGCAATGAGCATTTTACGTACAATATTTCATTTGATCCTCAATAACGCTGTATAATTGGAGAAGGGCATGGCAACCCACTCCAGGATTCTTGCCTGGTAAATTCCATGGACAGAGGAGCCTGGTGGTCACAAAGAGTTGGACATGACTGAGCAACTAACAAAAAGTTGGCTTAAAGCTCAACATTCAGAAAACTAAGATCATGGCATCTGGTCCCATCACTTCATGGCAAATAGATGGGGAAACAGTGGAAACAGTGGCAGACTTTATTTTGGGGGCTCCAAAATCACTGCAGATGGTGACTGTAGCCATGAAATTAAAAGACGCTTACTCCTTAGAAGGAAAGTTATGACCAACCTAGATAGCATATTGAAAAGCAGAGACATTACTTTGCCAACAAATGTCCACCTAGTCAAGGCTGTGGTTTTTCCAGTGATCATGTATGGATGTGAGAGTTGGACTGTGAAGAAAGCTGAGTGCTGAAGAATTGATGCTTTTGAACTGTGGTGTTGGAGAAGACTCTTGAGAGTCCCTTGGACTGCAAAGAGATCCAACCAGTCCATTCTGAAGGAGATCAGCCCTGGGATTTCTTTGGAAGGAATGATGCTAAAGCTGAAACTCCAGTACTTTGGCCACCTCATGCGAAGAGTTGACTCATTGGAAAAGACTCTGATGCTGGGAGGGATTGGGGGCAGGAGGAGAAGGGGACAACAGAGGATGAGACGGCTGGATGGCATCACCGACTCGATGGACGTGAGTCTGAGTGAACTCCAGGAGTTCGTGATGGACAGGGAGACCTGGCGTGCTGCAATTCATGGGGTTGCAAAGAGTCAGACACGACTGAGCGACTGAACTGAACTGAACTGAGCAACTAACACACACACTCACAACGCTGTATTATGGATACTATTACCCTCCTTTTACAGACGAGGAAACCAAATCTAAGTAGTCTTCCCAAGGTCATACAACAAAGTGACAGAGGCAGCTGGAGTATGAATGTTTGACTGCAAATTCCACACCCTGAACCAATACACTGAAAATTTGCATCTTTTGCCAGGACACAGCTTCTAAATTCCAGGTGGAACTTTTGCATCATAGATATTAATAAGGAGTATAAATGTCACGGAACTCCCAGTTTAGCTGTTTTTGTTTCCCTCTGCCTGGTCATGGGACAAGAGGCGGCCCCTCCTGGATTTGCAGCAGGCTCCTTTCTCTCCTCCAGCTGTGAATAGAGAGCCTTCAGGGTGCTGAATCACTCTGTGGTTTTCCTTCCCCGCTCTGGACTCACAGAGGCCTGTTTCACATTCAGTGAATTCTGTATCTATCAGCCAGCTTGTAAGCAGTGTGACTGTCACTAAAGAAATGAAGGAGTTTTACACCCTCTTTCAAAAGCAAACAAACCTGGACATCCCCCTGAACTTTGCAGCGAGCCCAGGGTGAAGGCGGCCCCCACGCTATGAAAGTGGTCGTTGTGTGGAGAAAAGGCAGTGTTGATTTTGGAAGTTCAAGGGGACTTTCTAAGCTAACTTTGATCCCTTTTTCTGGCGCCCTGGCTCCCGAAATCACCCTCTGCTACCCAATCAGTTGATGAAACACTCTGATGATTTGATATGCTTGATTTGAGGTGCCAGGAATGCCTAGATGGTATGCATGACCCAGGACTGTCACATGGGGTGGGGCTGCCAGTTGATCCACCCAAGAGAGCTCAGTCTGCTTACCCACTGATGTTCGTGTAAACACAAAATCAGGTTTAAGTGAATTTGTAAAGGGCAACATGTGAAGGCAAAAAAGGGACCAACCGTAACTCCTGTGCTAAGAGTGAAGGAGGTTAAAAGGTGGATTGTGCTGATGGGGACTTCAGGTCCTATTTGGCACTGGCTAGATCAGCTCTTCTCCCTCAGCCTGCCCCCTTAAGACACTACCCAGATACCTGGGTTCAAAGCTTGGAGCCTAGGAAAATTTCAGAATTTAGTACAGATGGCAGTGTGCAGACACAGATTTGGAAGCATGAGAAAAGGAGAGAAAAACTCTAGGTCCAAAGGCCAAAGCTTCTCTCTTCTCCCCAGTACCATCAGTTAAGCTTCATTTGTTGTTATTCAGTTGCTAAGTCATGTCCAACTCTTTTGCAACCCCATGGATTGTAGAATGCCAGGCTCCTCTATCCATGGGATTTCCCAAGCAAGAATAATGGGGTGGGTTGCCATTTCCTTCTCCAGGGGATCTTCCTGGACCAGGGATCGAACCCACATCTTCTGCATTGGCAGGCAAATTCTTTACCTTTGAGCCACCAAGGAAGTCCAATTTCTTCCTTTATGTCTTCTTTTTCTTTTTTTAAAACTCTGTTCAAGAGCAGAACAGTGACTTAATGGGTGACACAGAAAAAGAACAGCATTAGACACCAACAGTTCTCAGTGCTATGATTAGTAGTTGCTGCTGCTTGTCATAATACATCAGAAAAACAGCAACCCATCTGTTCCAAATTGATTTGGCAAAGACTCTGAGGGAAGTGTTTATCCAGCTTCTATGGGAAAGTGTCTGCATTTTATGGCATATTGACATGTGTGTCCATGTAGCTAGAAGATGTCAGATGCCAGCTTACTACCTAGCTGTGTATCATGTAACATCTGTCACCACAATAGAAGAGTTTGACAAGTGGGCTGTTTTAGCATGAAAATGTCCAAGTGGGAGGAAGACTCTCCTTCGCTGAAAGTGAAATGCCACTTCAAATCTCCAGCGCCACTTGGACTAGTCTGTACTGAGGATATAATGGGAAATGGAATCAAACCACCTCTCCAACCCACAAAACAAATTGCTCTAACACTGTGTGTTGGCGTCGCCCAGGCACTTCTCACTGGTGGTAATTAGCAGCACATAAATGCTAATGACTAATTAGCTTGGCCTATTTGATTCAGGAGACTCAAAGTGAACTATTGTCCAAAAGCCTGACTTAACAGATAAATATAGACAGTAAAAGTGCAAATTTTAATAGCTTTCAATAACTCCTGGGTTTGGGAAGCAGTAGGTGAAGGGAGAGCTGGGGCGGGGGTGGGAGGGATCGGGCGGGAGCGAGGCTATGTGAATAAAGTAATGTTATTCACATGTTAGGAGGAAGAACTGGGTAATTCTCAGCCTCTGATTGCCAACGTCTCAGAAAAGAAATTTAATTCACAGAGACATATGAATTTTCTCTGTATTCATTGATGTGAAGCTCTGTTTTTGCTCTGTTGTCAGAGGCTATAATACCTAAAACTTACTGCAGGAACATCTGGTATCCTTAATAAAACATGTCAGATAAATGGGTGGCTTCTGCACAGCATATGTGGATACAGGGGGAAATAAATAATTCACTTTTCTGGAAAAATATCAAGGTCAAAGAGATGCCTCTTGACAACAAGTTGTTAATGAGGTGTCACAAGGCTGCCTACTAAAGGCCTCCGTACTGTGTCCTTCAGAGAGCGAAGATTCCAGAATTTCTATAAAGGATGGTTCAGGGACAGCAGCGAGTTACTACAACGGACTGGAGGGCTTGTCTTAAAGTTGCGTTGGCCAAAGAAGCATAGCTTTGACTTGTTGATTTGTTAGTTTGGGTATATGTCTTTAGAGAAGGGAAGGTTATAGGGAATGAAAGTCCCCCCTTCCCTGTCCCCAAGGGACCTTCTGGAATGGCACCTAGGGGGTGGGGTTGGGGGAACTGCTTTTTGGAATATTTTTATTCCCTACTGGATTTCTTCACGTACCTGATGTAATCAATTTTTCCTTAGAGAAACCAGGAGGAGGGCTTGGATTTTTGTTAGTTTATCTGACATTTAAGTGCCTGTATTCAAATCTTGTTGATTCATTTTATATAACTGAAATGTTTTTGTCCATTGGGAAATTGGAGTAAAGTTTAGCTTCGCTTTTATATTATTTTCAGTCCTTTAAAGCAGTTAAAATGGTTCTTCAGGGATGAAATCGCATACATATGACCTTTCTCAACTTCACACAAGCACCTAAAAGCTGAATGGCACACATCTTACTAACTCAGAGTCTTCTCATTTTATTTTGACAACATTGTAAGCAGGGACCTAGGATACTCAAATATATATTCTAATTCCAATTTCTCAACATCAGACTCATCGTAAGATACATATTATAATAAAGCCCCACCAAAAGTAGTGTGAGCTTTGGTTTTTCTTTGAAGCTAATATATTTGTATACCCCATATACTGCCGTTGAACTGTAATATGTAAACACAACAGTACTATGAGATCCAGAATTCACTTAAGAGTTCTGGTTATTGAAAATGTGACTTGGGAATTCCCTGGCAGTTCAGTGGTTAAGACACTGTTCTTCCACTGCAGGGGGCCTGGGTTCAATCCCTCACTGGGGACCTGAGATTCCACAAGATGTTCAGCATAGCCAAAAAAAGAAAGAAAGAAAATGCAACTCTATTCTGACCATGTCAGCCAAGCATCTTGTCACTTCTGAAATCCTGGTTACAATAAAACTAAGGAGATAAGTTAATATTCTTAGGCCCCTGAAAGTCAGAGATTACTCCAAAACCCTAACATAGTTTAAAAAAACAAGCTTCAACGTCACTGCATAATCTCATCACACACATATCACAAACACCAGGGCCAAACAGACAGGATAACAGCCTAACACCCCTTCAAAAGAAACTGTAAGCATCTACCCCAAAAGGGGTGATTTACTCTACTGAAGCCTGGCTGAGTAGTTTACAGTACACACAATGCTATTTGGAACTTCATTTTCATGGGCAAGAGTTTTTCTTGGAATAGTCATGTTCTACTAATGCAGACAGTGAATAGTAATGTCATGTTAATAAAGACAGCAGACTACGTGGGTGCAGATGGTTGGGTTTCATTATGAAAATAGCAGAATGTACAAGAGTAAGATGCTGTGAGATCATCATTCTTTCCTCACCCCATACTCATCCTTTTTCTTGTATTTTTCAGTTTCATTTCATCTCTTTTTCAGATGAAATGTATTTCATCTGTTTCCTGATGTTTCTACCCATCCTCACAGCCAGGCTGAACACCAGAGGACCTGCCTTGACTCTAGGCTAAGGTTTAAACTCTTCTGCCTCTTTAAGGTGCTATATGTTTCCTGAATCCTTTGGCTCCTCTTCATTCTTCGTGCAAACTCTCCTCCTTCCTCACCCAGCTATAGCAATACCCTCCTAACTTCCTATCTCAAGTCAGGTAAGTGTCCCCTGCATTAGCAGGTAGATTCTTATCACTGAGCCACCTGGCTTCCCTTATGTGTGTGTGTGTGTGTGTGTGTTAATCGCTCAGTCGTGTCCGACTCTTTGCAACCCCATGGATTGTAGCTTGCCAGGTTCCTCTGTCCATGGGGATTCTCCAGGCAAGAATACTGGAGTGGGTTGCCATGCTCTACTCCATCCCTTATGTATAGTAGTGTATATATACTAATCCCAAACACCTAGTTTATCCCTCCCCCCTCCACCTTTCCCCTTTGGTAACTATAAGTCTGTTTTCTAGGTCTGTGAATTTGTTTCTGTTTTGTAAATATGTATCTTTTTTTATATTTCACATATAAGTGCTAACATGTATTTGTCTTTCTCTGTCTGACTTCGCTTAGTATGATAATCTCTAGGTTCATCCATGTTGCTCCAAATGGCATTATTACATTTTTTTTAATGGTTGACTAATATTCCATTGTATTAATGTACCACATCTTCTTTCTATTCATCTGTTGATGAACATTTAGGCTGCTTCCATGTCTTGGCTATTGTAAATGGCGCTGCAATGAACACTGGGGTACATGTATATTTTTGAAATATGGGTTTTTCCAAATATATGCCCAGGAGTAGGATTGCTAGATCAAATGGTAGCTCAATTTTTAGTTCCTTAAGGAATCTCCATACTATTCTCCGTAGTGACTGTACCCATTTACAATCAGCAATACATTCAATAGATAGCTCTAACCCCTACCCCACTGCTAAATCACAGCCATTTTACTTCTGAGTGAGTGGTGACATCATTTCTGTCCTTGGACTAACTAAAGGGATGAAAGACAAGGTGATAATCAGCGATGAGGGGAGGATAACTAGAGCACATATTAAGTGGAGATCAAGAACGCTGACTCTTTTAAAATGGGGTCAAACTTTTCTAACAAGCAATGTTTCCAAGTAAAAGAGTACCTACAAAAGTGGGAGTCGCAAAGAGTCGGACACAATTGAGACTGAGCACCCACCCACAGATGTACGCATTACCATACATAAAACAGGTAATTGACAGACCTAGTGAACAGCACAGAGAACTATACTCAACATACACTCAATATCCTGTAGTAATCTAGATGGGAAAAGAATTTGGGAAAGAATAGATAAATGTGTATGTGAATCACTTTGCTGTAGCCTTGAGATGAACACAACATTGTCAGTATATGTCAATATATATTGGCAACTATATGCCAATATAAAATAAAAATGACTTATGAAAAAAAGAGTAAAAAGAAACAAGAAGTCCCACTTTCCTCCAGTTCTATCGCCTGTGCATACTGTTGGTGTCCTGCTCGAATTGCTTTCACCCCCTCTGTTCGTCCGCCCCTGAACTGTGCATGCTTTTCTGGGATTGTAATGGAAAGAGGACTGTCCTTTGGCAATGGTGCTGCCCAGCCCACAGGAAAAACAGGAACTGCCCAAGAGTCTTTATTTCCCCCAGAGTGGCCACAGAGGACAACTAACCAGTGTGGGAGTATAAGACATCGCTACTTTCCTAAATATTCTGAGGTGTAATTGTTCTTTTTGCTGAAGTACAGTTGATTTATAATGTTCTATTAGTTTCAGGTGTACAGCACAGTGATTCAGTTATTGCTGTTGTTTAGTTGATAAGTCATGTATGACCCTTTTGCCACCCTGTGGACAGTAGCCCACCAGGCTCCTCTGTCCGTGGGATTCTCTGATAGCTCAGTGGGTAAAGAATCCACCTGCAATGCAGGAGACTTGGGTTTGATCCCTGGGTTGGGAAGATCCCTTGGAGGAGGAAATGGTAACCGTTTCCGGTATTCTTGCCTGGAGAATCCCATGGAGAGAGCTGCCTGGCAGGTTACAGTCTGTAGCATCGCAGAGTCAGACACGACTCGATCAACTAAGCACACACACACACACACACACACACACACACACACATTTCCAAATTCTTTTCCCTTTTATAGGTTATTATGAAATATTGAGTAGAGTTCCCTGTGCTACACAGTAGGTCCTTGTTCATTCTCTATTTACATATAATAGTGTGCATATGTTATTCCCAAACTCCTATTTTATCCTTCCCATCAAGCCCCATTCCCCTTTGATAACCATAAGTTTGCTTACTATGTTTGAGAATCTACTTCTGTCTTTGTATGGCTTACTTTACTTAATATGATAATCTCTAGGTCCAACCATGCAAATGGCATTATTTCACTCTTTGCGTGTGTGTGTGTGTGTGTGCGTATGTGTGTGGCTGAGTAATATGTTGTAGTATATATGTATTGTACCTCATCTTGTTTGTCTAAACATCTGATGATGGATGTTTAGGTTGCTTCCATGTCTCAGCTATTGTAAATAGGGCTGCTGTGAACTAAGGTGTACTTTCCAGGTTGAATCTAGGACTTAACTTGAAACTGTTCCTCTGTTTGACTTCTTAGCTTCCCCTATCCTGTTTCTCCTACTTCCTTATCGGCTTCTTCTGGAATCATTTCCTTAAAAAAAAAAAAAATCACTTGAATGTAAACCCTTGGTTCAGGATCTGCTTCTGGGAGAACCCCTGAAAAATCCCTTCATCAGAAATCCATCTGAAATAAAGACTGGACCATGTCACTCTCCTGCTGAAGCCTTCATAAGTGCTTGTTACCTAGGTGACATCTTTATTCGACATTCGAGGTTGGCAGCTGTCAGCATTACCTACTAAGTCTCTCTTAGCCCAGTATCTTAACCTAGGGAGCAGTGGGGTTGAACAGCTCCCTTGTCTCCTGCTTGGTTTCTGATGTTCCCATTATCTAAGAAATTTCTAGAAGCCCCTCAGCTTCCACAGCTCCCCGGATGGATTGAGGCTCCCCTTTTGTACTCTTGTAATAACCTATCAATCACTTTCAAATGTGTTCCATTTACTACATTGTATTACAATTCTCTTGTTTGTCTCCCCAACTAGAGAGCGACACCCTCAAAATCAGGAAGCGTGCCTTCACCATTTTAAAATCCCCACTGGCTAGCACAGTGCCTAACACATAGAAGGCTATCATTAAAAAGTTTTTGAATGAATTCACATAACAGCTTTCTCGTGCGGAGTAAGCAGAGATAGGAAAGTAATTATAGCAGTATGTGCTCCAATTCTATCACGTGGAAACTAGAAACACACTCTTAGAATAATAAAAATGGCAAAGACTTTCAAAATATTTATGCTTCTGGCAGTCAGGGTGTCACTACAGTGGTTAAACTGATTAGGCATAGGTGTTAGGACTTTATCCTGTAATAATATATACCTTGGACTTTTTTGCTCAAAATTCTTTTACTCCATCTTAGATTATATAACTGGCTGGTTAGAGCCTTTATGTAACCATTATTGTTTTTCTTAGTGGCTTTGTTTACAAAATATTTTTTTTAACTTAGTGGTTTTTGTGGACTACACAGGACTGCTCCCTGACCTACCTCCTGCATCAGGAACACAACCTACTAGTTCCACAGCAACCACTCAGCACCATGCCTCATTCCTTGGCTGGGTTGGCATAAGTGAAAATGCCACAGGAAAAATAAGAGAGAGTGCTAAAATAAGCTCCCTTGGTTTCATCCTGCCAAAAACTATTTGGGAGAGTAATTCAACATCCATCAAATGTGCAAATGTCAAAATTAGACAGAAAAGAAATGTATTTGCTATTTTTAAGGAGAAGTCACATCCCATTAATTGGAGAAGAGTGTTTGCAACATTCAGAAACTTGACAATAGGGTTTGTGGCCAGGGGAGCCAGGGTCCCGGTGAGGAGAGAGGTCAGAGCAAACGTGGTCCACAGACATTCAGCTGGGCGAGGGGAGGTTTTCCTTTATCTACAAGCAGTCACATCTGGAAGACAGAGAGTGCTGGGAGCACCAAGAGACTAACAACACAATCAAGGGTCCTTTCCTGTCTTAATGTTGCTCAGATTACGGTCTACATGTCACTCGCTCCCATCCCCTCTCGCCTACTCAAGGACGTCGTTATCTTTTCTCTTCCCCACATCATCACTTTTTCCTTTCTACTGGACCATACCCATCAGTATCAATGCAGCTATTTCTTCTATGTGTCTCCAATCCTTTCTTTATCTTCCCTTTCCCCCAGTGGCTCCTGTGCCATTTCACTTGTCCCTCTCTAACAAAAGTCCTTTTAAAAGTTTTCTCTATTGCTGTCTCTAATTTCTTTCCTCATGTTCTCAGTTTATCCCTCTCCAGTGAGGTTTTTGCTCTCTTTCTCCATCAAAACCTGCCATTATCAAGGTACCATTGGTCATCACATTGCTAAAACCAATAGTCAGTTCTCAGTCCTCAACTTACTTGATCCATCAGCAGCATTTAGCACAGCTGCTCATGCCTTCTTTAAAAACACTTCCTTACCCCTCAGGACTTCTAGGAAAATGCGCCTCCTGGATTTCCTCCTAGCTCACTGATCCCTCTTTCTCTGTCTCTATGCTGATTTCTCTTCATCTGTTTGGCTTCTTGACATTGAAGTGATATATACTCAGTCCTTTGAACTGTTTTCTCTCTACTTTCTTAATGAGTTCATCCAGTTTTGTGCTTTAAACACTCTTTCCATGCTAATGACTTCCAAAGCTATATTTTCAGTCTAGAATTCTCCGTGACCTCTAGATTCATCTCCACTTGGGTGTCTCAGAGGCATCTCAAACTTAGTATGAACTCCAAATGAATTCCTGGTCTTTCCCTGAAAACCTCTCTCTGAAGTTTCCTCCCATTTCAGTGCTGAGAGTTGTATAGACTTAAGGTTTAGGACTCATCCTCAGTTTCCTCTTTTACTCATGCTTCAACCCCAAGTTATGAGCAAATCCTCTTGGCTTTACCTTCAAGATCAACCCAAATGTGACCACGTCTGACCATCTTCATTATTGCCATCATAGTCTAACTCTCACCATCATCTCTCTGCTAGATTTTTGCAATAACCTAATTGGTCTCCCTGCTTCTCCCTACTTAAAAACTACCCTGACACCACATTCCCATGCATTCCCTATCCTTCCTCAGTTATTTTCCCCCGACCACTTACATCATATGTATATGATACAGTTCAAAGCACTTCTTATTTGAA
Organism: Oryx dammah; assembly: GCF_014754425.2. Lineage (NCBI taxonomy): Eukaryota > Metazoa > Chordata > Mammalia > Artiodactyla > Bovidae > Oryx > Oryx dammah. Next base: position 55,460,743 of record NW_024070203.1, read on the forward strand.
GTGTACATTTTGATGAGTCTGACAGATTTATACACCTTTAACTACTACCACAATCAAGATATAGAGCATTTCCATCATGTTAAAAGATTTCCTTTTGCCCCCGCCTTTTTTTTTTTTTTTTTTGCAGTAAATTTATCTCTCCAATCCTGGCTCCAGGCAACCGCTGATGTGCTTTTTAATGACAGGGATGGAAGTGAGAGAAAGAATATGTTTTATCGTAAAAGAAAAGATCCAGTAGAGAAGAAAAATAGATCATGCAGATCACTATAGATCGTATTTGCTTTTTCTAGAATTTTACATAAATGGAATTGTTGCTGTATGTACTCTCTTGTGTCTGGTGTCTTTTATTTAAATTAATTGTTATTGGAGTATAGTTGCTTTAGTCCTTGATGCTGGGAAAGATTGAGGGCAGAAGGAGAGGAGGGCATCAGAGGATAAGATGGCTGGATAGCATCACTGATGCAATGGACATGAACTTGGGCAAACTTTGGGAGATGGTGAGGGACAGAGAGGCCTGGCGGGCTGCAGTCCATGGGGTCGCAAAAAATTGGACATGACTGGGTGACTAAACAACAATAGGTGCTTTACAATGTTGTATTAGTTTCTACTGTACAGCAAAGTAAATCAGCTATGCCTATACATACATCCTCTTTTTTGGATTTTCCTTCCCATTTAGGTCACCCTGAGCACTGAGTAGAGCTCCCTGTGATATACAATAAATTCTCATTAGTTGTTTTCTATATATAGTGTATATATGTCAATCCCAATCTCACAATTCATCCTACTCCCCACTTCTCCCCTTAATATCCATACATTTGTCATCTGTGTCTCTATTTCTGCTTTACAAATAAGTTCATCGGTACCATTCCTCTAGATTCCACATGTAAGCGATTTTATATTAATACAATATTTGTTTTTCCCTTTGACTTACTTCACTCTGTATGACAGTCTCTAGGTCCATCCACATCTCTGCAAATGGCACAATTTTGTTCCTTTTAGTGGCTGAGTAATATTCCATTGTTTCTATGTACCATGTTGTCTTTATCCATTCCTCTGTTGATGGAGATTGCTTTCATGTCCTGGCTATTGTAAACAGTGCTGCAGTGAACATTGGGGTGCATGTGTCTTTTTGAATTATGGTTTTCTCTGGGTATAAGCCCAGGAATGAGATTGCTGGGTCATATGGTAATTCTATTTTTAGCTTTTCAAGGAACATCCATGCTGTTCTTCATAGCGGCTGTATCAATTTACATTCCCACCAACTGTGTAAGAGAGTTCCCTTTTCTCCACACTCTCCCCAGCATTCATTGTTCGTAGATTTTCTGATGATGACCATTGTGACCGGTGTGAGGCAATACCTCATTGTAGTTTTGATTTGCATTTCTCTAATAATTAGGGATGTTGAGCATCTTTTCATGCGTTTGTTGGCCATCTGTATGTCTGCTTTGGAGAAGTGTCTATTTAGGTCTTCTGCCCATTTTTTGATTGGGTTGTTTGTTTTTGATCTTAAGCTGCATGAGCTGTTTGCATATTTTGGAGATTAATTCCTTGTCAGTTGCTTCATTTGCACGTATTTTCTCCCTTTCTGAGGATTTTATTTTCCTCCTGTTTATGATTTCCTTTGCTGTGCAAAAGCTTTTTAGGTTTAATTTGGTCCCAGTGTCTGTTGTCTTTTATACAGCATTTGTTTTTTGTTTTTTTTTTTTTTTTGAGATTCATTCATGTAGTTGGATGTATCAGTGATTCATTCCCTTTTATTTGGGGGTAGTATTTGATTTTAAGGAATATACCACAACTTGTTTCTTGAACTGCTAGTTGATGACCGTTGGATTATTTTCAAGTTGGAACTCTTATGAGTAAAGTTGAATGAATGCTAATAAAACATTTGTGTGCAAAACTTTACATGGATATGTTTTCAGTTTTCTTTGGTAAATACTTAGAATTTTTAGGTCATATCATAAGTATATATTTAACTTTATAAGAAACTGTCAAATTGTTTTCCAAAGTTATTGTACCATTTTACCTTCCCACCAGCAGTGTATGCGTCTTGTTGCTCTACATTCTTGGCGACACTGGATATTTTCAGTCTTTTTACACTCAGCTATTCTGGTGGGTGTGTACTGGTATCTCCTTGTGGTTTTAATTTGCATTTCTCTCTGACTGATAATATTAAGTGTCTTTTCATTGGCTGACCAGCCATCCAAACATTTTCTGGTAAAGTATCAGTTCAAATCACTTGCTGGTGTTTTTCACTGGGTTACTGTTTCTCGATTGAGTTGTAAGCTGTTCTCTATAGACTCTGGACCCAAGTCCTTTGTCAACTATTTGCACTACATTTATTTCCTCTTAGGACATAGAGTGCTTTTCTTATTCTTAATGGTATCTTTTGAAAAGAAGATACAATATTTTAAAATTTTTGATGAAGTCCAACTTATGTTTTTTCTTTTAGTATTCAAGTTGTTTGTGTCCTAAGAAATCCTTGCTTTCATCAAAGTTACGGAGAATTTCTCTTATAAAGTGTGTTTTGCTTATTTTTATGTCCCACAAGATAAAAAATGCTATGTTTTTTCTTTTATTATTCGAGTTGTTTGTGTCCTAAGAAATCCTTGCTTTCATCAAAATTACGGAGAATTTCTCTTATAAAGTATGTTTTGCTTATTATTTATCTCCCACAAGATAAAAAATGCTACCAAATGGTCCAAAGTGATAGAGAATTATTTGAATATTTGACATAACTCTGCATGTCTTTATTTTCCAATTTATAGCATACCAGACTTTGCTATCTTACTTCGCTGATGAGTTTCTATAGGCAGGCACTACAGTATAGTGGTTAAGAGTAAAGACTTGCAAATTAGACAGACCTGAAACTGAAATCTGCTGTTCATGCACCATGGCCTTGACTGAGTAAGTCACTTAACTTCTCAGAGCCTCTTTCCTCATAGGCAAAATGGAAAGAATGATGATTTAATGATATAATACATATAATCCTGGGCATATAGATAGGGTTGCATGAATTTTAGATGCCATCATCATCATCATTATTATTATTAAAGTAAATTTGAAGCCTCCAGGGTGAACTTAGCCATCAGGCTACAGTAAGTAGTATTTATAAAATAGAAGTTTAAAGTATTCCTATGATTATTATTAAATTATTATCCAAGCATTTCCCAAATAGTAATAAGCCACACATTTCACAGTAGGCAGTATGTTTTCCTAACAAAAATTTGGGGGTGTTTGTAATCTGTTAGAGCCATATGTCAACAGATTCCTCCCAAACTAAGAATAGAATAACCTCAAATTATTTTTTACCACAAAAGGACCATCTAAAAATGTCTTGGCTGGTACTGCTTCTGTTTCATAAAGTCAGGTTTGGAAAAGTTCTTGCAAATTTAATGTATTTGTAGCAATTGCTTATTTGTTCTCTTTTCATCCTTGACCACTGCAACCATTCATCAGTTACATGCTAGATCTTGGGACAGAATATTACTTATTTGCTATATTTCTTTCTCATTCACCTTCTCTGATAACACATTAACAGAAATGATTCGGAGAGCTTGTAGGCAAGTTAGCAACATAGTTAGGTCCTCTTCATTATTTGTACATCATTTATAATTAAATTGACTTGTCAGATTTAGAATCTAGAACTGAATATTTAACAAGCAATCTTATTTGCATTTAATAAACAAATATTTTAAACCAGCCATTCAAGAAGGATAACTTTTGGGTTTCTTCTGATAAATGCTAAACCATATGCACAGAAATCTCTTATTTGTTCTACTGTGACTTTCCCAACACAGTAAAAACTGATTTTGATGTAAATAGGCTGTGATGACCCAGGGGCTTTTGCCGTTTGGATTGCTTTAAACCTGCATTGCTTGGGCAGCAGTGCTTACTCTCCAGTGAAACATCCTGAAAGCACAAAATGACTCACACTCTCACTGATCCATCCGCTTCAATTCAAAGCACACGAGCTACACACAGCTTGGTTTTGACTTTTGTAGTATAGTTAAGTAGGATTTAGCTAAATGTTTGTTTGCTTCTTTCAGTTCAATTCAATTGCTCAGTCATGTCCGACTCTTTGCGACCCCATGGACTGCAGCACGCCAGGCTTCCCTGTTCGTCACCAACTCCTGAAGCCTGCTCAAACTCAAGTCCATTGAGTCAGTGAGGCCATCCAACCATCTCATCCTCCATCATCCCCTTCTCCTGCCCTCTTGCTTCCTTATTCTTGAATTATATTCTACTTCCCCCATGTTTGCTCAGGATATAATATTCCTCTTGAGGGGTTAGGAAAGTTGGTTCTTGTCAGGACAGAATTATTCTGCTTCTGATCCGCTTTCACGTCACATAGAAGTCTCTGGGTGTCAATGTGTGCTTTTTTCTATTTCTCCACTTCTTTTGGGTGTCGCAGGAGGCTGCCCCTGTGGGGGACCAACCAAGGCACAGCTGTGTCAAGTGAAGCCCAGGGAATTATGACCAGCAGGACAAAGGGAGCAGGTTTCTTCTGGCCAAACCGATGCTACTTTTCTTAAGCGTGAGAGGAGTGACATTGGGACCCCACCAAAGCCTGTCGCCTTTGGTGAATTACAGCTTGATTCCCTGGGCTTTATTCTACACATAAACAAGTCTCATTACTTGTTCTGTCAGTGCCTCTAAGAGAGCAATCATTTTAGATGATCCACTTTCTATGTCTTTCTAATGTGAATGGGTTCCTGATCATTTTTTTGTGAACTGATGTGATGGAGAGGCGATATAGGAGGGAGGCAAAACCAAACAGAACTCAAGATCACTGGTTGCGTGAGGAGGGATGTAGGGCCACTGAAGGATAGGGAAAAAAAAAGAATGCCAAATTGCAAATCTTCTTACTTTCCAACTGGTCTGAATAATGGAAGAGGCCTTTGCAGTGACCAGGCAGACAGCCTAAAGCAGTGGTTCTCCACTGTTCTCAACATTAACATCACCCAGAAGGTTCTAACACTACCTACATCTGGGATCCACCCCTCACCCCCCAGCGAGGCTGATTTGATTGGCCTGGGATGGGGCCAGAGATCATTCCCTCTCCCAGTGCCTTTCAAATGCAGCTGGGGTCAAGAACCTCAGTGTAAAGGAAGCTTCAGGAGTCCCCAAGAGTGGGGATCCCCACTTTGGTATCTTCTCTTAAGGAGCCTGGGGAAGTCCTAAGGACTGTTCAGCAATGGAAGAAATCCCCACTTCTATTTTGTGGGAAGAGGAGGAGAAGATGGCCTGTCATCACCCCTGGAAACTCCCCGGGGCCTTATGATTCTTCCTGATCTCTCCATACAGATAGTCGCCTTCCCAGCGAAGAACGACGTGCTGCTCCTGTCCATTTTTTCACATTCTTTCGGAACCAAATTCCTTTGGAGAGATTTACAATGAATCTTTTCTCAAGTTAGATTTCAGGCAAGTTGGTATTGGTTATAACCAGTTTGGCTTGGTGTGGGTGGAGACCTTTTTCTCCAGCAGTAGGAAAGCCTGTGGGGTTTTATGGCCTGTTTTTTGAACACAAGCACAATGCAGTTTACAACCACAACAGGTGTGGAGAAAATGTGTCGCGATCGAATCCAGCTGAAAATCAGGTGACTGATTCTGTGCTTCTAGATTAGAACAAATAACAAGAAAAAGCTGCATCAATTTTCTCATCTGAAAGATGGGATGGCAAAGACCTGCCTTTCCTGTCAAAGATCTGTTTAGGAAGATTAAATTAGAAAATGTAGGTGAGTTTAGTTAAAAACTCTATGTTACTTTTCAGAGGTGAAATACTGGATAGTCCAGTTGCAGTCTGGTTTTCAATTTAGAATTCATTGCTTTGAAAGAAACCTACCTTCTTTAGCCAATTTCCAAATTTCAGGAGGGCATGGAAGATGAAAATGCCTATATTAGCTCACACATGTGAATCAAAATTTGTTAAAAATACCTTGCTTGCATTGGTAAAGGTTTTAAGTTGTTGTTGTTTTTTTTTTTTTTTTAACTTTTCAGAGATTTGAGCCATTTTATCTTTTAATCACTTGGTAGAAAATAAACTCCAAACCTAAGAAATTTTCAGCATGTAGACTGTCCCAATTTTTTCTAGACTCAAATTATTCCCATCCTCTTTAGGGAATCCAAGACTTAAAACAAAAATCATTTCATTCTTAAGTACTTCAATATTCAAACACTTTTGGGATAAATGGTAGTGGTTTTAACCGTGCTAAATATGGAAACACAGTCACCCTGGCATCTAGCTGAAAGTCACATGACTTATTTTTAGCACTAGGACTTGAAACTTTTGAGCTCTTCAATTTTATTAGAAAGAAGTAATTCCCCCACCCTTTTTAAAAGTTCATTAAAAAAATGTATCATGTCTCATAAGTAAATGTGTTTTGTTAAAAACAATACCAAATAGTTGCTATTTGGGATTGGTTCTCATCAGTCAGGGGATAAATAAGTTGTAGAAAAGAGTCATAAAGTCAGAGAACTAGATGGGACTTGATTATCTTGTCCAGCTCCCTCATTTAAAAATATTTATTTATTTATTTGGCTGCCTGGAGTCTTAGTTTGGACATGCAGGATCTTCTGCTGTGGCTCATGGACTCTCTAGCTGTGGCTTGTGCTGTGGCTCTGGAGGACTTTGGAGCAGCTGGGCTTCAGGAATCATGGCATGTGGGCTTAGTTGCTCTGTGGTATGTGGGGTCTTAGTTCCCCACTCAGGGGTTGATTGAACCTGGGTCCTCTGCATTGCAAGGCTGATTTTTAACCACTGGACCACCAGGGAAGTCCCCTCCCTCATTTTAAAGATGAAGAAAATAAGGTCTAGAGATAAATATATATTTGTAATATATATATTTATATAACATATTTATGTATAGTTATCAGATTGATTATATTGTTTGCAGCCAAAGATGGAGAAGCTGTATACAGTCAACAAAAACAAGACCAGGAGCTGACTGTGGCTCAGATCATGAACTCCTTATTACCAAATTCAGACTTAAATTGAAGAAAATAGGGAAAACCGCTAGACCATTCAGGTATGACCTCAATCAAATCCCTTATGATTATACAGTGGAAGTGAGAAATAGATTTAAGGGACTAGATCTGATAGACAGAGTGCCTGATGAACTATGGAATGAGGTTCGTGACATTGTACAGGAGACAGGGATCAAGACCATCCCCATGGAAAAGAAATGCAAAAAAGCAAAATGGCTGTCTGGGGAGGCCTTACAAATAGCTGTGAAAAGAAGAGAAGTGAAAAGCCAAGGAGAAAAGGAAAGATATAAGCATCTGAATGCAGAGTTCCAGAGAATAGCAAGAAGAGATAAGAAAGCCTTCTTCAACGATCAATGCAAAGAAATAGAGGAAACCAACAGAATGGGAAAGACTAGAGATCTCTTCAAGAAAATTAGAGATACCAAGGGAACATTTCATGCAAAGATGGGCTCGATAAAGGATAGAAATGACCTAACAGAAGGACCTAACAGAAGCAGAAGATATTAAGAAGAGGTGGCAAGAATACATGGAAGAACTGTACAAAAAAGATCTTCATGACCCAGATAATCATGATGGTGTGATCACTAATCTAGAGCCAGACATCCTGGAATGTGAAGTCAAGTGGGTCTTGGAAAGCATTGCTACGAACAAAGCTAGTGGAGGTGATGGAATTCCAGTGGAGCTGTTTCAAATCCTGAAAGATGATGCTGTGAGTGCTGCACTCAATATGCCAGCAAATTTGGAAAACTCAGCAGTGGCCACAGGACTGGAAAAGGTCAGTTTTCATTCCAATCCCAAAGAAAGGCAATGCCAAAGAATGCTCAAACTACCGCACAGTTGCACTCATCTCACATGCTAGTAAAGTAATGCTCAAAATTCTCCAAGCCAGGCTTCAGCAATACGTGAACCGTGAACTTCCTGATGTTCAAGCTGGTTTTAGAAAAGGCAGAGGAACCAGAGATCAAATTGCCAACATCCGCTGGATCATGGAAAAAGCAAGAGAGTTCCAGAAAAACATCTATTTCTGCTTTATAGACTATGCCAAAGCCTTTGACTGTGTGGATCACAATAAACTGTGGAAAATTCTGAAAGAGATGGGAATACCAGACCACCTGACCTGCCTCTTGAGAAATCTGTATGCAGGCCAGGAAGCAACAGTTAGAACTGGACATGGAACAACAGACTGGTTCCAAATAGGAAAAGGAGTACGTCAAGGCTGTATATTGTCACCCTGCTTATTTAACTTCTATGCAGAGTATATCATGAGGAACGCTGGACTGGAAGAAACACAAGCTAGAATCAAGATTGCCGGGAGAAATATCAATAACCTCAGATATGCAGATGACACCACCCTTATGGCAGAAAGTGAAGAGGAACTGAAAAGCCTCTTGATGAAAGTGAAAGTGGAGAGTGAAAAAGTTGGCCTAAAGCTCAACATTTAGAAAACTAAGATCATGGCATCCAGTCCCATCACTTCATGGGAAATAGATGGGAAACAGTGGAAACAGTGTCAGACTTTATTTTGGGGGGCTCCAAAATCACTACAGATGGTGATTGCAGCCATGAAATTAAAAGATGCTTACTCCTTGGAAGACAAGTTATGACCAACCTACATAGTATATTCAAAAGCATTCCTGTGGTCATGTATGGATGTGAGAATTGGACTGTGAAGAAGGCTGAGCACCGAAGAACTGATGCTTTTGAACTGTGGTGTTGGAGAAGACTCTTGAGAGTCTCTTGGACTGCGAGATCCAACCAGTCTATTGTAAAGGAGATCAGCCCTGGGATTTCTTTGGAAGGAATGATGCTAAAGCTGAAACTCCAGTACTTTGGCCACCTCATGCGAAGAGTTGACTCATTGGAAAAGACTCTGATGCTGGGAGGGATTGGGGACAGGAGGAGAAGGGGACGACCGAGGATAAGATGGCTGGACGGCATCACTGACTTGATGGACGTGAGTCTGAGTGAACTCCAGAAGTTGGTGATGGACAGGGAGGCCTGGCGTGCTGTGATTCATGGGGTCGCAAAGAGTTGGACACGACTGACCGACTGAACTGAACTGAACTGATAGTATATACACTTATATTGTATATATTTATAATATACTTCTATATATATAATTTTTAAAGCTTGTTTTCCCTGCCTGGAACTTTATAAAGAGAATTAGTTGACATTTTACCAAGATGAGGCAAAAGATTTCCATGGGTGAAATAATTGAGGATTCCCTTGAAAACAGATGAGAATTTAAATGAGTTCTACACAGATTTTAGTTTATCCTTTCTCAGTGTTGTGTCTCAGCAACACTAATATTGGTGATTTTAAAGGTAAGATAGTGATGATGATGGCTAAGTATCCAGACAGGTTGGATTCATTTTGGAGTCAGTAAAGTAGAACAAAGATCTTCACGGAGCAATAATCCCAGACTGAACAAACATGACGAACTATGATTATATACAGAGCACATCAGAGCTAAAACACTGTAGAAAGGAAAAGTTCATATTTGGGAAAAAAACAAAGCCAACAGCATTTAATTCAATAGTTTCCTCTGGAACCCTGGTGAAAGGATGTACGTGTGCATTTGTATCTAGCCACAGACAGGGGCAAGCAGATCAGCTGAAGTTATAGCTGTAGAACTATCACATCGGGTCACGTAGGCTGATGTCATTCATGGATGTGATATTCAGCAAGAGTTATGGTACCAGAGCAAGCAGGAGGGACAGGGTTCCAAGAAGAACTTCCTGGGAGTGGGCACTCTGCCAGCATCTTTCTGAACACGGGGTTTTTTAGATGCACTATCAGTGCAGTTACCTTGTTGGTTCTACCTGTTCCTTGAAAGATTTTGACTGCTTACATTGATGACTCTTGACCATGGGGTGTTAAAAACAAAAACACTGATGCTTGGGCCAGACTCCCAGAGATTCTTGGTTGAATTGAAATGATTGAAGTCTGGGCACAGGTATATTTTTATATGCTCCTCAAGGGGCTTCCCTGGTGGCTGAGAGAGTAAGGAATCTGCCTGCAAATTGGGAGACCTGGGTTTGGTCGGGAAGATCCCCTGGAGGAGGGGATGGCAACCCACTCCAGTATTCTTGCCTCGAGAATCCCCATAGACAGAGGAGCCTGGCGGGCTGCAGTCCATGGAGTCGCAGAGTAGGACACCACTGAGCGACTAAGCACAGCACAGCATGAGGGATTTTGAGCTGTGCCTGGATTGAGAATTACTGACTTAGGTAACAAGGAGCCCTTACTGACTGAACCTCTTTTGGGGAATGAGGGATTGCCTTCTTATACACAGAAGTCCTCCACACCACTGCCTAATGGGGGTGTCACATTCTTGGGAGGATGTAGGGCCAGTTAGGATCGGGGCTAATAACGTGCTATCCATGTTCTCTCGTTAAATTTATTTTTTCAGTTGTGTCCAACTCTTTTTGACCCTATGGACTGTAGCTCACAAGGTTTTTCTGTCTATGGAATTCTCCAGGCAAGAATACTGGAGTGGGTCGCCAGTCCCTTTTCCAGGGAATCTCCCTGATTCAGGGATTGAACCCAGGTCTCCTGCATTGCAGGCAGATTCTTTTCCACTGATCCACCAAGGAAGCCCAACTGGGTGGCAAAGTTCAACTGTGAAGATCCCTAAATGCCATCAGAGTTTTCATCATTAGAGACCAGGACATCCTCTGAAATCAGACAAGATAAATATTTTTAGGTCTGATCTGAACAGAAGACTTCTCAGGACAAATTTCTATTCTGTGTCTGGGCTGGATGTAGCCATCAGGAATTGGTTATCAGATCAGGTCAGAGTGTCTGTGCTGCTTGTGAAGAAATGAGTATTTGCCAGCAAGTCACTGACCTGTCTCCTCAGGACACCCAGCCTTATTCTTTGGCTCTTTGTGGCTGAACTTATATAGAAAACACTATTTTCACTTTAAAATGAGAACTGAGAATGCAGATGGATTCTCTGAATTTGAATGAATGCAGCAATGTCCACACCCTTTACACCCATGAGCAGGAAATGATTTTCTTTTTTATTTCCTATGCTGGAGGTGTGTTTCTTATCAGGACAACAATATCGACTTTGGTACTGTCGGCAACTCATATTAGCCAATTATGTTTCCCTTTAATACATGGGTTTGAATTTTTTTTCTATCATTTAGTTTTACATTTAAAAAGTACTACATGGTTCATCAAGAAAGCTTAATATTTGGAAAAGGAAATGAGAAAGAAAAAGAAAGGGGTAATATTACTATTTAGAAAATCACATTTACCATTTTGGCTTATGTCTTTTCAGATTTTGGTTTTGTTTTTTAATTTCAGGAAAACACAACTGTAGTTTTAACTGTAGTTAAAAGAGTCTAAGAAGAGATCAAGTCAAAAGCTCAGTTATAAGAAGTAAGAAGCCCAGTAATTAAACTGGAGTGTTGGTCTGGAGACTAAGAAGGGTTTGATTTCCCGGTATAGGGTAGATTCTGGAAACTACGGTCAGGTGGGATTTAAACGGCCACACATCTTTGGGGAAGTGGAGGGCTACAGAGGTCAGGAAATAAGCTGAGTCAAGCAAATATCTTTTTTAAAATTACATCATGGGCATTTTTTCCTTTGAAATATCCTTTAAAATCGTTCCTCCTGTCTATGCACCTAAAGTAAACACAGCCTGGTCGCCTTCTCTGACTGAGAATCTTCCTTCCCCCAGATGACATTACATACTGCTGCCAGATGCATCTCCTTAAACTGCTATTTTAACATTATCTTTTTCCTCCTTGGAGATAAAAAAATGTCTCCAATTGTCGAGTTGGGTCAGTTCCAGACTTCTCTTCCTGGCTTTCCTAGCTCTCTAACTTAACACTAATCCATTTATTCAGCTGTTTTTCATGTCATTCTCTCATTCTCTCTCACTCCAATCAGGTTGATGGATTAATTGCTCTAAAAGAGCATCATAGTCCTTACCTTTATCCTTACTCTCATCCCCATTTGAGCCTCCTGGGTAGCTCAGCTGGTAAAGAAACTGCCTGCAATGCAGGAAACTCTGGTTCAATTTCTGGATCGGGAAGTTCCCCTGGAGAAGGGATAGGCTCAGTTCAGTTCAGTTCAGTCGCTCAGTCGTGTCTGACTCTTTGCGATCCCATGGACTGCAGCACGCCAGGCCTCCCTGCCCATCACCAACTCCCGGAATTTACCCAAACTCATGTCCATTGAGTCGGTGATGCCATCCAACCATTTCATCTTCTGTCATCCCCTTCTCCTCCTGCCCTCAATCTTTCCCAGCATCAGGGTCTTTTCAACTGAGTTAGTTCTTCACATCAGGTAGCCAAAGTTTTGGAGTTTCAGCTTCAACATCAGTCCTTCCAATGAATAGTCAGGACTGATTTCCTTTAGGATGGACTGGTTGGATCTCCTTGCAGTCCAGGGTGTCTTCTCCAACACCACAGTTCAAAAGCATCAATTCTTTGGCGCTCAGCCTTCTTTATAGTCCAACTCTCACATCCATATATGACCTTTGTTGGCGAAGTAACGTCTTTGCTTTCTAATATGCTATCTAGGTTGGTCATAACTTTTCTTCCAAGGAGCAAGCGTCTTCTAATTCCATGGCTGCAGTCACCATCTGCAGTGATTTTGGAGCCCCCCCAAATAAACTCTGTCACTATTTCCACTGTTTCCCCATCTATTTGCCATGAAGTGATGGGACCAGATGCCATGATCTTAGTTTTCTGAATGTTGAAGGGATAGGCTACGCACACTAATATTCTTGGCTTCTCTGGTGGCTCAGTAGGTAAAGAATCCAACCTGCAATGCAGGAGACCTGGGTCCGATTGCTGGGTCAGGAAGATTCCCCTGGAGGAGGACATGGCAACACACTCTGTTATTCTTGCCTGGAGGATCCCATGGACAGAGGAGCCTGGTGGGCTACAGTCCATGGGGTCGCAAAAAGTCAGACTCGACTGAGCAAGTAAGCACACACACACACACACATCCCCATATTATGGTTAGTTTTGACATGTCCTACCTTCTTCCCTCTGTCTATTTTTAGTCAAAGCTTAAATCTAGTAGCAGCTTCTTCACAATGTGTCCCTCAATAAATACACATTGACTTATTATATACATTATTTCTTAGACCTATCACACCAGTCATGATTTACCACTACTTACCTACTAACTTGTATTAGTCACCGTTTTATTTTTGTTATATATTTCTCTTAAATTTAATAACAAGCTCACTGAAAATAGTATGTATAGCTGGGTCATTTCTCATCTAGTATATAGGGTCAAATTTGTGTACATAAGTGTGTGTGCACTCAGTCACGTCTGACTTTTTACCACCCTATGGACTATAGCCCACCAGGTTCCTCTGTCCCTGCGATTCTCCAGTGGATACTGGAGTCAGTTGCCATGCCCTCCTCCAGGGGGTCTTCCCAACCCAGGGATCAAACCTGAGTGTCCTACATCTCCTGTATTAGCAGGTGGATTCTTTACCACTGAGTCACTATGTAAACAAATACTCAGTTCATTAGATAGAATAGAGATTGTACATGATTTAATATTCAAATTCTATTATAGAATCTAACAATAGAATTCAATTTTATTATAAATTCTATTTTCCTAGGATTTTAAATGAAATTATCCTTTATTTTCTCTACTCACTGAAATAGTTTTTTCTATTTATGCAACATAATTCATCATATATAACATAATACATAAATATTATACAACAAAATTCATCAATAATAAAACTTAGAAAAGACTGTAACTTGCAGGTATAACAATCAAACTCAAATATTTTTACCTCTCTTTTTCATATTCATCAGTGGCATTAAAACAGATTCACTCAAAGTAATCAAGGGTAAATATGCATTTATCATCCTCATGATAAGGAAGATAGATAGTGCTCAAGGATAGATAAGAAGTTATATTCTTTAAGTTCATTTAACTACCATTTTATCTGTGTTCACCTTCTACAGTTATACCAGAAATTTATATTTAGAAAAAGTAGAATCTTGGAGGACTCATATTTAAAGAACATGTAAAATGGTAATGATTGTAAAATCAAATAAAAAATAAAATCACAAGCCCAGCCATGAGAAAGTACCAGCACAAATAAGAACTGTCATCTGGGTACCATTTCCTCTTAGAAGGCAGAACCATGGATACAGAGGGCTGCCTGTAAGTTATACTTGGATTTTTTACTGTGTGTGTGTGGGGCTTGGCACCCTGAAATCCAGCTTGTTCAAATTTCAGTTGTATATCCTTTCAGTGATTTCCGATATAGATGGGCTCAAAGTATATATCAAGCTATATAACATTTATTGTGGATGATTTCCCATGAAATATATACAAATATACAACATCCTTTTCTATAGGCTCCTAATTTTCCTTTGGATTTAACCAATCTCTATCGATAGACATTGGTTTGATTCACAATATTCCATTGTCTTTAACCTTTTTAACCATTTAGTTTGCTTGCTTACTTTGTCTTTGTGCTGGTATAAACACTGCACAAAGAAACATGTATGTTCTTGTACCTACATCTGCTTGTCCTTTACAGATTAGGAAACATGATTTAAAATTTTTCCTTCTGCTTCTGTATTCATGGAAAACAGTCACAGAAATAAGCAAAATCTCAAAGCAAAACCACCCATAAGCTCAACATTTAGAGAAAACCACTTCTAAGGATCTCTGTCCTTCCAAATTCTCTGTTTACCTATATGGTTTATTTCTTTTTAATTTGTTATTAAAATATAGTTGATTTACAATATTATATTAGTTTCAGATTACAACAAAGTGATTCAATATTTTTAAGGATTATACCCTTAAGTTATTATAAAATAATTATCTCTGTGGTTTAAAAGGATAATTATATTCATATGTTTCTCAGTAAAATCAAAATTCAAAAATTTCTTTGTCCCCATTGCATCTAATGATGTGATTATGAGCTCTCATGAGAAAAAAATTTGGTTTGAAATACATATCTGGAACAAAAGGTCTTAGAAGATGTATCTGCAATAGTGAATCTTACCTTGTCTGTTCCTTAAAAACCCTTGAAGACCAGCTATTTTTCAGTAATGAAAACATCTACAGTTCTGGAGACTGAGCCATGCCAGGTACTGGTGAAGATAAGGTTGGCCAAAATCACTGCAGATAGTGATTGCAGCCATGAAATTAAAAGACGCTTACTCCTTGGAAGAAAAGTTATGACCAACCTAGACAGCATATTCAAAAGCAGAGACATTAGTTTGCTGACTAAGGTCCGTCTAGTCAAGGCTATGGTTTTTCCTGTGGTCATGTATGGATGTGAGAATTGGACTGTGAAGAAGGCTGAGTGCTGAAGAATTGATGCTTTTGAACTGTGGTGTTGGAGAAGACTCTTGAGAGTCCCTTGGACTGCAAGGAGATCCAACCAATCCACTCTGAAGATCAGCCCTGGGATTTCTTTGGAGGGAATGATGCTGATGCTGAAACTCCAGTACTTTGGCCACCTCACACGAAGAGCTGACTCATTGGAAAAGACTCTGATGCTGGGAGGGATTGGGGGCAGGAGGAGAAGGGGACGACAGAGGATGAGATGGCTGGATGGCATCACTGACTCGATGGACGTGAGTCTGAGTGAACTCCGGGAGTTGGTGATGGACAGGGAGGCCTGGCGTGCTGCGATACATGGGGTTGCAAAGAGTCAGACACGACTGAGTGACTGAAACGAACTGAACTGAACTGAGAAGAGTAGGGGCAGTTGAAAGGTGTCTGAGCAGCCAAAAGGTGCATTTTTTTAAACATCTTTTGTTTTTTTGAAATTTATTTATTATTTAGTTTTTGGCTGTGCTGGGTCTTCATTTCTGTTCTTGGTCTTTCTCTGGTTGTGGCAAGCATGGACTACTCTTCATTACCATGTGAAGGCTTCTCCTTGTGATGGCTTCCCTTTGTTGAGGAGCACGGGGTGTTGGCTCACGGGCTTCAGTAGCTGTGGCTCATGGGCCCTAGAGCACAGGCTCAGTAGCTGTGGACCAAGGGCTTAGTTGCTCAGGTGAGTGTCGCATCTTCCCAAAGCAGGGATTGAACCTGTGTCCCCTGCATTTGCAGGCAAACTCTTATCTACTGAACCACCAGGAAAGTCCAACATTGTGGTTTCTAATCCTAAATTTCAGCTTTCTCCTTCCCTTGGAAAGATGGTATGGGGTGAACTCAAACTTCCATTGAAAGTATACATAGCAACTTGAAATAATAAGTTGTAATTTGGGATAGGTTACTTGATCTTATATTCTGTGTATGAACTTTCTAGTTTATCAACAAGTTTCATCCTCTGTAAAGTGAGGAATGTGGACCAGGTGATTTATACAGTTCTTCCTAGTCTAGCTGCAAGCTACTGAATTCCAGGATTCTAAGTCTAATCCTTTCCTATTTGAAGGATACCATCACACATTGCCTGGCACCAAAAAGGCTCTTGATAAATGTCTGTTGACTTCAATTAAACAAGGACAGAAAAGATCAAAGCTAACTAGATTAATTACTCTATAAAAAATAAATTGAGACTCTGTATAAATGACTGAAAAAAGCAAATTCCACTGTGGCAGGATGTCTGGTAATTATTTTGCTTTTAATTAGTCTTAAGTTGATAACGGCCAAAACGTTGACTGGTAATAGAATTAGAGCTTCACATATAATGTAACCAGATTGAGGAAATAAATACTAAAGTTTGAGTCCATTCTGACTGCACACTAATTTAAAGTATGGTAACTCAGAGAAGAATCCATTACAGATATTCAAGAAACATGGAAGTCACTATTGGATAAAAAAGAATGAACCCTCTGTTTATACTTCATTTTACCTCCTTTATCTTGGAATCCTCCTCCATCTCATGTACTCACTTTTTGTTCTGTATGCTGCCCTTTGATGACTTCTTGTCTTCATGATTGTTCACTTAACCAAGTTTCCCCTCTCTAAATACACTGGAGGTGGGTCTGGGGTAACCCAGACACACCGGGGAACTTGTCCCAGATCACCCCCTCTTTAAGCAAAGTGGAAGAGGCCTGAAGGCACTGGTGCTGAAATTGAGGGTGAACTCACGGGGGCTGAGCCACACGGACATCTAGGTTGATTAAAATGTGAATACCCTTAAAGATACTGGCTCAGCTGTAAAGAAACTGCCTGCTAAGCAGGAGACATGGGTTTGATCCCTGGGCCAAGAAGATCTGGAGAAGGAAATGGCAATTTACCCACTCCAGTATTCTTGTCTGGAGACTCCTATGGACAGAGGAGCTTGGCAGGCTACAGTCCATGGCATCGCAAAGAGTTGGGCATGACTTGGCAACTGAAAAACAACAACAACAACAACAACAATAACCCTTAATGATACCATACTCTTAAATTGTGTCTTTAAAGAGAAAAAATTAGGTAGTTAGGGGATCTGAAAAACTGAAGTTTCCAGTTTAACTCAAAGTCAAGTTTTTTTAAAAATTGAAATGTAAATGAAGGATTGACTCAATGCTTCACTTTCCACCACATATCTGGTTTCAGCCAAGCTAACTCAGTATCTCAAACACCCATGGAACATATATGACTTTAAGAACATCAATGCCAACGACTGTTATCAAGTTAACACTGAGTTTAAGAAACATTCAATTTACCAAGCAGTTTATCAGGTGTGAGGTAGCCTCTAGAAGTGAAGTGAAGTGAAGTCACTCAGTCATGTCCGACTCTTTGCAACCCCGTGGACTATAGCCTACCAGGCTCCTCAATCCTCGGAATTCTCCAGGCAGGAATACTGAAGTGGATTGCCATTTCCTTCTCCAGGGGATCTTCCTGACCCAGGGATCGAACCTGGGTCTCCCACATTACAGGCGGACGCTTTACCATCTGAGCCACCAGGGAAACCCTGAGGTAGCCTCTAGGTGCATTTAATCTTTGAAAAAGATTTATGGTTATCTGCAGGTAGTATTCTCACACATAAATATATAAGATTTGCTTCTTTAGAACATGCATGTCTTATCCATGTTGTCTTGCCATAGCAAACTAGTACAGTTATCACAACAATGCCCAGGAAATTTCCTCATGACAAAAAATCAACTACATTCTACTTGTCCCCATAGAGTACTCTGTCCGCCTATGCTGCTGCTGCTAAGTCACTTCCTTCGTGTCTGACTCTGTGCGACCCTATAGACGGCAGCCCACCAGATTCCCCGTCCCTTGGATTCTCCAGGCAAGAACACTGGAGTGGGTTGCCATTTCCACCAATGCATGAAAGTGAAAAGTGAAAGTGAAGTTGTTCAGTCATGTCCGACTCTTAGCGACCCCATGGACTGCAGCCCACCAGGCTCCTCCATCCATGGAATTCTCCAGGCAAGAGTACTGGAGTGGGGTGCCATTGCCTTCTCTGTCTGCCTACACTAGACCACTTGAAAAACAGAACGGCAATGATACTCAAGTAGACCTCATTGAGCAATGTGACGATGTCCGTCCAATTAGTAAAATATGTACCTGCCTTATGCAGTGTGATATTGGTCACCAAGGAAATTCTGTAAGTCACATTTACTCCAATTTATGGAGCATTCCATTTATTTGCTTCCCTTTATAATCCTTTACTATTTCTATAGTGTGCCAAATGTGCATCTGAATGTGAATCCATGTTCTGAGTGTACAGAGAATTTGAGGTACCTTCACATTGTTGACTATCTGCCTGTGGGGAGAGTTTGGAATGCAAAATTGTGTTCACACCCTAAGAGGTCCTTTGCAGCCAAGGTCACACTTGTCTGTCCCCTACCAGATCATCAGCAATGTGAGTTCATAGGACTATAGTCTCAGCCTCTTTTCCTGGCACTTAGATCCTCTCAATGGATGTTAGTTGCAAGAAAATTATATCTATGTACAGGAGTAATTAGCAAAATTGTTAAAGTTCATTGATTCTTTTCCCTTCATGTTTGATTTACTATGTTCCGCTGCTAATAAGGGAGTTTGTGCTTGAAATGAAGGCTATTTTTGCCTAAAGATAAGTGAACAAAAGTTATCCTTCCTTAGGGCGACTGCTTAGCACAGTCTTCTCGGGTTCAGTAAATTATTATTGACTTAAATGGTCTTAGCTGCCCGATATATTACAAAGATCCATTCAGATAATAATATTTTTACCCTGCTGAGTACTTTCAAATTGAAATTATATAGCAAAATAATTTTTTTAGTAATATAAATGATACCTAAAGTGCCTAGAAAAATGCTTGGCATCTTGTAAATACTCAATACATATTAATTCTTTTCCTCACACATATTAAAAAAAAAACAATAAAAATTCTAACTTTAAAGCTCGGTGGAAATACATAAGATTAATTTAATTAGAGGGTAAATGACAAAAAGAATTATGTCAGAATTATCTTTTGACCTAGCAAAGAGGTTTAACTATCTCATCAGAATTTTTATGTGTTACTCTGCCCTTCTCATATCTCTTGACATCATAGTGGAAATGCATCTAAATTAAGGTTGTCAGATAAAATAGACAACATCTAGTTAAATTTGAATCAGATAAACAATTAGTATTTTTTCAGCATAAATATGCCCCATGTAATATTTGGGACATTCTTATGCTAGAAAATTATTAGTTGTTTATTTGATATTCCAGTAAAACTGGGCACCTTGTTAAAATTTTAAAATTTTAATTTTTAGCTTATAAACAGTATAAATTTATTTCTCATATTTATGGAGGCTGGGAAGTCTAAGATCAAGGCACTGACAGATTTGACATCTATTGAAGACCCACTTCCTAGTTCATAGGTATCTTTCTTCTTGGCACAACCTCATATGGCAAGAGAAGTGGCACTGTATTTTTATTTGCTAAATCTGGCAACCCAAATCTAACAGTAACAAGTACCAGCAATTTAAAAAACAGTAATACTTTGTTAAGCTCTTTTTTTTTTTTTTCTTACAGAATGTTTGACTGGCAGTTGACCAATTTCTTTAAAGGTTTTAAGCTAATTTTGTCCTCATCCTAAACCTATGGTTAGTTTGCATAAAGGCACTGCGATTTCACCTTTTTTTTAATTGCTCTAGAATCAAAATGTCTATTTTGACTCTCCATGGTCACCAGAATGTGGCTTACAAAAAGGGAACAGTTGTTAGTCCTGGCTAAAAGCCAGACATTTGGTGTAGAATTATCAGTTGCTTATTCTACTAGAAGTTTCAGTGGAAGCTTGTAAAGCAGGTTTTCCGTATTGGTTTGGATTGAGTAGCCAGGAGACCATTTACACTGCTGTTTATTTTCACTGCATAGTGAAGAGCCCTGAGCATTCGCACTGGAGAAGACTGGGCAAAGCTCGATAACAGTGTGGCCACGGGCTAATCACCTAGACAGAGAGCTCGCCAGTGAGCTGCTGGGCACAGAGCAGGGAGGCCCAGAGCCAAGTTTGGTTGGAGGTCTTGGCAGGGCACCACCAGCAAAGAAAGAAAAACCAAAAGTTTTACTAAATTGGTCATTTTATGGACCCTTAGTTTCTTTGTTACTTACCACTCGAGCAACCATATAAATCATCTCATGCCTGAAATCTAAAATTCCAAAGAGTTGGTAGGTGAGCAGCTGTGGGAGCTGAGGCTTCTTGCCAACATAAAACCCGAAGGACATTCCGGGTCTTTCGCCAGCTCCCCAAAGCCCTCTTTCCTTTCTTCTCTGAGCCCTGGGGATTGGCAGCCTGTTTCCTTTCCACTGTTACCACCTGTTCTTTCCAACTGCGTTTATCTGCTCTCTTGGTACAGAAGACAGCCCTGTAGCTTCTGCTTACCTTGTCCATAGCGATGGCCTACCATGCTTCAGGCTCTCTCCTGTGTGCTTTATACCATAATATTGTTTAATCTTTATTATAGTCTTGAGATAAGAGATTTCTGCCTCCCATCTTACAGAGGAGGAACTGAAATTCTGAAAGGTCAAAGAAAATACCAAGGCCTTAAGTAACGAAGATGCAATTCAAAGACAGTGCTATTATCTCCGTGTGGTTCCTGAGGCAGACAGCATCCCTTGCCTGACACTGCCAGTAAAACCCTAAGAAATGGGCTTTCCCTCATTCAGCCCCAGATCCTCTCACAGGAAAATACAGAGACCACATTCATGATAATAGTGGGTCTTTGAGGCTTAATGAGACTTTTTGAGGTGAGGTGAGATGGGATAGATAAGAGATCTCGTAAAGAAGTGGTTTTCAAACTTTGATGTATATGACAGGGCTCCAGTTATTAAAGAGTTAAGTGCTAGAGTATGTGGCTTCCTTCAGTACTGCAAGGCAGAGTGGGCAGAAGACCTAAATAGCCATTTCTCCAAAGAAAACAGACAGATGGCTAATGAAAAGCTGCTCAATATCACTTATTATCAGAGGAATGCAAATCAAAACTACAAGGAGGTATCATCTCACACCATCATCAAAAAAATCTACAAACAATAAATTCTGGAGAGGCTGTGGAGAAAAGAGAACCCCCTTGCACTGCATTGTTGGCAGAAGTGTGAAAAAGGAAATGCAAAAGCAGGTAGTCAAAGTTTTGAATGTGGTTGCTCAGAGCAGTTATATGATAATGGTGGAAGCACAGAGGCCGGTGAGGTGAGGGCAGAGGTTTTAGTAGGGAAGGACCACTTGACTTAATTTCACCTCTTACTTTAGCTAGAACTCAGTCTAGTCCCCTTTCTTGACGATGTGAGGTTTGGGGGGGGGGGGGGGGGTTTTTTAAACCTCATTTTCATTTATTTTTTGGCCAAAGGAATCTTGCTTACCCTTATAGAGTCTATGAGATCCTTTCTGCTATCTCTGGCATAACAATAATCTCAGCACCCTTAATTTCCTGTTTTTTCACTCTATAGTATGAGAAACACAAGATCCATTGACAGTCTAAGAACTAACTTCTTTCAATACAGTAAGTTCCCTACATATGAATCTTTAAGTTGCAAACTTTCAAAGATGCTAACATGCGTGCCAGCCCCTGCATGCCAGCTGTTGTTCTGTACTATAGTACTTTTCAAGGAACTGTATTGTAAGGTTTAAAATGTTTTCTTTATTTTTTTGTGTTTGTTTTCTTATGTACATATTACTTGTGTGAAAAGTATTATACACCTATTACTGTACAGTCCTATGTAGCCGATTGTGTTAGTTGGATACCTAGGCTAACTTTGTTGGACTTATGAACACTCTCTTACAATGGAACTCATTCATATGTAGGGCACTTACTGTACAGCAAAGCTTTAACAATGGTTCCTGGCAAATGTTTACAGGTATTTATATTTTACAGTCTTGAAGAAGGAAATGGCAACTCACTCCAGTATTCTTGCCTGGGAAATCCCATGGACAGAGGAGCCTGGCAGGCTATAGTCCATGGGGTGACAAGAGTCGGAAATGACTTAGCAACTAAACAACAATAACATATTTTACAATCTGCCACAAGGCTGTGACAAATGTGATTTATAATCTAAAGAAGTTCCTAAGGGAAATGTTCCTTTCTTCTTCCTAAATATTTTGAAGGCCTTCCATTAAAGCAAAATAATTTTGAAAAATAGGTATTAGTCACAGAAATAGAAATGGGATCACAGGGGATTCTAACTAGTAGGTAATAAAGATGATACCAGCATAAGAAAATCTATGCATATTTACTGCATAGCAATTGAATTTTGTTTGTGGTCGTGAGCATGGCCATTTACCATTTACCATTTGCTCTTAAAATCAAACATCTTAAGAGGAGGAAAGAAAGAAGAAACTTAGTTTTATTACCAGCCTTCTCTATGCTTAGAATGTTCATTTTAGATGCTGTTTAATTCTCATAACAATCTTTAGGTACAAATGATATTCTTCTGTACTTTCTCGCTGATGCCACCATCCTCATATGTACTCTCAGGGCAACTTTTAGTTAATTATTTAAAACAAAACAAAATGAAATAACAGATTTGCTTTAATGTGACTTACGGAAGAGTGAAGTAACAGATTCTTGCTCTTTGATATGTACTTCTGGACTTAGTAATGTAACCACAGAATTACATGGAAACTACAGTTGTTGAATCATATAAAAAATACAGTAGGTGATGATTTATCGGTGTCTTGGAAAATGACATCAGGAAAACGTAGAGAGGAGGAAGATTCAAGTGAGAGGGATTCAGAATGTACAAAGCAGGGAAAGAAGACTGTAAATGATTCAGGATTGCTATAGAATAGGGGTTGACAAACTGACCCATAGGCCAAATATGGCCAGTCATCTAGTGTTTATGGCCTGTGAGCTAAAAATGGGTTTACAACACTTTAAAATGTTTGGAAAACAACCACAAGAAGAATATTTTATGAGGCATGAAAACTATATGAAATTCAAATTTTAGTGTCCATAAATACAGTCATATTGGAAGGCAGACATACTCACTTGTTTAAATACTATATATAGTTGCTTTCACGTGATGACGGCAGAGCTGAGTAATTGAAAGAGAGGGTGCATGAAACGCTCTCATTGCTGCCCAGTGCATGATAATTTATGCGATGCACTTATAACTCCAGAGCATTTGAGTGTAGCACATATTAATATTGTTGTTGCTCGTTGTTCAGTGGCTCAGTCATGTCCAACTCAAACTCATGTCCATTGAGTCGGTGATGCCATCCAGCCATCTCATCCTCTGTCATCCCCTTCTCCTCCTGCCTTTGATCTTTCCCAGCATCAGAGTCTTTTCCAGTGAGTAGGCTCTTCTCATCAGGTGGCAAAAGTATTGGAGCTTCAGCCTCATCATCAGTCCTTCCAGTGAATATTCAGGATTGATTTCCTTTAGAATTTACCAAGACATTTATATTTATTACCAGAGCATACCTATCATGTTAAAACAAGAAGAGTATGTTGTTGGTTTCTTTTCTGACATACTGTCTTGAAAGTGAAAGTGTTAGTCACTCAGTCCTGTCCTACTGTTTGCAACCCATAGACCATAACCCACCAGGTTCCTCTGTCCATGGAATTCTTCAGGCAAGAATATGGGAGTGGGTAGCCATTCTTTTCTCCAGGGGATCTTCCCCACCCAGGGATTATACCCAGGTCTCCCTCACTGCTGGCAGATTCCTACCATGTGAACCAGGGAAGCCCATCTTATTTTATTCAAATAGCAGTACGCTTGTACATGGCCCAAAAACACTTGAATAATATAGCAAATATAATCACATGTCAAAAATCAATCTTCAAACATCATAGCCAAAGATGCCATCAGTTAAGTTCAGTTCAGTCGCTCAGTCGTGTCCGACTCCGCGACCCCACGAATTTCAGCACACCAGGCCTCCCTGTCCATCACCATGCTTGCCTAAAATATATGATCTTGCCAATGTAAAACCACATCCACACCTCAGTCACCACCAAACCATTCAGTAGAACTTCCTTAATTGTGAGCTGTTTGAAGCTACCAGTTTGAGCACTGTTGATTATTTTTTCAAGCCTAAATAGCTGTAGGGATCTCAGCAGGGGTTGGAGGAACCAGCTCAACCTTGGCACAGTGCCAAAATGTGGTCAGCTGAAGCTTGGAAGTAAGTCACAGGAGCGTTGACCAGAGCTGGGACCTTCTCTGCAATGTTACGGACAAACTGGGCCATGGTTCTAGGATGGAAAGTCTGCCACCCCAACTGGCTGCCTGAGTGTCACCCATCTGGAAGTGAAAAGGAGGTTTTGAATATCACATTTTAAGGCAAAGTGGAGTATGGATGATTTTGTTATTATATGGCAAAAAATTTTGTATGTTATACAAGGATGTGATAGCTGTGCTACAAGAATACAATATATATAGGCATTACCAGACCAAGCCTTCGTAACAATATTTTAATTCATGGGAAAGTCACAATCAGAAAAATAGATAATTTTAATTTAACACAGAATATCTCATCACAGCAAAATTTCTGCACAAAAATAAAAGAATGAAAATGGGGCTGCAATCAAAGTAAGTTTCAGAGTGATTTGTTATTCAACCAGAAAGCCATTTACCAATACAAGTTAATTAAATTGTGCTTGATTTCATCAGCTGAAGAAATCTGTACATAAAAATAAACATGTTTAAGACTATTAGCCGCTTAGTGAGAACAGTTGCTTGAGGGCCTGGGGAGCAATATCAATAGTCAATTTAAAAACAAGACAAAAGATTTTTGCATTGTTTTCCTTGGCTCTTGATGAGCTGACAGATGCTACTGATCCTCCTCAATGATTGGTTATTTGAGGAGTCCAAACAGAGTTTGAGATGACCAAAGTATTAACCTCTGTGAAAAGTATGTGTGGAAAAGAGCAGAGGTGAGACAGAAGTTGAGAAATACAAATTCAGCACAACCTGAAGTAGAATCTGCTATGATGTGTGACAACTGATGATGGTAAAAATGTATATGCCACAGGAAAAGGCTCAGTTGGACAAATCTACAAGGCTTGTGAAAAGGGAAGGTTGTACATTGTTCACAGAAGCTAGTTTGCAGAAAATATGTGAATCTGTTGTGTTCTTGAAATCTACTGTGCGTGTTATTGCAGTGTCAATGGCGAATTTCATTGCTGTTGGGGACTTAACAATTGTTAGTTCCAAGAATTCTTGCCAGAAATAGAAGCTAAATATCTTGACCTATCACACAGCAGTTCAATGGCTTAGTGGTAAAGTCTTACTGTAATTTTTAAAACTTTTAGGCGTGAGGGACTTCCCTGGTGGTGCAGTGGATAAGAATCTGCCTGCCAATGCAGGGGATATGTGTTCAGTCCCAGGTCAGGGAAGATCCCACATGCCATGCAGCAACTAAGCCCGCGCGCCCAACTACCGAGCCTGTGCTCTCGAGCTCTCGAGCCGCCCGGACTGAAGGGCGTACACTTAGAGCCTGTGCTCCACAATGAGAGAAGCCGCCACAGTAAGTCCTTGCGTTGTAAGGAAGAGTAGACCCCAACTGCCAAAACTAGAGAAAGTCTGCGGCAGCAATGAAGATCCAGCACAGCAAAAAGTTCATTCATTAATTAAAAATTATGGAACTGTGTTTATTTCTTTTTAAAAAAATTTTAAGGCTGAGCCATGAAACAAATCTCAATTAATTTCAAAAGACTGACATCTTACACAGTGTTTTTCTGATGGCTAAAATAGTTAGAAATCAATAATAAGAAATCCTAAAGGGTTTCAAATATGTGGAAATTGAATAGCACACTTCTAAATAACAAACACCTGCATCAAAAAATGAATCTCGAAGAATATTAAAAACTATTCTGAACTGAATAAGAAAAACACAAACGAAGTCTGTGTTATATATTAAAGCAGTGTTTGGAACAAAATCTGTAGCTTGAAATCCTTATAAGACAAAGATGTTTTAAGTCTAAGTTTCCACATTAAGAAACAAGGAAAATAAAAAGAAAATTAAATTTAAGATAGGGGAAAGTGGACATAAATATAAAAGCAAAAATCAAGGAAATAAAAACACAAATATAGAGAAACTTACAAAGCCAAAATTTGATTCTTTGAAAAAAATTAATAACATTGACAAAGAACTAGATTGATCAAGAGAAAAGAAAACACAAATTGCCAATATAGACATAAAGGAGGGAATACCAGGGACTTCCCTTGTGGCCCAGTGGGTAAGAATCTTCCTTGCAATGCAGGGGACATGGATTTGAACCCTGCTCCAGGAAGATCCCACATACCATGGAGCTACAAAGCTAGTGTGTCACAGCTACTGAGCCCGAGCTCTAGAGTCTGGGAGCCGCAACTGCTGAGGCCATATGCTGCAACTATTGGAGCCCACTTGTCCTAGAACCTGTGCTCAACAAGAGAAGCCGCCACAATGAAAAGCCGTCCTCCACGACTAGAGAGTACCCCCACCAGCTGCAACTGGAGAGAGCCCAAGTGCAGCAACGAAGACCCGGTGAAGAAGAAATGAAATAAATTTTCACCAAAAAGAGAGAGGGAGCCAGAAAGACGAGACAGAATGATCAAGTTGGTTTTACCTCAGGGGTTTACATTGGAAAGATCAATGTTGTCTACTGTATTAGAAAAAGAAAAACTATACACACATCTCAAAAGATGCATAACACACATCTCAAAAGATGCATAAAAAGAGTTTTACAAAATTCAACATTTATTCTCTATAAATATTTGTGAGAAACGGAGGGGGTTTCCTGATTCTGATAAAGGGCATTCTTAGCTACATATTTAATACTGAAAAACTGAATTGTCTCCCTCTAAGATCAAGACGAGGCAAGGAAGGATGTTCAGTCTCACCACATTATACAAGATGCAATAATACAACAAAAATAAGTAGAATACATGCAGATTGGAAAGAAAGAAAACTATCTTCATTCACAAATAACATGGTCATGCACACAGAAAATCCTAAGGGAGTTGCCAGAAGCTTTTAAAACTTATAAATAAATTTAGCCAGGTTGTAGGATACATGGTCAATATACAAAAACCGCATGTGTTTCTAGACACTAACTTGGACAATTGGAATTTGAAAATATTTAAAATTATATTTTGTTGTTGTTTAGTTGCTAAGTTGTGTCCAACTCTTTGCAACCCCAGGGACTACAGCCCACCATGCTCCTCTGTGCCTGGGATTTCCCAGGCAAGAATACTGGAGTGGGTTGCCATTTCCTTCTCCAGGGGATCTTCCTGACCCAAGGATCAAGAATCCACCTGCTTGGCATGTGGATTCTTTCCACTGAGGCACCAGAGAAGCCCCAAATTTTATAAAGCATATTAAGTGCTTAACATTTAATATACTTAACAAACTATGGGCAAAACATTGCAAAGAGAAATTAAAGATCTAAAAAATGGGAGGATAAACTCTATTGTTGAATGGAATGACTCAATATGGCTAAAAATGTCAATTCCCCAAACTCATTTCTAGAACCTGTGCACACAGTCCCAACAGGCTGTATTGTAACGCTGACAGATATATTCTAAGTTTAAACGAAAATGCAAAAGATCTAAAATAGCCAAAGTAATTCTGAAAATAAAGTCCAATGTTGGAATGCTCATGCAATTGTATTTCAAGACTTAGTTTAAGGCTCCAGTAATCAAGACAGTGTGGCATTGGCATAGACAGGATGCTTATACAGCTCAGTGAAGCCGAATAGCATCCAGAAAAGACCCACACTTACATGCTCAATTGATTTTTATAAATGTACTATTTCAATGGGAAAAGAAAATATTTTCAACAAATTGTGCTGGAATAACTGAATAAACACACGAAAAAATTGGACTATGGTCCCTACATCACACTACATACTGAAACTAATTCAAGATAAATTGTAGACCTGAATGTATAAGCTAAAACCAAAGAAATAAATATAGGAGGATATTTTTCAAATGTGAATAAGTAGGTTTCTTAGGAAAAATACCAAAAAAACCCCTCTACTAAATATTAAATAGTGATTAAATGTATCAAAAATTTAAACTGATATTTTGCCCCTCAAGAAATGACTTAAGTAAATGAAAAGGCAACCAACTAAAGATTAACAAAAATCTTGTATCCAGAACACATAAGGAACTATTAAACTAATAATAAAAAGACAACCCAATGAGTAAATGGGCAAGACTTAAACAGGCACTTCACAAAAGAAGATTACAAATGGTCAGTAAACACATGAAAAAATCTTGAATGGTAGTAGTCATCCGAGAAACACAAAATAAAACCACAGTGGATTTATTTCTGGATTCCATTTCACACTCATAAAGTAACTAAAATTTTAAACACTGACAACACCAAATGCTGTTGCATGTGGAATAACCGGAACTCTTCTACGTCGCTGATGGACACATAAACTGCTTCAAACACTTTGAAAAACCATTTCAAAATCGTTACAAAAGAAGCCCAAAAGTTCTACCCCTAGGTGTTTGTTTATTCAAGGAAAATATGAGCAAATGACCAATGAAATACTTGCCTAAGAATGTTCCCAGTAGCTTTATTCATAATAGCCAAAACATGTCCATCAGAAGAAAAATGGATTAAAAAGTTGTAGTATATTCATACAATATGATACTCCTTAGTGATTAAAAAAAAGAATCATTGAAACATAGGAGAACATGGAAGTCGGGGCAAAAGAGTACACAGAGTATGATTATTCTTATATGAAGTTCAAGAACAGGCCAAACTAATCTTTAGAGATGGAAATTAGAGCATGTAGGGTATTGTCACTCAGTCGTGTCCAGCTCTTTGTGACATCATGGACTGTCGCCCACCTGGCTCCTCTATCTATGGAATTTTCCAGGCAAGAATACTGGAATGGGTAGCCATTTCCTTCTCCAGGGGATCTTCCCAACCCAGGGATAGAACCCAGGTCTCCTGCACTTCTGAGTTTCTTTTGTAATTATTTTGAAAGTTTTTCAAAACGTTTGAAGCACTTTATGTGCCCACCAGCAAAGTAGAAGAGTTCCAATTATTCCACATGCACCAGCACTGGTATTGTCAGTGTTTAAAATTTTACCGGTGGGGTGATGGAACGTTCTATATCATCACAGGAAGTTGGTTACATAGGTTGGTTACATTTTTCAAAACTCCTTGAATTGTACATGTAAGATTTTTCCATTTCATTATATGTAAGGATTAACTCAACTAAATACGAAGTACAGTTAACTGAGAGAGCCTGGGAAGATGGGGCAGGGCCCATATGCTTATAGAGGAAGGGCCCTGTATACCACTCTAGGGAGGTCAGCTTTGGCTCTGTAAGAAATGGGGAGCTACTGATGGGTAACAAGTAGGGTAGTGCCATAAGGTGTGCATTCGAGACAGGTTACTGAGATGCTTCATATGAAGAAAGACATAAACTTTCCTGATATTCATTTTTTATCAGTTTTGTTAAGCTTGGCACAGCACAAAAATGAGGGCTTATGCTTTTCCTCTCTCCATCACTCTTTCCCAAGAGAGCCTTTCTAGTTCTTGCAATTTTGTTTTATAGAAAAGTATATCCCTAGATTGGAGTTACTTTCCTAAGTAAATTCCATAGGCTGATATGGAACTCTTGCAAGAGAGTCAGAATTTCATTGATTTACAGAATGGAGGAGACTCTAGACTTCAGAATGCAAAGGTTTTGGCTTCAGAGGTGCAATTTTAGTTACAATTCAGGAGCTTTAGAGGTAAAAAATGAATCAACATAAAAAATGTGAGGATTTTACATAAAAACAGAGAAGTGCTAAGTTTTGGCTTATGCTTTCCATTTCGGGGTGGCTCCCTCTACCCTGCTCCACCCTATCATTGTCCCCCTCTTGGTTCATTGGCATTGTGTTTGTGGCCTTGAGAGGATATGATGTTGCCTGTAGCAGTCTTCACAAAGTCTCTGAGAGGGTATTTTAACTTTGTTAGTGTTGGCTCTTTCACTGATAGTTGTAGAGAATCTAAATTAGGATTAAAGATATGAGGAAGGCCATTGGCTTCACAGAGCTTCCAAGGCGTGTTTTGCTTAGGCTCGCATTGTTTTATAAATATAGAATCATCGTTTCATGTGCCTGTTGGCTACCTGTGTGTATACTTTGGGAAAAATATCTTTTTAGATCCTCTATCTATTGTTCCTTTTTTGATTAGGCTGTTTATTTTTATTAATATTGGATTGTAGGAGTTGTTTGTCTACTTTGGATATTAACCTCTTGTCAGCAGCATCATTGGCAAATATTTTCTTCCAGTCTGTAGGTTGTCTTTTAGTTTTGCTCATGGTTTCCTTTGCTGTATAAACATTTTTAAGTTTGATTAGGTCTCATTTGTTTTTTTGCAGTTTTTTTTTTTTTTTGCCATACCAGGCAGCATGCTGGATCTTAGTTCCCCAACCAGGCATTGAACCTGTGCCCCTGGGGAAGTCCCACATTTATTTATTTTTACTTTTATTTCTTTTGCCTTGGGAAATTGATCTATAAAAATATTACTATAATTTATGTCAGAGGATGGTTTGTTTTGCCTGTGATCTCTTCTAGGAGTTTTATGGTGTCCTGTCTTATCTTTAGTTCTTTAAAACCATTTTGAGCTTATTTTTGTATATGGGGTGAAGGAGTGTTCTAATTTTATTGATTTAAATGTAGCTTATTAGAGAAATGCAAATCAAAACCACAATGAGGTATCACTTCACACTGATTAGAATGGCGATCATCAAAAAGTACAAATAATAAGTGCTTGAGAGGGTGTGGAGAAAAGGGAAACTTCTACACTGTTGGTGGGAATGTAAATTGGTACAGCCACTATAGAGAACAGTATGATTGTTCCCTAAAAAATTGAGAACAGAGTTACCATATGACTAAGCAATCCCATTTCCAGGTATATATCCAGAAAAAAATGAAAACTCTAATTCAAAAAGATACATACACCCCAATGTTCATACCAGCATTGTTTACAATAGCCAAGATATAACAACCCAAGTGCCCATCAATAGAAGATGGCTTAAGAAGATCTGGTATATATGTGTGTGTGTGCTCAGTCATGTCTAACTCTCTGCAACCCCATGGGCTGTAGTCCACCAGGCTCCTCTGTCCATGGAATTCTCAAGGCAAGAATGCTGGATTGGGTGGGCATTCCTTTCTCCAGGGGATCTTCTTTACTCAGGGACTGAACTCAGGTCTCTAGCATTGCAGGCAGATTCTTTACGATCTGAGCCTTATAGTATGAGGGAAGCCCCATACTATATACATATAGTGGAATATTACTCAACTATAAAAAATATGGAATATGCCATTTGCAGCAACATGGATAAACCTAGAAAATATTATACTTAGTGAAATAAGTCAGACAGGGGAAAACAAATACTTTATGATATCACTCAAATGTGGAATCTAAAAATAATGCAAATGAATCTATATACAAAACAAAAACAGACTCAAAAAAATAATAAAAACAACAAAACCAGAATCACAGACATTGAAAACAATTTATGGTTACCAAAGAAAAGAAGGAGGATAGGAAGGAGAAATTAAGAGTATGAGGTTAACAGATACAGACACATAAAAGAGACAAGCAACAAGAATTTACTGTATAGCACAGGGCTCTATATTCAATATCTTGTAATATACAGTATAATCTGGAAAAAATAACTGAGTCACATTGCTGTACACCTGAAACTAACACAATACTGTAAATCAACTATACTTCAATTTAAAAAATATGGAATCAAATTGAATTTCTGTAATAAGTGGTGATCTTTCACCATTTTCTGGAATCACCCATCCATCTTCTCTGATAATTTTGCTGAAGCCAAGCCCAACAGGCCACCAGTCCTCCAAGAAGTGGCTGTTTCCATGAAGTTAAGCAAAAATTCTGGTTAAAATATGATGCTTACATCTGCTCATTCAGTTGTAATACTTCAAAGAGAAGAACAAATAAAACCCAGCTTTCTGTCATCTCCTAGCATTAAAGAATGACAAACTACAGTTGTTTTCCTTTTTGACTAGAAGCAAAACTGCAGATAAATAACATGACAGATAAATAAGCCAAACAAGCTGAAGTAAAACTTCATCAGAAAAAGCCAACCAGTTAAAAAATATGGTGAGAATCTCCCACACTGATACCCTCTCCACCTCTGGTAGAGGTAGGGGGAAAAAAGAAAGAAAGGAAAGAGAAATTCTTTTCTGAAAAAGCCAATTTAACCTCATACTGTACTTAAACCACTGAAATCGATATGTTCTTTTTAGCTACTTACTTGGAACTGCAGTACTCACCATGGAAGCATTTCCTTTTCTAGAGATGAATCTCAACACAACATTTAAATTAAGTATACTTCAATTTCAAAAAGTTATTTTAAAAGTATGTAAAGATGGATCCGAAATAGAGGAAAACAACAGAATGGGAAAGACTAGAGATCTCTTCAGGAAAATTAGAGATACCAAGGGAACATTTCATGCAAAGATAGGCTCGATAAAGGACAGAAATGGTATGGACCTAACAGAAGCAGAAGATATTAAAAAGAGGTGGCAAGAATACACAGAAGAACTGTACAAAAAAGATCTTCATGACCCGGATAATCACAATGGTGTGATCACTCACCTAGAGCCAGACATCCTGGAATGTGAGGTCAAGTGGGCCTTAGAAAGCATCACTACAAACAAAGCTAGAGGAGGTGATGGAATTCCAGTAGAGCTATTTCAAATCCTGAAAGATGATGCTGTGAAAGTGCTGCACTCAATATGCCAGCAAATTTGGAAAACTCAGCAGTGGCCACAGGACTGGAAAAGGTCCGTTTTCATTCCAATTCCAAAGAAAGGCAATGCCAAAGAATGCTCAAACTACCACACAATTGCACTCATCTCACATGCTAGTAAAGTAATGCTCAAAATTCTCCAAGCCAGGCTTCAGCAATACGTGAACCATTAACTTCCAGACGTTCAAGCTGGTTTTAGAAAAGGCAGAGGAACCAGAGATCAAATTGCCAACATCCGCTGGATCATGGAAAAAGCAAGAGAGTTCCAGGAAAACATCTATTTGTGCTTTATTGACTATGCCAAAGCCTTTGACTGTGTGGATCACAATAAACTGTGGAAAATTCTGAAAGAGATAGGAATACCAGACCACCTGACCTGCCTCTTGAGAAATCTGTCTGCAGGTCAGGAAGCAACAGTTAGAACTGGACATGGAACAACAGACTGGTTCCAAATAGGAAAAGGAGTATGTCAAGGCTGTATATTGTCACCCTGCTTATTTAACTTCTATGCGGAGTACATCATGAGGAATGCTGGACTGGAAGAAACTCAAGCTGGAATCAAGATTGCCGGGAGAAATATCAATCACCTCAGATATGCAGATGACACCACCCTTATGGCAGAAAGTGAAGAGGAACTAAAAAGCCTCTTGAGGAAAGTGAAAGAGGAGAGTGAAAAAGTTGGCTTAAAGCTCAACATTCAGAAAACGAAGATCATGGCATCTGGTCCCATCACTTCATGGGAAATAGATGGGGAAACAGTGGAAACAGTGTCAGATTTTATTTTTGGGGGCTCCAAAATCACTGCAGATGGTGATTGCAGCCATGAAATTAAAAGATGCTTGCTTCTTGGAAGAAAAGTTATGACCAACCTAGACTGCATATTGAAAAGCAGACATTACTTTGCCGACTAAGGTCCGTCTAGTCAAGGCTATGGTTTTTCCCGTGGTCATGTATGGATGTGAGAGTTGGACTATAAAGAAAGCTGAGCACTGAAGAATTGATGCTTTTGAACTGTGGTGTTGGAGAAGACTCTTGAGAGTCCCTTGGACTGCAAGGAGATCCAACC
Source organism: Oryx dammah (assembly GCF_014754425.2). Taxonomy (NCBI): domain Eukaryota; kingdom Metazoa; phylum Chordata; class Mammalia; order Artiodactyla; family Bovidae; genus Oryx; species Oryx dammah. The sequence continues at coordinate 55,494,860 of NW_024070203.1, forward strand.
AGTGCATTGTAAAGGAGATCAGCTCTGGGATTTCTTTGGAAGGAATGATGCTAAAGCTGAAACTCCAGTACTTTGGCCACCTCATGCGAAGAGTTGACTCACTGGAAAAGACTCTGATGCTGGGAGGGATTGGGGGCAGGAGGAGAAAGGGACGACAGAGGATGAGATGGCTGGATGGCATCACTGACTCAATAGACGTGAGTCTGAGTGAACTCCGGGAGTTGGTGATGGACAGGGAGGCCTGGTGTGCTGCAATTCATGGGGTCGGAAAGAGTCGGACACGACTGGGCGACTGAGCTGAACTGAACTGAAAGATGGGTCCCTTTTCCTGCTACCTGACAGAAAACTTTGACTATTAGAGACCAGGATGAGGGCTTTTGGGGCACCCTGACACAGGCTTCACACTGCCTGAAACTTTTCTCTCCTATCTTTGTGCAGGAGTCATTGTTTCAATCAATCATTTATTTGCCATGTATTCATTCATTCATTCATTTAATGAATGTCGATACCCTGTCCACAAATATTAATAGAGGACCGCATGAAAACAGTATATATACTTTTATGGTTGTTTTTTTGATGAGGCCAACGTGTGATTAGTTTCCTTGGTAAGGCAATGGCATGTGCCTTCTTTCACAAATGTCCAATCCCACCTCCACCCCCCCTCCCACCCCCGTTGGGGTAAAGATAGAAGCTTTTCATAAGAAGGCAACCACTTTCTGATCCCTGATTTTTAGAATGTAAGTAGAAGGATGTCGAGAACAGCTGTGGAAACATTTTGAAGACAATTACATCAATCAGATCACCAAGATGATGAGCAAGTTACATCTTCTACCCTCAGCATCCTTACTATAGAAAAAAAAAGTTTAGAGAAAGATTCCTCAGTGTGTTTTCTGTGGGCTCAGAATTCCATGGGGTGTTTTTAAAAAATGTACATAACTGGGCTTTTCTCCAGTTTTACTGAATCAGAATCTCTGGGACTGAAGTCCCTAAATCTTCTTTTAGAACTGACACCCTAGGAGAGATATATTTTTTTTAATGTAAAGGAAATGATTTATTTATAAAACTCAAAGTAACATTTAGTGGTAGAAATCTACATAGATCCTTTTACTTCAATAGCATTAGTAGACAGGAGCCTGACTCGATTCTCTAAGAACAATCAGCATCTTAAACTAATGGGAGTAAGTCACTCTAGAACTAAAACTATTCTTTAAGCCAAAATATTCAGACAAGGACTAACCAAAGGCATTACCAAAAAAAAAAAAAAAACAAAGGCATTACCATATCCGCAGAGCACTAGGTTTGGCTTGTGGATTAAATCCATAGTAGTTTGTACTTTGCATGCGTATGTCTGTGCTTGGTCGCCTCGGTTGTGTCCAGCTCTTGCGACCCCATGGACTGGAGCCCGCCAGGCTCCTCTGTCCATGGCTCCAGGCAAGAATACTGGAGTGGGTTGCCGACTGAACCTGCATCACGCCTCCTGCATTGGCAAGTGAGTTCTTTTTCTGGTTATGCTGAAAACATCTTTTAAAAAAATTTTTTTTAATTAATTAGTTTATTTTAATTGGAGGCCAATTACTTTACAATATTGTGTTAGTTTTTACCATACCTTGACATGAATCAGCCATGGGTGTGCTTGCATCCCACCATTCTGAACCCCTCTCCCATATCCCTCCCTACCCCATCCCTCTGGGTTGTCCCAGAGCACCAGCTCTGAGTGCCCTGCTCTAAGGAGAGTTTTATATTCCGTCAGGTTGACAACCACCAACTAATGATCTCCAGGGTGTCTTCCATTTCCAAAGGTCATGACCAGTGTCCACTGTATGGCAGACAGAGTGTCACTGAGAGGATAAGATTTATTTTTTTTCTCTTGGCCATGCCAGGAGGCTTGCAGAGATTTTAGTTCCCTGACCAGAGGCTGAGCCCATGCCCTAAGCAGTGAAAGCATGGAGTGCTAACCCCTGGACTGCCAGGCAGTTCCCCAGGAGGATGAGATTTTTCTGATTGAGGTTGGGGAAATATTGGGGTAGGGAGATAATTTTGGATAACTTTAGAAATTATACAATTGAGTATATATAAAAAATTATATGGAAACAAGTATGATATTTACCCACCGAAAGAGCAAGATCAATGTTATTTTGAAAAGAATACTTCTAGCATGGTTTTCTAATGGGCAAGCCTACTAGGAATAACCATCTTAAAAATGTGCAGTTGAAAAATTAAGCTATAATTAGAAAGAGAATAAGAGAATAAATTCCAGATGCCTCTATTTCATGTAGCAGCACGGGGACACTTAAGCATGGGCTGTTCAACTTAAGTTAGAGATGACAAGTGTTTGCCACAGAATGGAGTAAATAGTTTTGGTAGAATGCCTTTAATCAACATTCTTGTGGTAGGTTATTCTTTATTGATGATAGAAGGAAAATAAACTGAAGAATCTTAGCATAACTGAGGAAACATAACATTTTGATTTACAGTTAAGGGTGATTGTTTAGAATCTGTCATTTATTCAGCTGTTTTGAGAGAGTCATTGAAATAAAAAGCATATTTCTGGGTCAAAAAAATCACAAAAGGAAAACATTTTAAAATCCAATAAATCCTCTCACTAAGTAAGCTAAATTCTCTAGGCTAGAAGAAGCCATTCATACTGGGATATTCAGTATCTTCCAGGAATAGAGTTAATTATTGGAGGGACTTTCTTGGTGGTCCAGTGGTTAAGAATCTGCTTTGCAGTGCAGGGAACACGGGTTCAAACTCTGGCCAGGAAAGTAAGATCCCACCTGCTGCTGAGCAACTGAGCTTGCGTCCCACAATTAGAGAGAAGCCTGCATGCCACAACAAAAGATCGCCTGTGATACAACAAAGGTCCCATGGGCTGCAACTAAGACCCAACACAGCCAAATAAATAAATATGTTTTTAAAAGTATTGAAGGAGCCACAAAATGGGTAAGATGATGTCCTCAAAACAGACACAGTGAATTCTTGCCCCATCAACACATTGGGCCACACGTATTATCTTTCCCTCTGGCATCAAAATTAATTTGAAAATACATGTTGTCCTTATAAGTTTCTGCATGATGATTCTCTGGAGGGGTCTAACGTTATTAAATTTGCAAACTCATGAGTCTTCTAGAGAACAAGTGCATCTCGGCAAATGTAGAGTTTATGTAATTATTGTCTATTCATGGCTCCACAAACATTGCATCCTCGCTGGCAGTATAACAACTATTAATTTGTGGAATGTGTTGCATGGTTCTTTTGTAAATAATACTGCACATCCCAATTCATATCCAATTATGTTGTCCAGAAAAATCACACAAAGCCCAGATTTCAATTACTTTATCTCACTGTCTGTTTAAGAGCATTGTCTGCTTGTTTAGCACTGAAATATATATATGTTTCAGTCCTGTTAAACTTACCTTTAGATAACTCCCTCTTCTGCTTCCCTTTGTGTGGGCTGTTCCGCATTTTTGCCACTTCCTTCATCTGTGCTCTCCTTGGACCAGTTTGATGAAGAAAAACAAATGCATGAACATTAAAAAAAAACCTTTTGTCTCCATCTCCTCTTCTTGCCGACAAACACACGTGCAGATGCAGTATTTGATCCCTTGTTCTGAGAACAAGAGGTTTTCCTCCTAGTATGTCGAAACTCTGTAAATAACACTTAAATTAAAAAAAAAATTTTAATTTTTACCTAATAGTATTACACATTCAGGGCTTCCCTGGTAGCTCAGATGGTAAAGAATCCGCCAGCAATGCGGGAGACCTGGGTTCGATCCCTGGGTTGGGAAGATCCCCTGGAGGAGGACGTGGCAACCCACTCCAGTATTCTTGCCTGGACGAGAATTCAGTATTCTTGTCCCATGGACAGAGGAGCCTGGAGGGCTACAAGTCTACGGGGTTGCAAAGAGTCAGACATGACTGAGTGACTAAGCACAGCCCGTTACACACTCTTCATAGAAAAAATTTAAAAATCAGAGAGTATAGGTAATCAAAAATGACTTTCATCTTCTCCCTACCCTAACTCTAATTGGCCCTACTTTTTCACTTCTGAAAGTCAACAACAGTAAGTAATTATGAGCTCACTAATTAATCATCGCCTACTGTTGTTGACTTCCAGATCTTCATCTTTAGCCCAGACTTCTCTTCTGAGTCCATCCTAGCATACCCCCTTGACTACAGACTGTTCACATTTGGATGTCCACAGACACCTTAGTTAAAACTCTTTAACTGTCATCTTTATCTTTTCTCCAACATTTATTCCTTCCTCCATAGTTATCTCTCCAGTGGGGTCATAATCAGAGTGGTTCTGATCCCGTCTGCTCCTCATCTCTTCACCTAATCAGTTCTCAAGACCTGCAAATTTTACATCAATGTCCTTGAAGATGTCCCCCAGGCTCCCATTTCCCCATCTCCTGACACCATCATTATATCCTACCTGGATGATGGCACTCATCTCCCAGTTGGTCTTCTTGCATCCATCTTAACTCCATCCTCATTACATTCCCAGCTACACAATTATGTTCACATCCATCATCATAAATGTGATTCACAGTTAGAATGAGTTGGCCTCCTTTTCATCTTTGAGCAGTTACACAAGCCTTCCCTTGCTGGAAATGCTCTCACCTCCCTTTGTTCTGCTGGTGAACACATGCTCATCCTTCACTTCTAGTTTTCTCCCTTCTGGGCATCCTTCCCTGACACGGACGCTGTTAAGCGCACCTTCCTCTGTGCTCCCCTAACACCTGTATCTAATCCTCTTTACATATTCTCTGTCCAGTGATGTCAGGCTTTTGTCATTTCTTCATTTGTGCCAAACTCTGTATTACTCCTAGGCCCTCCAACATGCCCTTACCTCTACAGAACTTTCTGTCCCACATGTCTCTTTCTCTATCTGTCTTTCAGTTTTCAGCCTAAACATCATTTCCTTTAGGAGGCCTTCTTGATCATACACTCAGTCAGTCAGTCAGTTCAGTTGCTCAGTCGTGTCTGACTCTTTGCGACCCCATGAATTGCAGCACGCCAGGCCTCCCTGTCCATCACCAACTCCCAGAGTTCACTCAAACTCACGTCCATCCAGTCGGTGATGCCATCCAGCCATCTCATCCTCTGTCATCCCCTTCTCCTCCTGCCCCCAATCCCTCCCAGCATCAGAGTCTTTTCCAGTGAGTCAACTCTTCGCATGAGGTGGCCAAAGTACTGGAGCTTCAGCTTTAGCATCATTCCTTCCAAAGAAATCCCAGGGCTAATCTCCTTCAGAATGGACTGGTTGGATCTTCTTGCAGTCCAAGGGACTCTCAAGAGTCTTCTCCAACACCACAGTTCAAAAGCATCAATTCTTCAGTGCTCAGCTTTCTTTATAGTCCAACTCTCACATCCATACATGACCACTGGAAAAACCATAGCCTTGACTAGATGGACATTTGTTGGCCAAGTAATGTCTCTGCTTTTCAATATGCAGTCTAGGTTGGTCACAACTTTCCTTCCAAGGAGTAAGCGTCTTTTAATTTTATGGCTGCAGTAGATTGTCACTATTGTTTAGTTGCTAAATTGTGTCCGGCTCTTTGCAACCCCATGATCTGCAGCATGCTAGGCTTCCCTGTCCTTTATTATCTCCTGGAGTTTGCTCAAATTCATGTCCATTGAGTTGGTGATGCCATCCAACCATCTCATCTTCTGTTGTTCCCTTCTCCTCCTGCCTTCAATCTCTCCCAGCATCAGGATCTTTTCCAATGAGTCAGCTCTTTGCATCAGGTGACCAAAGTATCGGAGCTTCAGCTTCCATCCTTCCAATGAATACTCAGGGTTGATTTCCTTTAAGATTGACTGGGTTGATCTTCTTGCTGTCCAAGGGACTGTCAAGAGTTTTCTCCAGCACTACAGTTCGAAAGCATCAATTCTTAGGCACTCAGCCTTCTTTATGACTACTGGAAAGACCATAACTTTGACTATATGGGCCTTTGTTGGCAAAGTGATGTCTTTGTTTTTTAATACACTATCTAGGTTTGTCATAGCTTTTCTTCCAAGGAGCAAGTATCTTTTAATTTCATGGCTGCAGTCTCCATCTGCAGTGATTTTAGAGCCCAAGAAAATAAAATCTGTCACTGTTTCCACTTTTTCCTCATCTATTTGCCATACACTTGATTAAGTCCCCCTCACCTTTTTTTTAAAGATCACTCATATAGCTTCCATGGTGGCTCTGATGGTAAAGAATCTGCCTGCAATGTGGGAGACCCAGGTTCAATCCCTCGATTGGGAGGATCCTCTGGAGAAGGAAATGGCTGCTGCTGCTGCTGCTGCTGCTAAGTTGCTTCTCACTTCAATATTCTTGCTTGGAGAATTCCATGGACAGTGGAGCCTGGCAGGCAACAGTTCATGAGGTTGCAAAGAGTTGGACATGACTAAGCACTACCACTTTCATAGTTCTTCATACTTCCCTTGTCCCAACTGTTTATTGTTAAAACTTCTATCTTCTCCACTGTACTATATATATGATGGGATCATGCGCTGAGTGTTTCTTCTTTCTTGCTGTACCCAAGACACTAACACCATGCTTAGCACCCAATAGGCACCCTATAAATACTTCTTAAATAAATAAATGAATCAAACTTCTTATCACATTGTGGTAATAATCTGTTTAAGCTCTTGGCAAGGACTGTTCTATTTGTAGTTGCATGATTCACACCTAGTACAATGCCTGTACTTGGCAAGCAGTTAATAAATCTAAGTTGAATGAATGATCTGCAATCAGAAAATCAGAATGGCTCAACTTTTTACTAAGCTGGTGTGGGTGTCTTTAAGTCATTCACTTTATAGCACTTAGTTTATCTGCCTAAGAACTTAGACCCACAGGTTATAATCAACATAGTTATGCCATCGGAAAAATAAGCTAGAATCTAGATCACTTCAAATTTGGTTTCTTCTCTCTTATTTTTCAAGTATTATGAGAGTGATATTAAATTATAAGTCAGTTTCTGTCCAGAAAGGGATGGGCAGAGAATGTTTCACTGTATGAGCCTAACTCTACCGTAACAGTTCTAGGAGGCAACACGGTGCTAATTAATTGAGAAGCATGATGAAGATAAGTAGGTTACTGAATCCTACACTTTTCCCATTGTATCATACCACCTAGGCACAAAAGATGCCTTGTTTATTTACCTCTAATGTCTTTATTGTGTTGTATTTTTTATACTGAAAATTATTCATTGTTTGAACAAATTAGCTAACATTTATTTGAATCCTATTATAATCCAGGGTCTAAAGTTAAGTATTCTAGATATCTTAAGCTTCAAAAAGTTGTCAGACCTTCTTGTATCATAGGTGTCAAAACTGAGTGACTTGGAATATAGCTTGTAAGCAATAAGCAACAGAATAGGAATTCAAAGTCTGATTTGTGTGACTATAAAAACACTGATTTTGAGCTTCCTTTAGGCTCCCTAGTAAAGAATCTGTCTGCCAATGCAGGAGACACACATCCGATCCCTGGTCTGGAAAGATCCTTCAGGTTGCGGAGCAACTAAGCCTTCGAGCCACATCTATCGAGCCTGTGCTCTAGATCCCCGAACCACGACTGCTGAGCCCTCAAGCACAGCTACTAAAGTCCATGTGTCCCAGAGCCCATGCTCCATACCAAGAGAAGCCACAGCAATGAGAATCCCGTGCAACACAACTAGCGAGTAGCCCCCGCTTGCCACAAGTAAAGAAAGGCCCGTGCAGCAGTGAAGACCGACTGCAGCCAACAAGGCAAAACAAAACAAAAACACAAGTCTTTTATTTCCCTGTGGTAAACACTATATTTCTGTTGGGCTGAATAAGGGTGGCACTTCGGATAATCCAACCAAATATCTCTAGATCTTGCCCTTGCCTTGGAGGAAAGGAAAGGCTCTTGTAGGGGGAAAACATTCCAGTCATTCAGCTGACACCTTTGACCTCTTCAATGCACAAACGAAGTCACAATAATAAGCCTTGGCCCTTCAGGGAATGAAAAGGATAAAGAGAATGGAGAAATTTTGCGCAAGTCATTTTATAGAAAATAAATAAGAGTGAGTTAAGTTGCCAGGTGCTAGACAAATGAAAGAGGAGAGTGAAAAAGTTGGCTTAAAGCTCAACGTTCAGAAAGCGAAGATCATGGCATCCGGTCCCATCATTCCATGGGAAATAAATGGGGAAACAGTGGAAACAGTGTCAGACTTTATTTTTTTGGGCTCCAAAATCACTGCAGATGGTGACTGCAGCCATGAAATTAAAAGACGCTTACTCCTTGGAAGGAAAGTTATGACCAATCTAGATAGCATATTCAAAAGCAGAGACATTACTTTGCTGACTAAGGTCCGTCTAGTCAAGGCTATGGTTTTTCCTGTGGTTATGTATGGATGTGAGAGTTGGACTGTGAAGAAGGCTGCTACTGCTACTGACTGCTACTGCTAAGTCACTTCAGTCGTGTCCGACTCTGTGTGACCCCATAGATGGCAGCCCACCAGGCTCCCCCGTCCCTGGGATTCTCCAGGCAAGAACACTGGAGCGGGTTGCCATTTCCTTCTCCAGCGCATGAAAGTGAAAAGTGAAAGGGAAGTCGCTCAGTCGTATCCAACTCTTAGCGACCCCATGGACTGCAGCCTACCAGGCTCCTCCATCCATAGGATTTTCCAGGCAAGAGTACTGGAGTGGGGTGCCATTGCTGATGCTTTTGAACTGTGGTGTTGGAGAAGACTCTTGAGAGTCCCTTGGACTGCAAGGAGATCCAACCAGTCCATTCTGAAGGAGATTAGTCCTAGGATTTCTTTGGAAGGAATGATGCTAAAGCTGAAACTCCAGTCCTTTGCCACCTCATGCAAAGAGTTGACTCATTGGAAAAGACTCTGATGCTGGGAGGGATTGGGGGCGGGAGGAGAAGGGGACGACCGAGGATGACATGGCTGGATGGCATCACTGACTCGATGGACATCAGTCTGAGTGAACTCCAGGAGATGGTGATGGACAGGGAGGCCTGGCGTGCTGCGATTCATGGGGTTGCAAAGAGTCGGACACGACTGAGCGACTGAACTGAGACAAATGATGATGCAAATTACTTAATGACAAGCAAATATTAGTGTTGTTGGACAGTAATTGAAAAGCACCATGGATATCCTCAAAATGATGTCAACAAACAATTTTATTTGCAAAATACAGTAAAATATTGACTGTAGGCAGAATGTACCTCTAATAAGCTCTTAGTTCTTTAGCAAGTTCCATATAAATACGGAAGGAGCATTTCTGTATGCTCAACTGCTTCTTTTCAAAATTAGTATAAAAATTTTTTTGGAATTTTTCAAGTTTTCGATGGCTTCTATCCCCAGAAAGGTGATCTGAAGTTTCACTTTTAATCCAAACCAATTTTCAGCAATATAAAAATTTCAATAGAAGAATCTTTTTTTTTTTTTTTAAGAATTTGTCATTAAAAAGTTGACTGTCCTTTAAAGGTAATTTTTTCCAGGTCATTTTTTGGCCATTAGTATCAAGTGTAGTCTAAATATCATATTTTTCCTGATTAGCAACTTTGTTTCAGGTACATTCTTTAACTGTTTCTTTCAGATTCTAGGAAATAGCCACAGAAACTGAATTAAGCTAAAATGCTACTTCTTAGTTATCCTTCAAAAATATTTCAGTGTGTCTGTATGCTGTGCTCATGAAACTGGTAATGGTAAAATCCCCTCGTATTTATAGCATTGCAATACTATGAACACTGATCAAGTCATCATCAATCTATGCCAAGGCTGTTGAGTTGGCTTTCCCATAATTTGTAAGAAAGGAAGTCACTTTTCCTAAGATAATTTTTAAAAACTCATAAATTATTTTTAAAGATAGTTTCTTTGATTCTGGAAAATATTACTTAACATATATCTAAGAACAACTGTGTATCTTTAAGAACATATTTTTCAAACCTAAATGCATGGTCTGATAGAAGTATAATGAAAGGAATAACAACATAGAATCTTTGAAATTGGGACTGTCCCAGGAAATTTTAGGTCTATGGTGACCATGACAATCCTATACAATTCTCTCACTTTTCTTTATCCTTTAAGCAAGTAGTCTGCAATCCTTAGCTGGCAGTGCAGTGTTATGAGTTTACATGGATGATTGTAAATCATCAGAATCTGTTGTGTCTGAAAAAGAATTAAGTCATGCAGAAAATGCCTATGGTATCTTCTGAATGCTCACACATCAGTACACTCTATTGCCCTTAAAAACTTCTCAGAGAGAAGGAAGTGACAGATTCATATTTGCTTCTTCGGACAGTCATAATGTGCACGGTCTACTTTCAGGTTCATTTCCATTTGCTCAATCAATGATTCTGCTTCATTCATAGAGTCTGAGAGTTAGGAAATCGGAAAAGATGACTCTATAAGCTGTTTGCTGCCACTTACTGGATAACCAATCTTCTTGCCTAAACAAACAGAGAAGAATTTTTAACTACTTCCTGGAAGTCATATACGTGAACCTTCAAATATCTCTAAAGGTCAGAAACATTTTAGGTACAAATTGATAAAAAAACAATTACTTCCGTAATCTGTTACATATTTCCTCATAAAACATATACTCCTTCCTGCTATTTATGTTGTTTTTATTTCCTGCCCAGAAAAAGGAAAGTATAGTTTATATCTAAAACAGAATTTCTTGGGAATTCCCTGGCAGTACAGCGGTTAGGACTTGGTACTTTCAATGTTGAGGACCCAGGTTCAACCCCTGGTCAGGAAACTAAGATCCTACAAGCCATGCTGCATGGGTAAAAAAACAAAAAGAAAACAAAGAACAAACAAACAAAAAAACAGAATTTCTGGGGATAAAAAAGGGGGAAGGTTTAGAATATCACACACAGAATGAAGAGTAAGAACCTGAGTAGTTAATTATAACTCAGAATGTTCCAAAACATAAAGCTACAAAATGAAACACTTTTCTCGGAATAAGTGGCATCTGTTGCCTCCACAAATGTCTGTAAGGTTTATTTGCTTTGTGTACAATATTCCAATTGGGTAGGCTCTAGGAATCACTACTACATGTCATCATCCCCATTCCTGTATACCGTATATCCATTAGAAAGAAGCCTTTGAACACTGTCACAGTCAACAGGTGTCTAATCTTTCTAATACTACGTTTTTTGCTCTTGATTGTGCCTCAGCTGTTACTGAAGTTTGCCTGCTTAAAGCTGGGGACATCAGCTCCTCCAAATAGCCCGTTTACTTGGGGAATGATTTTGGCTTGTGAAATTATTTTTGTGGCTTTGGCTTGTGTATTAGCCTTTTGTGGCCATCTGTGTAAATGTAGTCAGAATGCCAATAGATCTAATCGCAAAGTTTTATCAGAAAATACTATCAGAGGACTTCCTTGATGGTCCAGTGGTTAAGAATTCACTTGCCAACGCAGGGGACATGGGTTCAATCCCTAGCCTAGGAAAATTCCACATGCTGCAGGGCAACTAAGCCCAACTACATAGCCCATGTGCCTAGAGCCTGTGCTCTGCAAAAAGAGAAGCCACTGCAATGAAAAGCCCATGCATTGCTACTAGACAGTAGCCCTTGCTCACCACAACAAGAGAAAGCTCGAGCGCAGAAAGACCCAGGGCAGCCAAAAAGAAATAAACTAATTAATAATATTTATTATTGGAAAAACATAGAATTGAATTACACTAATCGTATCTGACATAATCTTATATCTCTGAGCTGGAATCAGCTTTAAAGGGAATGAAAGTGAAAGTCACTCAGTTGTGTCCAACTCTTTGCCACCCTGTGGACTGTAGCCTGCCAGGCTCCTCTGTCCCTTCTCCAGCGGATCTTCCCAACCCAGGGATCAAACCCAGGTCTCCTGCACAGCAGGTGAATTCTTTACCATCTGAGCCACCAGGGAAGCCCTTAAAGCCCATGAATAATCCTTAAATAAGGGGTGGACTAGCGGTTTCTTTCTCCTACACTTTGCAGACGCTAAGCACCTTGCACGAAGTATTGCATTAACTCTGCATAACACTACAAGTAGGGGAAAATGTCTCATTTTACACATAAGGAAATTGATACTCCAAAAAAGCCAAGCAGCTTGTCACAGGGTGTACAGTTAAGCAGTACAAAGCTGGGACTCTCAGTGACTTTGACAACAGAGCACATCTCTTAGTCACTGGGCCCTTCAGCATCCCTAATTAACCTAGATAATTGAAGTAATCATATCCTTGGCACATGTGATGCCACTCTTGTCTACCATTTGCTGGTACTACAGTGAATAAAAACATTATTAGTTTATATTCTTTTAAAGATATGTATGGAGTAAGCGTCTGCCTCTCTAAGCCAATGCATTTTGGGGGATTCTGACTCTCAACAGGTCATCTCCACTCCCACGATCCTCAAACTCAACAGATCCCAAAGAGACTCTGTACTGACCCTCAAGGATGGTCTTCATCCCGTCTGGCCATGGCAGTAAAAGCAACATCAGCCAACCACTCAGTTGCCCAAGCCAGAAGCCTTGTATCATCTAGATTTCTCTTCCTCCCTCTCCCCATATAAAATCACTAGGTCTGTTGGTGCAATTTCCTAAATGTCTCTTAAATCCATTTACCTCTTTCCACCCCTCAGTGCCTCAATTCAATGCCTCATTCACCCCATCATCACTCTTAGCTTAGGTCGCCCCAACAGTCTCCTGATGGGGCTCCCCCTCTTGCCATTTTCCAGACTGTTCTTCACTCTTCATTTGTTCTGCCACAGAGCTGTTGCAAGTATAATCCCAGTCTTTTCTCTCCCTTTCTTAAAACTTTTCACTGTTTCTGCATTTCTCTTGGGGTCAAGTCCCTTATCATGATCTTCCTCTAGTTGGTGTCCTGCTTGCCTCTCTAAGAAGGAGAAACATGAAAACGAACAACAAGCCAAGAAACAAATACAGGGGGTTTATAAGGAGCCCTAAATGGTGTGAAGGAAATAAGCAAGGAACTGAGATAGAGAGAAACAGTAATTGTGGGCTGTGGCCTTAGTGGTTCCTTTAAATAAAGGTAAACTGTTGTTGTTCAGTTGCTCAGTTGTGTCTGACTGTTTGCAACCCCGTGGATTGCAGCATGCCAGGCTTCTCTGCCTCCCGGAGCTTGTTCAAATTCATGTCCATTGAGTTGGTGATGCCATCCAACCATCTCATCCTCTGTCACTCCCTTTTCCTGCCTTCAATCTTTTCCAGCATCAGGGTCTTTTCCAACGAGTCAGTTCTTCACAACAGGTGGGCAAAGTATTAGAGTTTCAGCTTCAGCATCAGTCCTTCCAATGAAAATTCAGGGTTGATTTCCTTTAGGATTGACTGGTTTTATCTCCTTGCAGTCCAGTAGACTTTCAAGAATCTTCTCCAACACTACGGTTCAAAAGCATCAATTCTTGGGCACTCAGCCTTATTTAAGGTCCAACTCTCACATCTATACATGACTACTGGAAAAATCATAGCTTTGGCTATACAGATAAAGGTAAACTAAGTAAAGAACAATTTAAAGGCCCTCATTTGGGGAAAAGAAAGGCATGACTAAGGATATGATAAAGGTCAATGTGGCTGGGACAAGATGGACAGAGGAAAATTAGCATGAAATGAGATTCACAACCCTGCTTTCTGGGATGGAGTTTGGATTTTATCCTAAGAGAAATGAAAATCTTCTGTCATTTAAACATATCTCTGGCTGCTTCCTGGAGGGTGGGGCATTGAGAACAGAAAAGAGTTCGCAAGACTGATTAATTTTGCTATCACTTTACATTGATAGTCATAATACACCAGACTTCTAGAACAAGAAAAAAATATTACCAAAAAGAGAATCCTTGCCAACCTAACAATGAATAATTCTGGCTTTTAATCGCTAATTTACAATGGTCAATAAAATGGTTAATTGCCACTCTTATCAATATCTGTTCTTTCAAGAAGGTTTACTGAGAAGTGGAAATATTACTGCTAGTCGTGAGGTTTCTGTTTGCTCTGAGATTAGTAAGGTAAAGAGAACCAAAGGCCAGTTGTAGAAACTCTGTGATATTGTTTGTTATCCTAATATGTTATTAGATGAAACTTTGCTAAATCTTTTTAAAAGAAGCTGGTGGAAGTTGCTTGTTTAGCTTTCCGTTTAAGAAACTATTTTCCAGTGTCATAAAATAAATCTATTATATTTTTTATCAAAGCAACAGTGGATATACAGGATCTTCATTTAGAAGTCATAAACCTAAGATGCTTTTAACTTTCTGCTTTTTTCTGAAACTATTGTTTTTGTTGTTGTTGTTCTGCATTTTCTTTGCCATCACTACATTTTCTTATTTAAAAAAGTGAAAGTGTTAGTCGCTCAGTCATGTCCAACTCTTTGCAACCCCATGGACTGTGTAGCCCACCAGGCTCCTCTGTCCATGGAGTTCCCCAGGCAAGAATACTGGAGTGGTTGCCATGCCCTCCTCCAGGGGAGCTTCCCCACCCAGGGATTGAATCCTGCACTGCAGGCCAATTCTTTACTCTCTGATCCACCAAGGAAGCCTATATATATGTTTCCACTCTTTCAGGTTCTCTTCCCATATAGATTGTCATCACAGAGCATTGAGTAGAGTTTGCTGTGCTATACAGTAGGTTCTTAATAGCCATTTATTTTATATATAGTAATGTGTATATGTCAATTCCAGTCTCCCAGTTTATCCTCCCCCCTCCATTTGTCCCTTGGTAACCATAAGTTTGTTTTCTACATCTGTGACTGTTTTTCTGTTTTGTAAATAAGTTCATTTGTACCATTTTTTTAGTTTCCACATATAAGTGATATCACATATTTGTCTTTCTCTGTCTGCCTTACTTCACTCAGTATGACAGTCTCTAGGTCTATCCATCTTGCTGCAAATGGGATTTTTTTTTTATGGCTGAGTAATATTCCATTATATATATGTACCACATCTGTTTTATCCATTCATCTGTTGATGGACATTTAGGTTGCTTCCACATTACATATCCTGTCTATTTAAATTGTGCTGCAATGAACATTAGGGTGACTGTATCTTCTCAAATTATGGTTTTCTTCAAATATATGCCCAGGAGTAGGATTGCTGGATCGTATGGTAATTCTATCTTTAGTTTTTTGAGGACCCTCCATACCAGTCTCCATAGCAACTGTATGAGTTTACATTCCCACCAGCAGTGTAGCAGGGCTCCCTTTTCTCCATACCCTCTCTAGCATTTATTGTTTGTACTTCTCTGCTCTTTTAACTGGCTGGTTCTATACTGGCCTCCCGAGCTAATTTGTATGACCTCATTCCTCTTCTCTGTGACTTCAATTACTTCAAATATTCTTTTCCTTTCCATGTTGAACAGTGTTTGTCACCTCCCTAAGCTTGAATACCAGAATACTATCAAGGTGGTTTAAATTCGTATTAACTTTCTCAGCACTCTCATCATACATGGCTGACTACACTGACTCACTCAAAACTCCAAAATCTTTTCTACATATGCTTCTAGTCGACCACAGCTTTCTCATCTATACTTGTGGAGTTTGTTTGTTTTACTATCGTTATTCTTAATGTGCCCTTTATTATTTATCCTTATTCAATTCTAACCTTTTAAGCACTGCTGATTATCCAGCCTACAGAGATTGTTTCAGATTCCGTGTTCACTCGACTTCCCAGTTGCATGGAACTGTTGGAAAGCCCAGTTGCTGCTTACATCCTGGCTTCAGGGACATTGCAAGATACAGTGTATTCTTTGCCAAAAAGAACAGTCTCATTCCTCACACCTCCATGCCCGGGAGCAGCTGCAAGTTCCTAGTGAGTTGCAGGCTTGCCATGGTACTTGAAGCTTCCGGGAATCCTCGGGTCAGTCCACTTTCTTCTGAATGCCAAAGGCAGCTGTTCTGGGGTGGCCACTTTTCGCATGGAATCTGCCCAGTGAAACTATGGCTTAAGTCACTCATTCCAGGTTCATAGTTCTTCTCAATCAAAAATATAAATCTGGGGATCTCATTGGCAGTTCAGTGATTGAGACTCTGTGTTTCAATGCAGGGGTCACGGGTTCAGCCCCTAGCCGGGGAACTAAGATCTCCTATGTTGCATAGCGGGGCCAACTCTATCTATCTATTTATCTATATATAGAGAGAGGGAGAGCTGGTCATGTGGCTCTCCGACCCTTCAGAGCTCCCTCTGAGACTTGTTACCCCAGTACCACACAGTCCAGAGCCTGACAACCTGCTGCCCACTGCTCCCCTCCCCTTCTCTTTCTTGTCTCCTCCTGGTCAATGTCACGGTATCTTTCAAGGCTTGGCCCAAGTGTTGCCTCATTTAAAGAATCTTCTGCACGGCCACATCTCCTCCCTTCTACCCTCATTCTGTGAGGTGCTCCAAAAGCATCTCGGGTCCTTATCACAAAGTTTTACGATTATGCATTAGTCATTTTTCCACACGCATCTGCCCTCACTGGGCTGGAATGTTCTCGAGTGCAGGAATGATAACTTTGATGGCAATGCTGTAGGAATTCTTAAGAGCAAGATACATAAACTCAGTGTTGCTGCCTAGATTTTTTTTTTTTAATGGCACAACATTTTATTGAAATCTCTTTTCCTCTTTAAATTCATGAGACAAAATATATAAACCAAAGATAGTCTGGACAGTAAGACTTCCTCTAAAACGAATTCTGCCCAAAGCAGTTATAATCCCCAATAAAACTTTAATCTTCTTGAAATTCCTCAGAAAATACTGCACACTGAGGGAAAGTTTTCTTAAAATGCCCTCATTAATTTAGTTTCCTTTGCAAACATTTACTGAGAGCACACTGTTTGCTGGGCCCTGAAATAAGCACTGGGTGCCAGGGTGAGAGGTGAAACCCTGGTGAGAGACCAGACACTAAACAAGCAAAAACAATGACAAATTCTAAAATATGAAGTGCCAGGTAATTGACAAAGGGTGGGCATTGCTATAGAAGCTATCTGTGTAGGTAATAAGGCCTGAGTTGGCCTCCCAGACATAGTGACGTGTAAACTGAATCCTGATGTATTAGAAGAACTCAGCCACACAAAGAGTATTCCTGGTAGAGCAAAGGGCATGCATGTGGTCCAGAGGCAGAAGAACCTTGCAGAAATAGAAAGGCGGTTGTCACCTAGAAAGTGTGGGTAGAGGTATGGAGGTGGGGTGGGGGGGTGGGGTCAGGACAGTGCACAGAGGCTGACCACCTTGTATGAGATGTTAGGATTCAATTCAAAATGAAATGAGAAGCGAGCTAAAAGTTTTCTTCAGTGACCAACATGGTCAAATTTGTATTTTTAAAGATGTGTGAAGAATAGGAGAAAATCTTTGGGGTCTAGGGCTAGGTGAAGAGTTCTTAAATGTGACACCAAAAGCATAATCCATAGTAGGAAAGATTGGTAAATTGGACTTTATCAAAATTAAAAACTTTCATTCTGAAAAATCCCTGTGGAGAAAATGCAAAGACAAGCAGCAGGCAGCGAGACAATATTTGCAAATCACATATCAAAGGATTGGTATCCAGAATATATAAAGAACTCTCAAAATTCAACAGTAAAAAAACCCAAACAAGCCAATTAGAAAATAAGCAAAAGATACAAACAGACACTTTTTTGAAGAACATACACAGATGGCAGATAAGCACATTTTGAAAAGATGTTGGAAATCATTAACCATCAGGGAAACGCAGATTAAAACCACAATGAAGTATTGCTACAATCTATCAGAATGGCTAAGATAAAACATAGTGACACCAAACGCTGACAAGAATGTGGCGTAACTGGATCTCATACATTGCTGATGGGTCTGTAAAATGGTGCAGCCCATGCTGGAAAACAGTTTCGCAGTTTCTTAAAAAACTAAACCCACAGCGATCATATGCCAACAATTTTACCCTTGGTCATTTATCCCAGAAAAATGAAAACTTATACTCACACAACAATCTATAGATGAATAGAAGCTTTATCTGTAATCGCCGCAAACTAGAAACAGCCCAGATGTCTTTCAATGGGTGAATGGTTAAACAAACCAGAGGACATACATACCATGGCTACTACTCAACAGTGAAGGGGAATAAACTTCACACAAAAACGTCAATGAATCTCTAAGGAATTATGCTGGGTAAAAAGAAAAAAGCTTAAAGTTTACATACTGTATGATTCTGTTTATCATATCTGTTTAGCATTCTTGAAATGAAAAAAAAATTAAGAATAAAGAGTAGATGACTGACTGCCCAAAGTTAAGGAAGGAGATTAGAAGAAGGGATGGAGGTGGGTGATGTTATGAAAAAGCAACCAGAGAGATCCCTGTGATGGACTCTGGTGGTAGATACACATAACATAAAATCGTATAGAATGAAATACACACAGGAACTTCCCTGGTGGTCCATCGGCTAAGACTCCACAGTTCCAATGCAGAGGGTGTGGGTTGTATCTCTGGTCAGGGAATTAAGATATCACATGTGCCTCAGCGGTGTGCCCCAAAAAATAAATTTTAAAAGTTAAAAAAAAAAAAAAAACACAGAGACACATACACACAAATGAGTACAAGTTAAACCAAGGAAATCTGAATAAAGCTGGTAGATCATATCAATGTCAATATCCTGGTTGTGATTTTGTACTATAATTTTGTAAGATGTTATCATTGGGTAAAACAGAATAAAGGATACACAGCATCTCTCTGTTTTATTTCTTACAAACTACATGTGAACATACAGTTATCTCAGTAAAAATGTCAATGAAAAAAAGCCTCAGACTTACTATATAGCGTAGGTAACTCTGCTCAATGTTATGTGGCAGCCTGGATGGGAGGAGAGTTTGGGAAGAACGGATACACAAATATGTATGTCTGAGTCCCTTTGCTATCCACCTGAAACTATCACAACATTGTTAATCAGCTATGAAGTGAAGTGAAGTGAAGTCACTCAGTCACGTTCAACTCTTTCTGACCCCATGGACTGTAGCCTACCAGGCTCCTCCGTCCATGGGATTTTCCAGGCAAGAATACTGGAGTGGGTTGCCATTTCCTTCTCCAGGAGATCTTCCCGACCCAGGGACTGAACCCGGGTCTCCCACATTATAGGCAGACACTTTACTGTCTGAGCCACCAGGGAAGTCCTAATGAGCTATACTCCAACACAAAAACTTTAAAAAGAAAAAATCTCGGGAATTCTCTAGTAGTCCAGTGGTTAGGACTCAGGTGCTTTCACTGCCACGAGCCATGTGGGGGCGGCAAGGAAATCTCTGAAGAGAATGGATTGGAACCGGAGTTGAGGGCAGGGGCAGTTACAGTGGCAGCTAAGAGATGGGTTAGGAGGCAGTAGAGGTGATGACTTAGAGCATGTGGGCTGGTGGGGAAGTGGTGGTGGAGAGGAAGAGAACTGGATTTGCTGTGTCTGTCTCGTCAAGGCCATGATTTTTCCTGTGGTCATGTATGGATGTGAGAGTTGGACTGTGAAGAAGGCTGAGCGCTGAAGAATTGATGCTTTTGAACTGTGGTGTTGGAGAAGACTCTTGAGAGTCCCTTGGACTGCAAGGAGATCCAACCAGTCCATTCTGAAGGAGATCAGCCCTGGGATTTCTTTGGAAGGACTGATGCTAAAGCTGAAACTCCAGTACTTGGGCCACCTCATGCGAAGAGTTGACTCACTGGAAAAGACTCTGATGCTGGGAGGGATTGGGGGGAGGAGGAGAAGGGGACGACAGAGGATGAGATGGCTGGATGGCATCACCGACTCGATAGATATAAGTCTGAGTGAACTCCAGGAGTTGGTGATGGACAGGGAGGCCTGGCGGGCTGCGATTCATGGGGTCGCAAAGAGTCGGACACGACTGAGTGACTGAACTGAACAGAACAAGAGTCTCTCACATTCAAATGTAATTTTCCTTCTCAAATACCAAATTTTCAAGAACCATAACAAAATAACGAAGTGAAAGTCACTCAGTCATGTCTGATTCTTTGCGACCCCATGGACTTGTCCGTGGAATTCTCCAGGTCAGAATATTGGAGTGGATAGCCTTTCCCTTCTCCAGGGGATCTTCCCAACCCAGGGATCGAACCTGGGTCTCCCGCACTGCGGGCAGATTCTTTACCAACTGAGCTATCAAGGAAGACAATGTCAGTATCAATTATGTATCAGGAAATAACAATGTCAGTATCAATTATGTATTCTTAAAAATTCATTGATATCACTTACTCTTGGGTCAGAATGACACAAAAACAAGAAGAAAGTCAAATGATGAGCAGAGACTGGGCTGTGGGTACCCTTATGGAATCTCACCTCCCTACACCCCCATCTCCTTGTAAATGGGCTCTGATGCCAAGCCTCCCTCCTGAGCCCACCCTCACCAACCCAATCAACTCCAAACCCAGTCACTGCTGTTCAAGACCCCACCCCTCTCCACCTTCACTGTAGATGACAAGGGGATAAGGAATACAGCAGGGTGGGGCTTGCTTCCCATTTCCCAGATTCCCCAGAATCACATCGCCACATGCACACTGAACACCCTCTTCTCATTCCTTGTGTCTTCTTCCCACCCGGTCCCAGTACCTGAGATTAAATACCATACTTTCAAAATGACGCAATTTATACCCAAGATTTCTGAGGCACTTTCACAAGAAACAGTAAACTTCTGAATACCAAAGGCCTATTCGTCTACTGTTTTCACATGATGAGATAAAATATCTTTTCTACAGAAAGGTGTTCAGAGCCATGCAGAATAATTTAAGATCTAAGCAAGGTTCTAGTTGCAGATAATTTAAAGGAAGTGAAATACAATTCTAAAGCACATGTTTAAAAAAGCAAAAGATAAATGATAAATAAGAAAGATATGCTATTTATCTACATTTATGATATCAAAAACACTAAAAATGAGGGGTATCAAGTGGTGTAGTTGTGAAATGTTACAGATTGTGACTGTTCTCTCATTATTAGCTCACAGTGACTTGAATTTTTAGGGTTGCTCTAGACATCTGGCCCTTGGTAGCTTCCACTGTGGCTTTCAACTCAGACCAAAAGAAAGGACGGAGGAGATGAGGTCCAGAAAGTTCCTGGTGAGACTGAAACAGACAGTTCAACTCCTGGGGGTCAAAATGCCCCCTCCTCCACTGCATCCCCAAATCAGACCCAGAAGACATCAGCTTGAGGGGAGCTAAGGCCTTAGGACTCACTGGTAAAATTTTGTCAGGAGCCAAAAATTCAATATCTGTAGACTGACAGCTGACTCACAATTCTGGGAGATTTGAAGCTGAAAAGAAGGTTTAGAAGTGAGTCAAGTATCCAGAGTGGGAAGAAATGTATCACATTTGAGATGGAGTGGGATGTGATGGAACCACTAAGAATAAGAATCCTGAGGGAAAATGATTTGAGCTTAAAAAAAAAGAAAAAAGAAAAAAGCACAAAATCATATTAGGTATTGAAAACACATGTAAAGCTAAAAACATGTATATCCTCCATCCATGGGATTCTCCAGGCAAGAATACTGGAGTGGGTTGCTATTTCCTTCTCCAGAGGATCTTCCTGACCCAGGGATCGAACTCAGGTCTTCCTCATTAGAGGCAGACGCTTTAACCTCTGAGCCATCGGGGAAGCCATTTGTTTCATGGTAATTCACTATTCATCTACTTCTTTGGGCTTCCCAGGTGGCTCGGTGGTAAAGAATCTGCCTGTCAATGCATCAGACACATGAGATGTGGGTTCGATCCCTGGGTCAGGAAGATCCCCTGGAAGAGGAAATTTCAGCCCACTCCAGTATTCTTGCCTGGAGAATCCCATGGCTAGAGTCCATGAGATCAGAGTTGGACAGGACTGAGCATGTGTGAATGCCTACTTTATTCTTGAAAAATGTACTTTGAAGAAGATTGGCTTTGGAGCATAATGTAGATGAAGATACGGACACAGTTTTTTCACTGCTTAGATATTTTACTTAAAGCTACTTTCCAGTGTTCCCTGTGGCCTAATGGTTAGGATTCAGTGCTATCCTTGCTGTGGCCTGGGTTTGAGCCCTGGTCTGGAGACTGAGGTCCTACAGGCTGTGTGGCTTGGCCAGAGTATATTAAAAGAAAAGAAAAAAAAAAACAAAACGGCTGTTTATTCCCCTTCCTCCTCTTCTGTCTTTTTGTCCATATTTTTAAAAAAAGGCTTTTCTATATCACTTAAATTTTTAAACATTTGGTAAAATTTAAGTAGCCTTATCCTTTAGCTCCAAAAGGACACTCCCTTTCTTTGTGAAGTCTTCCTACGAGACAGGATCTTCCCCTCAGTACCCCACTTCTTCATTAGACAGTGAACATTAGCTTCCTCATCTGACCCTTTCTTTTGTTCATAGTGGGAACTGTGAGAGCCTTTTCTACCTCCCACTATTTCTAAGGTTAAGTCCAGGATCTGTAACATAGTAGCACTCAATAAGTCTGTTGGATAAAAGAGAAGCTAGAAAAGTTCCCAGTAGGATGAATGTGTTTGAGTCATTCAGTTGTGTCCAACTCTTTGGGACCCCATGGACTGTAGCCATGCCAGGCTCCTCTGCCCGACCCAAGGAAAATCTTCCTGACCCAAGGATCAAACCCAGGTTTCCTAAATTGAAGGCAGCTTCTTTGCAGTCTGAGACACCAGGGAAGCCCCAGTAGGATGGATATGAAATGGTTAAAATCATTAGCTCTCTGGTCACATGGTTTGCAAAGCCTGTGATAAAGCTCTAGAAGAAGAAGGCATTATTGTTCTCATTTATCATTTAATCATTTGCATGCCAGCTTCTAGAAAATACTGAAGAATGACTTTCAGCAAAGGTGGCAGTGATGAGCCTCCGTGTGACCGGGGGATAAAGACCTAGCAACCATATCCATCCCATCAAATTTCCTGAGCGGTTTGTACATTGTCACTAGGAAGAAAAACAGGACTTATCCTGTTTCAGTGGTAAAGAATCCACCTGCCAAAACAGGAGACACGGGTTCAGTCCCTGGTTTGGCAAGATACTACATGCCATAGAGCAACTGACCACACTACTGAGCCTCGCTTTAGGGCCCAGGAGCCACAGCCATCTGCACTGCAGAAGATTCTGTACCATCTGAGCCACCAGGGAAGCGCCATAAGCTGTTGCTGCTGCTGCTGCTGCTGCTGCTAAGTCGCGTCAGTTGTGTCCGACTTTGTGCGACCCCATAGACGGCAGCCCACCGGGCTCCCCCATCCCTGGGATTCTCAAGGCAAGAACACTGGAGTGGGTTGCCATTTCCTTCTCCAATGCATGAAAGTGAAAAGTGAAAGTGAAGTCGCTCAGTTGTGTCAGACTCTTCGCGACCCCATGGACTGCAGCCTACCAGGCTCCTCCACCCATGGGATTTTCCAGGCAAGAGTACTGGAGTGGGTTGCCAGTGCCTTCACCTCCGTAAGCTGTTAGGTCCCACCAAAATCTGCTTTGGGGAACTTGACTGGACATGGATATTCAAAACATGAAACACACAAAAGCTATAAAGAAATAAATATATATATACCTATGTGTGTGTGTGTGTTAGTTGCTTGGTCATGTCCAACTGTTTGGATCTCATGGACTGTAGCCCTTCAGGCTCCTCTGTCCAAGGAATTCTCCAGGCAAGGATATTGGAGTGGGAAGCCATTTCCTTCTACAGGGGATCTTTCAGACTCAGGAATTGAACCAGGGTCCCCTGCGTTGCAGGCAGATTCTTTACTGTCTGAGCCACCAGGGAAGCCCCAAATATTCGTATGAAAAGTGAAAGTGAAAATTGCTCAATGGTGTCTGACTCTTCGCTACCCCATGGACTACACAGTGGGGTATAGTACATGGACTACACAGTCCATGGAATTCTCCAGGTCAAAATACTGGAGTGGGTATTCCTTCCCTTCTCCAGGGGATCTTCTCAACCCAGGGACTGAACCCAAGTCTTCTGCATTGCAGGCAGATTCTTTACCAGTTGAGCTACCAGGGAAGCCCAAATATACATGTAAGCAATCTCAAACTTAGGAAAATTTGCAAGTACAGCTTAATAAACGTTCTTTCCTTACCCATTTGAGAGTACATGGCTGATATTATGTCCCGTTACTCTCCCATACTTCAGTGTGTTTTTCCCACAAATGAAAACATGTCTCCTACATAACAACAATATAACAGTGAAATCAGAAAATTAATACTGGTACTTTAATAAAATTCTCAGGCTTCATTCAAGTTCCTCCAATGGTTTCAGCCATGTAGCTGGTAAGAAAAAGGTGCAGTCCTAAATCCAGATCTTGCAAAGCAGACACCAAATTTAGTTATCATGTCTCCTTAATTTCCTCCCCTATGGAACAGTTCTCAACCTTTCTTTGACTGTCACAACCTTTGGATGTTTCCAGGCCATTTATTTGGTAAATGTTCTTCAGTTTGGGTTTCTCTGATACTTCTTTATGGTTAAGTGCCTGTTATACATCTTGGGTGGGAATATCATAGAAGTGACGATGTGTTCTCACTTTATCCTATTTAAGAGACACATGACTTATGTTGTTTGTAAGAGTTTTTGAGATTGTCTAAATACATTCTCATCAAACAATTAATTTATTCACTAATTTTTGTATCTGTATGAATTCACAGCTTCTTTTGTTATTCAGTGTATTACATTCTGCCACTATCATTATTTATTTTGCTTTTCGAGTTGCCCAAGACTTTTCCAGTGGGAGCCCCTGCAAGATAACCTCTGTGTCTCTATCATTCTTTGAGTACTTCTTTATTTCAGCCTCAACAGTAGCTTCCAGGCTCATCTTGCACTCTCTCTAACCCAATACCATAATTAACCACATCTCCAAGGACCTCTGAAGAGTGGTACTTGGAAAGCAAGATCAGAATGCTACATGTACCCAATGCTTTTGGGATATCACTGCTTTCAGATGCTTTCAGTGGACAAAACTAGGAATATATGTATTCGAGTCTCTCTCTCTCTCATGTGTCTCTCTGTGTCTCTCTTTCTCACACACACACACACACACACACACCTGTCTACTGATAACTGTGAGTTCACAACCATATCTCCAATTCTAGCTTAATACCATTATTCTTAATATTTTCTCACTTGATCAATCCTTCTGCAGGTAAGAATTCTCCTATAGCTGACACAACCACTTTCATCCAGTGTGGATGCCCTCTTTGACACCCCCATGTTAGGCAGCCCCTTCAGAATAATACCCTTCTCACTTTGCTTAGGCTTTGACAACCCACCTACACAAGTGAGATTCTAATATTGTATCCACATTACATAGAGTCTTGCTCAATCCCACCCACTAACTCTTGAACTAAGCTGAGCATGACTTGATGCCTCATCTCTGCATTGTGTCCATGACCTCCTGCTTTCTAGGTATGCATCTTAATATAAACTATGGCTCCTGGCTACCACTTTTTAAAAGTTTTTTATTTTTAATTGGAAGATAATTACTTTACAATATTGTGATGGTTTCTGCCATACATCAGCATGAATCAGCCATAGGTATACATATGTGCCCTCCCTCCAACCTCCCACCCCATCCCACCCCTCTAGGTTGTTACAGAGCCCCAGTTTGAGTTTCCTGAGTCCTACAGCAAATTCCCATTGGCTGCTTTGCATACGTTAGTGTATATGCTTCCATGCTGCTTTCTCCATTCATCCCACCCTCTCCTTTCCTCTCCCCTCCTGCCCCATGTCCACAAGGCTGCAGCTTTCGTCAGCCTCTTCTCAGGAGGAATGGAGCCCCATTCCAGCCCAGGACTTTAAGCTGTGGATCTCATGCTCTTCTGCTGCCTCAAATGAGGCATCTTTATCCCCTGTTGCCCCACAAGAATCACATTTCTGGCCTGACTGCTTCATTGCAGAACCAGAGCGTGTCAGGCCACAGCTCCACCATGCCCCCTGCTCTCCATTTTCTCTTCTTTCTGGCCCATAGACACTGAACTCCTGTTGTGGTACAATCATATCTTTATATTTCTCTTTTTCTGTTTTACCTAACATTGCTATGAAAATTGAATACAGAAAACTAGACAGAATATGGGAAGAGTTAATAAATGGGAGAGAGTTTTTGGATCTTCGGACAGGATGATAACACAGAAAGGATCATAAAGTTAAAGTCCCCAAATCCTTTTAAGAAACAGTATGGAATTTGACTGCTTTGTTGTATTTGCCTTGTTAAAATTACAGTGCCCTATGAGAGAGTGAGAAGGTCACTGGTAAGAGGCTTCTGGAGTCTGCCCCTCAGCTTTTTAAGACAGGACTGTGCCCCCCTGCAGCTGATGAACTCTCAGAACCTACACCATGTGCGACTTCAATGAGTTTGTCACGATGCTGACAAAGGTAAAGCTTTAGGCTTATTCACTTGCACTTATCCCTTCCAATGTCCTGGAAGTAATTTCATATTTTCCATTTTGTATCTTTTTTGTCAAAGAGAGCCTTCGCTAATAAAAAAAAATATTCAGGTCTCATAAATTCTGGATCTGTTCCTGCAAGAGACTAATAGCTAAATCAGAATGCTAATTTCCAATGAAGGGAGGTCATATTCTAGAGCACTCAGTTTACCAGTAGTTATAGTTGTTTGGTCCATATAGTCAAAGCTTTAGATTTTCCAGTAGCTATGTATGGATGTGAGAATTGGACCATTAAGAAGGCTGAGCACCAAAGAACTGATGCTTTTGAACCGTGGAGCTGGAGAAGACTCTTGGAAGTCTCTTGGACAGCAAGGAGATAAAACCAGTCAATCCTAAAGGAAATCAACCTTGAATATTCATTGGCAGGACTGATCAGTTCAGTTCAGTCGCTCAGTTGTGTCTGACTCTTTGCGACCCCATGGACTGCAGCACACCAGGCCTCCCTGTCCATCACCAACTCCCAGAGTTTACTCAAATTCATGTCTATTGAGTTGGTGATGCCATCTCAACCTCTGTTGTCCCCTTCTCCTCCTGCCTTCAATCTTTCCCAGCAAGGGTCTTTTCAAAGGAGTCAGCTCTTCGAATCAGGTGGCCAAAGTATTGGAGTGTCAGCTTCAACATCAGTCCTTCTGATGAACATTCAGGACTGATTTCCTTTAAGATGGACTGGTTGGATCTCCTTGCAGTCCAAGAGTCTTCTTCAACACCGTAGTTCAAAAGCATCAATTCTTCCGTGCTCTGCTTTCTTCATAGTCCAACTCTCACATCCATACATGACTACTGGAAAAACCAAGAACTAAAGTTAAACTAACTTTAACTAAAGTTAAAACTCCAATACTTTGGCCACCTGGTTCAAACAGCAGATGCACTGAAAAAGATACTGATGCTGGGAAAGATTCAGGACAGGAGGAGAAGGGGGCAACAGAAGATGTGATGGTTGGATGGCATCACTGACTCAGTGGACATGAGTTTGAGCAAACTCTGAGAGAGAGTGAAGGACAGGGAAGCCTGGCATGCTGCAGTCCATGGAGTCACAAAGAGTGGGACACGACTTAGCCATTGAACAACAAGAGACTGAATTTATCTTCAGAAAATAGATTAGGGTGCTTAGAGTATGAAGAGTGATGGGTGATCTTGGGTTTCAGCTTGTGCACATCGTGTAAATTTCAAAGCTATTCTCACCCACCTACAGAGTGTGTCTATAATGCCTTTGTAGCCAGTTCAGCACATATGATTATTTCTTTCCAAGATAAGAATTGGTTAATTTTGCCCCAAATCTTATTTACTGGCTTTTTAAAAATGAGATTCCATACATATCACCTTCTACAAGTTTTAACATATTCTTTCTTTCTTAGGGTGTAATATAGTTGATTAGGTAACAGCTTTCAAGACTCCTCCACCCTGGTTGCCACTTGATAAAATCTGATTGTTCCTTAATGCCCTCAACTGTAAATGCACAGGTCTTTTCAGTTCATTTCGGTTCACTTCAGTCATTCAGTCCTGTCTGACTCTTTACGACCCCATGAATCGCAGCACACCAAGCCTCCCTGTCCATCACCAACTCCCAGAGTTCACTCAGACTCACGTCCATTGAGTCAGTGATGCCATCCAGCCATCTCATTCTCGGTCGTCCCCTTCTCCTCCTGCCCTGAATCCCTCCCAGCATCAGAGTCTTTTCCAATGAGTCAACTCTTCGCATGAGGTGGCCAAAGTACTGGAGTTTCAGCTTTAGCATCATTCCTTCCAAAGAACATCCAGGGCTGATCTCCTTTAGGATGGACTGGTTGGATATCCTTGCAGTCCAAGGGACGCTAAAGAGTCTTCTCCAACACCACAGTTCAAAAGCATCAATTCTGCACTCAGCCTTCTTCACAGTCCAACTCTCACATCCATACATGACCACAGGAAAAACCATAGCCTTGACTAAATGGACCTTTTTTGGCAAAGTAATGTCTCTGCTTTTGAATATGCTATCTAGGTTGGTCATAACTTTTCTTCCAAGGAGTAAGTGTCTTTTAATTTCATGGCTGCAATCACCACCTGTAGTGATTTTGGAGCCCACAAAAATAAAGTCTGACACTGTTTCCACAGTTTCCCCATCTATTTGCCATGAAGTGATGGGACCAGATGCCATGATCTTAGTTTTCTGAATGTTGAGTTTAAGCCAAATTTTTCGCTCTCCACTTTCACTTTCATCAAGAGGCTTTTTACTTCCTCTTCACTTTCTGCCATAAGGGTGGTGTCATCTGCATATCTGAGGTTACTGATATTTCTCTTGATCAATCATCTTTTAGGGAGGGTTAATTCTATCCCCCACTCTACAGATTTGCTGTTCCCAGGTTGGTTTTCTGAAGATCATCTTGTTCCCAGATGAGGGGATCACCTTTCTATTGTCTCCACCCATTGAATTGTATAGTCAGAGGCAGAATGACATTAAGTCTTACAACTTTAATTTAAGAATTAAAACAAATCTTATAGAACGTAGACACATAAAAAGCTCCTCCGTTTATTACTTTTACTGGGACAGTTTCTAGAAAGTCTTAAAGGAGTTCAGTTATATTCTACAGGCACAATGGAGAAGGAATAATTTGCACTTTCTTTAAGCACAACTTCAAACGATAGGGATTAATGTTATTGCAGACAACCGCTGCTTCAGATAACAAGGCACAGAGAGCAGCATACATAAAGCAGTGACAGTAGAAGTAACTTGCCTTCCAGAGCTCAGATCTAACTCAAGAAGAAAAACGCACAAACGAAACATGACTTTGAAGTTGTTTTAAAATTACAAATAATTATAGATGATTATTGGAGAGAAACCAAAGAGGTGAAGCCTGAAATTAATGAAAACAACGATGACAGTGCTTGGCTTAGTCATTTGGTCATGTCCAACTTTTTGTAACCCTATGAACTATATAGCCTGCCAGACTCCTCTCTCCATAGAATTTTCCAGGCAAGCATACTGGAGTGGGTTGCTATTTCCTCCTCCAGGGGATCTTCCTCACCCAGGGATTGAACCCACATTTCTTGCATCTCCGGTGTGGATGCTTTGCCTTCTGAGCTATCAGGGAAGCCCATATGGCTTCAGTGGCTGCCATTTATTGAAAGCTGGCTGAGAGATACCCCCCAGGGTGGTGCTCACAGTATCCAGAAATTGAGTCCGCAACAGATCTATCCAAGATCACACAGCTAGTAAGTAAGAAGAAGAGTTATGGTTCAAATAATCACTCCATAGGTGTTGGCATGGGTTTGGAGAAAAGCAATCTAGAGGGAATGAAGTGAAAAAAGACACCCAAGGAAGATCAGGGTGATTTAGCCAGAGGGAAGACTTCGAGTGGAAACAAGGAGGCAGAAGAAAGAAAAGGAATGGGGTGGACTATCAGCAGAGAGTAGGAGGGGCTGAGGGATTCCTGTAAGTGTTGTGGTCTGTTGGAGCTGAGCTGATTAAGCATGCAAGCATCAACCGGGGAGTGGTCCTCTTCTCTTATAGGGTTTTGCAGACCTGGAATCTTAAAGACCTGTTGGTAAACAGTCTTAGCAACTCTCTGCCCTTCCCTCTCTCTTTCCTCTCCTTAACCCTTCCTATCCTTCCCTGTTTTTCTAGTCCCCCAGTCCTGGATGCAGGAATCTGGTCAAAGGGCCCTTAGCCTGAGCTGAGGAATGGAGACTGATCACCTCCTCTTGGCAGAGAACTCGAATTCTGGTTCTGGTCTGGTCTGATTTCTGGTAGGGCCGAGTTCCAGTCCTCCCTTCTCTGGAGGCCCAGGGAAAAGTCCCATTCTCCCCCACCCCCCCGCCCCGCCACCCCGCCTCCTCCCCCTTCTTCTTTCAACCTGGCTTCCTTTCCTCCATTGAAATCTTTGATTCTTGTATTTAAGGGCTTCCCTGGTGGTGCAGAGATTAAAGCGTCTGCCTGCAATGTGGGAGACCTGGGTTCGATCCCTGGGTCGGGAAGATCCCCTGGAGAAGGAAATGGCAACCCACTCCAGTATTCTTGCCTGGAGAATCCCATGGACGGAGAAGCTTGGTGGGCTACAGTCCATGGGTCGCAAAGAGTCAGACACGACTGAGTGACTTCACTTTCAGTTTCACTTTAGTGTCACTAAAGAGTCTACATCAATGACTCTTTACCTATCATCTGGAAGGTACCTAGAGAAACAGTAAACAAAGATAGTAAAGCAAGGTATAGTAGTAACAGTATGGGATAAGTGCTATGAATGAAACAGGGTGATAATAGAATCAACTTTAGACGGGGAGATGTTGGTCACACATGCACTTTTAAGCCACACCTATTCACTCCCATTGGAGAAGGAAATGGCAACCCACTCCAGTATTCTTGCTGGGATAATCCCATGGACATAGGAGGCTGGTGGGCTATCCATAGGGTCATAAAAAGTCAGACACAACTGAGTGACTGGACATATTCACTTACATAAATAGCAAACACTAATGAATTTCAGTAACTTTTTCTATATACATATGTATATATACACACACAAATGTACTTCTAAATATACTTCAAACTACATGAAACAACAAAAATGTTTCATACTTTTACAAAGGGTGTTTCCTCTTATAAAACTAGTTATAAGAAATATGCCCTGAAAAGTATCAAAAAGAATATAAACTGAATTCAAAGTCTATGATTTCATAGGGAAGTTTTCAATTAGAAAGGAACTATTTGAAACACATTTTGAAAGGCTTAGAGGATGGTGATGTTATATGGCAATGTTTTCATTTAAAAATACAAACACGGAGTTTGGAAACTGCTGTCTTCACTAGATTTTCAGTGATGGTTGTGCAGTCTGAGAAACATCCCAGGGGTATCTGAAATTTCTACAAACTCCAGGAAACTCCTGTGCCTCTACAGCATGTATCCTGAAGGGAGATGAGTTCCTGAAAGAACTTCAGGTGTACAGCGCTGGGAGCCCATACTCAGAGAGTACAGCATGAAAGGTCAGTTACGAAAAAGGTCTCAATCTTTTTTCATTAAAATAATACAGACCATAACAACAACAACAACAACAACAACAAAAAACAAAGATTGACAGTAGAGATGGTTATGGGGCTTCCCTGGTGGCTCAGATGGTAAAGAATCCACCTGCAATGTGGGAGACCAAGGTTCAGTCCCTGGGTCAGGAAGATCCCCTGGAAAAGGGCATGGCTACCCACCTGAGTATTGCCTAAAGAATCCCCATAGATAGAGGAGCCTGCTACTGCTGCTGCTGCTGCTAAGTCGCTTCAGTTGTCCCCGACTCTGTGCGACCCCATAGATGGCAGCCCACCAGGCTCTCCTGTCCCTGGTGGGTTGCAATTCATGGGAGCAGAGTTGGCCATGACTGAGCGACTACCACTTTCACTTTGTTTCAGAGGTGGTTAGACCTTGTGGCTAAAGTTTCCAGATCAACCCCCCAAACCCCTATATTTGCATGGCCCCCTTCCAAGATCCTATGAGGGCCCCTAGCAATGTATCCTCAAGGTCATATACTTTTGAAAATTTAGAGGAAGAGAGAAATTCTATTTCTTAAAAGGGGACCATATATGGTATAAAGTTCAGGCTCCAAACCCTGGATCCTCCTGGATCGTCCAAGGAACATCCACCTTGTATCATACACTACACTCAGTGTTGGCGATACAAAGACAAACAAGACACAGTGTTTCCTGAGAAGCAGCTTGGTATAAACGTGAGACAGGAAAACCGATTACCATGGGACACCTGTCTGGTTGTGGATTGTGCAATAAAAACAGAGGCCCAAGGGTTGCTTTCTATTGTCATTATTAGTCTATTCACTAAAATTTTTTAACTGACTGGCTTTCTTTTACTAACTGATGATTGCCTGTGAAATAAATCCGACGATAGAGAAATGTAGAAACAAACAGTTAATAACCTCTATGGAAATCTTTATTATGCTCCAGGGTCAATGAAATGCCACTTATGTCATGAAGGAATCCACTCCAGGCTCTTTGGATGCTTATGACATTTGGTAGCACTCGCATGACACTTAAAGTAACACAGGAACACGGGACTGGCCAGGAGAACTGAAAACATCAAAGGTATTCGGGTGATGGCAAGAAATCCCCAACATTCACATATGAGGACATTAGGAGATAACAAAGGACAAGAGGCAGGAACGTGAGCCTGGAGCTCCAGATTGGGAACTCTGGACTCTGCTCCAGATGGTTTCTCTGCAGAGCATCAGTGTAAATAAGCACTGCTTTCGCATGACGGTTGTGCCTGGCATCAGGTTTGGTGGTGTGGACACGTGCAGAACTGGAAGGGTAGTGAGGAATAGGAGGCCCAGGGGCCTGTGAGCTCTAGAGCCCTAGAGCCCAGGTGCCACAACAAAGACCCAGCACAGCCAAAGATACAAATAAACAAAATAAGCCCTTGTG
Organism: Oryx dammah; assembly: GCF_014754425.2. Taxonomy (NCBI): domain Eukaryota; kingdom Metazoa; phylum Chordata; class Mammalia; order Artiodactyla; family Bovidae; genus Oryx; species Oryx dammah. The sequence continues at coordinate 55,527,570 of NW_024070203.1, forward strand.
AGGCAGATAACATATATATCAGTGTGGTATTTAAATTGTGAAACTAAAATGAAAGTCACTCAGTCTGACTCTTTGTGACCCCATGGACTGAATTTTCCAGGCCAGAATACTGGAGTGGGTAGCCTTTCCCTTCTCCAGGGGATTTTCCCAACCCAGGGATCGAACCCAGGTCTGCCTGCATTACAGGCAGATTCTTTACCAGCTGAGCCACAAGGGAAGCCCAAGAATACTGGAGTGGGTAGCCTATCCCTTCTCCAGAGGATCTTCCCAACCCAGGGGTCGAACCGGGGTCTCTTGCATTGCAGGTGGATTCTTTACCAACTGAGTTATCAGGGTTAAAGCAAAGTGACAATTTTTAAAAAAAGAGAGAGAGAGAGAGAAGACTTCCCTGGTGGCTCAGTGACTAGGAATCCTCCTGTCAATGCAGGGGACATGGGTTTGACCCCTGGTCCAGGGAGATTACATATGCTGCAGAGCAGCTAAGACCACGTGTCACAATACCCAGCTTCCTGCTGCAACTACTGATCTGTGCTCTGCAACAAGAGAACTGTGGCTTCCCCACCACTGCACTGAGAAGCCCACACATGGCTAGGGAGTAGTCCCTGCTCTCAGCAAGTAGAGAAAAGCACTCGTGCAGCAACAAAGATCCAGTGCAACCAAAATAATTAATTAATTAATTAAAAAGAGAGAGAAATGGTATGAGCGACAAGAGAAGACATCCACAATTGATGTGGTACTCTGAAGGTTAAGAAGGAAAGATATCACTCTGCGGTTGGGTGGTGAATTCACAGTGGCAAAAATCATTAAGAATTCAAGGGGAAGACTGGTTTGGGGAGAAAGATGGTTAAGTCTGAGCCTGGTTTCACTGCTGCTGATGTACCAGTAGGTTAAAAAAAGTGGAGCTGCCTAGTCCTTTGCTACCCAGAGTCAAGTGCGGTCCACGGAGCAACAGCATTGGGATCACCTATGGAATGCAGCGCTTCAAGCTGCAGACCCGTTGAATCCAAGCTGCATCATAAACCTGCACCTGGACTCTGACTTGGCTCCAAACTGCTGTGGAATTCACCAGATTTCCTCTACTCTGGAGGTTAAAACTTCTGGGATTTAGCACCTGTTCTGTGACTAGTGCAAAGGAGCTGCAGAAAAGATAGATGAGTAAGTTGCATGGGACCCTTTAAAAACCTCTGCCTCTAAAGTACACCAAAGCCAAACGAACACCTGTGGACCACGTGCACAGCTGTCAGGGCAGCTGACTCATATGCACTTCCATCAGCCGCATCACATATTTTTCTCTGTAAGAGCGGTGATTGTAACATCAGAGAGAAGACGATTTACACGGGTTTTAATGAACTTATCAAATTGTAAGAGTTTAGGCAGAGACAATAGGTGAGAATTTGAGTACAACACCACTATTATAAAATTAGGATCTCATTCTTCATAACTCCCCATGTTTATAAAAACTAATGTTTCCTTGTCAGTTACATAAATCAGTTCCTCCAGTTCACTACAAGATAGACATCTGTGTATAATTACCCATTTTCTGGTTTTACTGTAAAAAATAATCACAACTGTGACGTTTTCCAATTTCCAGTTTATACGAATGTATGGAAAGTCCTTTCCTTTTCTTTGTTTTCAACTTTTCTGTTAACTGTTAAGAGAGTGTTTATATAATAATGCAATGATACCCTTTAAGTTGATGAAGTTGCTCAGTCGTGTCTGACCCTTTGCGACCCCGTGGACTGTAGCCCACCAGGCTGCTCCATCCATGGGATTTTCCAGGCAAGAGTACTGGAGTGGGGTGCCATTTCCTTCTCCAGGGGATCTTCCCCACCTAGGGACTGAACCCAGGTCTCCCGCATTGTGGGTAGACGCTTTACCATCTGAGCCACCAGGGAAGTTCCCACCCTTTAAGTACTTGCTATTAATATATTTCTTGACATATCAGTTGAATGTGTTGGAAATGGATTTTTAGGTAGTTTGACTCTAAACAAATTGAAATAATGTGTAAACATATTAAAGCCATTGAATTTTATTTTAGATGAATGAAATACATGGTACATGGATTACTTCAATAAACTATTAACAAAGAAAAAAGGCATAATGACAATAAAAAATTTTAAAAGCACACATACACAAAAGAACATGTAACCAGTAGAGACCATATGACAATATGCTGCTGTAATAAGATACACCCAAGTGACTTTTGTGCTGAGACCTGATCACTAAATTCTGGTCACCTACTGTGTACCCAGAATTTGGTTAGGATCTTTACACATACACATCCTTTATAAACACTTTAGAATCTCAATTTCACAGATTTCTTGAATGTTCATATTTACCTGAAAATGTCAACAAGAGGGGAAAAGAAAAATCAGAAGTGACATGAAGATGTGCAGAATGTGCAAAAGTAATATGTTTACCAATGCAGTGAATTTTAAAAGAAACTGAAAATGAAATACTGTGGGTCCGTGAGCTGCCTCAATCAGTATCAGAATTGGTAGGATGAAACAGAGGAAATTGCTGTCTAATGTCAAACTGGTATCTGACCATCAATTATTGGCCACATACTGGCAGTTGCACTTAGTTCAGCTTGTACTGTAATTAGGCGATTTCTTATGGACCAATCTATGCTTTCTCTAGACAACAAAGTTGACAGCAAAACAAAGGGTGTATGTATAAGACTTTTTTCTTTCATTTGGTGAGTTTTCAGAGTAGACTCATCTCTCTAATACTATTGCTACACAGACTCTTAATGACAGCTCTGAAACTTGACTGCCAAGAAAGAGCCTAGATTTCTGGATGAGCCGTTGGTCAGAGGGCCCTGGTCTGATCATCTCTCCCATCACCAGAGAGGAACAGACAGTGTGAGAGCATGGAAATCAGCCCCACAGGAAAACATTTGTTTCTTTAGCTGACTGGAAATGTGTGTGTGATATTTCAGCTTACTGATTGTACCCTCTTTGAAATGAAACTACAACCCTAAAATGCAGAGACCTGAGGATAAATGGCTATCTCATTGTTTAAAATCTGTTGCCAAAAAAGCTGACCTGACACAAATAAGAAGCCAACTCTGTTTATTTTCACAATGTCTTATTTCATGTAATCAAATTTTGAATGCATGGCCGATTCATGCCTCTGACCTCAGGGCTAATTTTGTATCACAGCAGGATAATGAGATGATTAAGTTCTCCAGCAGTTATAGTGGGGGGAATATTGTTATCTGGGAGTTTTTAAAGAGAAACATACATCATATTTTAAATGATTTTATAAAAATCTTAAGTGGTCAGACAAGAGCCAGCAGAGTCAGGGAAATTCTATTTACCTCACTAATTACAAAATCCTTCAAGTAGATAATTTCCAAGTTAAAAACAAAGCAAAATAATCTCCCTCCCCAAACCTGAAAGGACGAACAGGAAATTTAAAATGGGTGACATGAATTAGTTACTATATTAGTACAATAGTATAAAAATAACTCAATGCTGATCATATAATAAACATTCAAAAATTTTTCACAGTTAAGAACATCACCCTTAACTGTTACCATTATTATTGAATACATAGAATTGCCTTTGAAATAAGCTTTTTATTTTATATATGCTTGTAAGGTGTTGATTTGGTTACGGATTTCTTAGTCAGGTCTAGAAAATAAAGATACTTTTTTTTCCCCTGCAATAAATTATAAAATTAATTATGCATGCAACACATTACCTTATACTTATAATGGTGCTATACACAAATCTCATAGCAGAAAGTGTACAAAATTGGAATAAAAAACCTGGATCTGAGTGTGGGCTCTGTTACTAAGGAGGAGCTGCATAAAGTCCAGGAGCTTTAGCTTCCTGGTCTTGTAAAACAGGGCTAAGCCTGTGTCAATAATAATAGCTAAGGTTTAGAGTGTAATGCCTCCAGTATGCCAGAGACTTTTCTAAGATTTTTGCACACATGAACTCAGTTATCAATATGTCTAATGTCTAGCATTAATTTAGTGAAAAGGGGACGTGCTGATCAGTTTCCTTTTGCCCTGTTCTACTAGAGCGCTGACCCCAGTAGATGAGTCCCTGGGGCCCCCTGACACCTGACTTTCGGTTAGGTTCAGACCAGGGGAAGCAGTAGCCAAAGATGAGAGGGTAGCAGGAGAGAGAGACTGGGGTATTTCCTCCCCACTTCCTCCTTGGTTTAGCAACCCTATTCTCATTTGTATATTTGGGAGGAGGGTGTTCCCCGAGACTGAATCACCTGCCCACAGCCTCCTTTCCATCGATGGTTCCTCTTCTCCTTGGGCGCACTGACTATTCTCTCCTTCTTTAACCTCTTCAGATCCTGGGTGGTACTGACCTCTTGCTGTGTGGAATCTTCCATACCCCAACATCCCTCTCTTATCTCCTTATCTCCCTTCCCACAGCTCTGTGGGAACTTGCTTCATTACAATGGCTTGACTCAAACCCTATGAGTAGAATGCTCTTTCTTGCTGGGACCCACACTCTTACAAGGATTTACTATTAAGCCAACTACTCGTTGCTTAGTGGAAGGATATCTGAAACAGAGTTTTGTCTTGTTTTGAAAGAATTGGTACGTGAAGAAATAGGATCTTGCCTTTCAGCCATTAAAAAAAAAAAAAATCCAAAAGGTTTGTTTCTAATTTGAACTAGTTCACTTTTTTTTTTTTTTTTTTTAACAAAGAAAACAAAAAACCTTCATTCATTTGGTTCACACTTCAGGGAAAGGATATTTGGGAGCTGACTTGGTTTAGTAGTTCAACAAATTCACTTGGTATATCCCAGTTAAATGGTTCATGTTTGGTTTGGTTCAGGTTCAAGCATAAAACCCTAAAACACTGGAAAAGGTGAGTTGGCATAAACTGGTTTTTCTGAGTGGGACTAATGCACACTCTAATTATGGGGATACGTTCCTAGAATGGTAGAAACCATTAGGTCATCTTAGTAATAAAACAAAATGACTGATTCTTACTGAAGCAAATGGCTCATTAGCGACTGGTTTCCCAGTGTATATAGTTTAGCTTCCTAAACAAAATCATGACAAACTGTGTCTGTGTGTTTTCTAAGTACTGTTCTATATCTCTTCTCTTTTTTCTAAACAAATTCCCTTTCCACTGAGATCAGCATTTCTCAAAGTATGAGCACTGGACCATCTCCTGGAATTTGTCAGAAATGCAAATCTTTGATCCCCACCCCAGATCTACCAACTTAGAAATTTCTATAGGTGGACCCAGCAGTCTGTGTTTTAACAAGCCCTCCAGGTGATTCCAACACACAATAAAGTTTGATTAAAAAAAAAAAACTGAGTGAGATTTTACATTTCTTGAAGCCAAGTTCTATCTAGTATTTCTGCGTTGGGATTGGGATCTACTCAAAGATCATGCTGATATAATTGATTTCATGTGTATATCAGTGACAAGATAACAGGGGCCCCTGATGGAGTGACCAAAGACATCAGTGACAGAGGTAGTGTTTGAAACTTGGCCAATCTAACTGCAGCGCATAGCTCCCTAACCAGGATGCTAGAATTTCTCCCTAATAGCCAGACAGTATGTTCGTGCATGCTCATCACTTTAGTTGAGTCCGATTCTTTGTGACCCCATGAACTGTAACCCCCACACTCCTCTGTCCATAGGATTTTCCAGGCAAGAATACTGAGATGGATTGCTATGTTGTCATCCAGGAGATCCTCCTGATGCAGGGATCGAACCCAAGTTTCTTATGTCTCCTGCATTGCAGGTAGATTCTTTATCCACTGAGCCACCTGCAAAGCTCAATGTGCACACAGAGAGGAGACATAAAAGCAATGAAACCCTGAGAAAAACTTGAGAAATAATATTCACAGAAACTGTTTAACCTTCACACATGTTTAATATGAGAAATTTAGTATTTATTTGGAATAATATGCATTTGTTTCATTATTTTACCCAGTAGAAAAACTCAAGACACCATTTTGCTAATGCATATCTAAATGTTCAAGCACGAGTTTCTGATTATCCTGTAACTAAGTAAGTTTTCATGTTTTTGTTCTTAAAGCCAGTTCTTTGCTTAATGAGAAGCAGGCAGAGCTGCACACACAGAGTACAGCTACAGTTTGTGATAAAGCCATGGACACCTAGTTCTAAGCATTCCAAATGCTTAATTGTATATTCTGGCTTTCATAGTTCTTTCTCTAGGACAATAGATCTGTTTTATCACATATATGTATTTTTGCCTGGAGCCACAGCTTCCCAGAGAAAAGCACCAAATGGACAGGAAAAGCAGGCATGGGGGTGGCTGGGGCTTTCTAAACTAGGGATTCCCTTAGTCGGAAACTAATGATGTTTCACAATGCAGGCACATCTTTCATCTCACTATGAATAATGTATAATGGTTTAGAGAAAGATATAATAAAAGATCCCTATGTTCCAAAGCCAGTAATTTGGGAGTTATGCTAGTTCCTCCCTCTCTCGCCCCCAAAGACAATCTGTCACCAAGCCCTACTGATTTGAGATGCCAAACTATTCTCTTTCCTTACCAGTCTCATTACAACTGCTTTAATTTAGGACCTTGACTCAGTTGGTCTTCCTTTCCCCCACTCACTTTTGCCTCACTGTCATGACAACTATACCTTTCTTTTTTTCCCTTTTTTTCTTTTAATTGGCTGGGTCATGTGTCTGTAGATCTTAGTTCTCTGACCAGGCATCGAACCCACCCCCTGCTCCGCAGTGGAAGCTCGGAGTTCTATCCACTGAACAGCCAGTTGTCATGAAATTTTCATAACAACTATGCTTGTCTTTTTTTTTTAATGTTTGCTGCATGTGGGCTTTTCTCTAGTTGCAGCAAGTAGGGGTTAATCTTCATTGCCATGTGGGCTCTAGGAACACAGGCTCAGTAGTTGCGACCCCCCAGGCTTAGTTGCCCCGAGTCATATGGAATCATACCAAACCAGAGGTAGAACCCAGGTCCACTGGATTGGCAGATGGATTCTTAATCACTGGACCACCAGGGAAGCCCAGACTACACTTTTCTTAATATATTGTTTCTCTATTTTATTTGCCACCACCAGGCTCCCCCATCCCCGTACATCTGATTAAGTCCTCAGCAGGCTTACCTCTTATCTCTTCCCATTGTTTGAACAATATTCCAGCAGTTTGCTGTACAAGCCGATTTGCTTCATTCTTTCTAGGTTTTACTTCCCAGCCATTTCCTCTGCCTGGAATTCCCTTTTTCCTCTTAGACCAGAAGGTCAATCTGTTGTATTAATATTTCTCTCAAAAGAGAATTTTTGAATTCAAAGAGAATTTTGGTTCAAGGAGAATTTTTCTAGTCCCACATTCAGGGATTTCTCTGTTACCATTACAGCCTTATATGTGACCTCAGAATTCATCTCTGATTACTTCAGCTATTTGTATGCCTTGTTCAGTTTAGATTTCTAGACATTGCACACAATGCCTGATATAAAATAGGCACACTTAAGGAGTGATTGCATTCACCAGCATGATAAGATAGTCTGTTCAGTTCAGTTCAGTTCAGTCGCTCAGCCGTGTCCGACTGTTTGCCACCCCATGAATCGCAGCACGCCAGGCCTCCCTGTCCATCACCAACTCCCGGAGTTCACTCAGACTCACATCCATCGAGTCAGTGATGCCATCCAGCCATCTCATCCTCTGTCGTCCCCTTCTCCTGCCCCAATCCCTCCCAGCATCAAAGTCTTTTGAGTCAACTCTTCGCATGAGGTGGCCAGAGTACTGGAGTTTCAGCTTTAGTATCATTCCTTTCAAAGAAATCCCAGGGTTGATCTCCTTTAGAATGGACTGGTTGGATCTCCTTGCAGTCCAAGGGGCTCTCAAGAGTCTTCTCCAACACCACAATTCAAAAGCATCAATTCTTCGGTGCTCAGCCTTCTTCACAGTCCGACTCTCACATCCATACATGACTACTGGAAAAACCATAGCCTTGACTAGACGGACCTTAGTCGGCAAAGTAATGTCTCTGCTTTTGAATATGCTGTAGTTATGATAAATGATATTAGGCATGGATAAAACTTGAAAATTTTATCTCTCACAAAATTTTTTCAAAAGCCAGGTGCTTGGGGTTGAAATAATTTGATCATTTCTGTCTCCTATAGGATTTGCTCACTTTTTGTCTTGATTCATGGAGTAAGTAGGTAATTTGTTTCATCTACCACAAAAATCTTCTTCCTATTGTTGATGTTAACAGGGTGTAAAGGAATCAGAGAAAAGCTAGCTAACCAACTTAATATAGCCTTTTTCTGCTCTCATTCCATGTTGTAGTTGTCCAGTTCAGAGTATAGGTGTCTCCAAGAAATTTGATTTTCAAAATGAGCTTGAACTGCTTAGATTATTGGGCAGACATATTAACCTCAACAGTCATATTATGAACGTTTGACATATAAGACAAAATGCAAATGTATTAATTAACAATACAAGATACAGACATGTTCAAAGACCTCTCTATTTCTATCCACTCCTGCCTTAAATAGGAGGTAAAATTAGAAATCGGAGGGTTATTTTTCAAGTGTGAACTTGGAACAAGAGGAAACTTCCAGTCTCACGAGATACTTCTTGCAGACCAGAAAAAAAGCCAGATGAACTATCTCTGCCTTCACTGTAACAAAATACACTTATTCTCCAGGACTGGACATACTGTGTCTAGCAGAGTAAATGATTTTCTCCTGGACAATGTAGGAGAAACACAACCAATTTTCTGTCTGGGGAATGGATTTGGTCAATCTCATTGCATAAATTCTTGCCTTCTGCTAACAATTTTGTTTTGTTTACATAAGATGTAGTAAACAGGGACCTCAGAACTCACCCCTTCTCCATCTTGGCTTTCTCAGTCACTCTTCCTACTTGGCCCTTTGTCCTGATCTGTCCTTGTTATTCTAGTTATGATTTTTACTTTCTTTTGATCACCTTACAGGTAGGCCAGGGAATAAGAATAAGGAGTCACCTTGATAAGATTTCAATGCGTGTAGTTTTCTCAGACATCCAATTATGATCTGTCTTCTCTATAGAAGACAGGGCTTATCTTCCATATTTTATTCTTAAAGAATAACATTCTGGAAGTAACTAACTGTAGTTCCCTAGATACTGACTATACTTGACACATGATTGTCTTGACACCTACTGCCCCAAGATTTTTTTTTTTTAAGAAAGAGGTAAAATTAAACTTGAAGAACTGAATCTTTTTTCATAATGACCCTTCAAAACATTTTCCTTTCTGCCCCCACTTAAAAACAGAAGATGGGAGGTGACCTTCATAAAGTTATATTAGGTAGAAGAATTACTCATTGCCAGAGGCTAGAAAGAGAGGCTCTCTGTTCACCTCACCTCCCCCAGTGTTTTTCTGTGGTTGCAGAGGCTCAGGAAAGAGAGTGTGTGTAGGTATTCTTGTGTGTCTTAGGAGCTGACTTCATTTTCTCTCTTTTTTTTTAAATTTCACTCTTGGGATGCCTGACTCCTTGCCCAAGTTTGGCCACAATTATTCATGGCCTTGAAGGACATAGCTTGAACATTATCTTTCACATCTGTACGATAAGAATCAAAATACTTGGTCTTGATCTACTATACAGGTATAAACCAAGGTCAGCTCCTAAGAAGAAATAAATTATTCATTGCATTCTTTTTTTTTCCTTAAGATTTTTCTTCTGGTTGCTGAATTTGGGGCTAATTTCTGAAATGGGATTCTACTTTTTCATATAATATACATACACAAGAAATTTGAAGCCTCTTCCAGTACATGACTCACAACTTCTTTTATTCCACATGCAACTTTTGAAATTACTTTTACACAGCATGAGCATGTTTTGATGTTTACCTGTAGACACCAAACTGACCATTTAGAAATATTAAATAAAACTCTTAGTTGTTCCTGTAAGGATCATTTGTTTCGTGAACACTTTTCAATAGATTTACTACCTCTCTACCCAACCTATATTTCTGATTCTTCTTCTTCCTCATCATAAAATACTAACACATCCCTGCTAGGAATCATACAGAGAATGCTAAAGGAAATGGGCTTTTCCTTTTAGAAGTTTACAATTTTACAGACTACACTGATATGTAACATATGAAGAGCAAAATAAAGTATGTCATTGTAAATTGGGAAAGGAGTACATCAAGGCTGTATATTGTCATCCTGCTTATTTAACTTATATGCAGAGTACCTCATGCAAAATGCCAAGCTGGATGAAGCACAGCTGGAATCAAGATTGCCGGAGAAATATCAATAACCTCAAATATGCAGATGACACCACTCTTATGGCAGAAAGCGAAGAGGAACTAAAGAGCCTCTTGATGAAAGTGAAAGAGGAGAGTGAAAAAGCTGGCTTTAAACTCAATATTCATAAAACGAAGATCATGCCATACGGTCCCATCACTTCATGGCAAATAGATGGGGAAACAATGGAAACACTGAGAGACTTTATTTTCTTGGGCTCCAAAATCACTGCAGATGATGATTGCAGCCATGAAATTAAAAGACACTTACTCCTTGGAAGAAAAGTTATGACCAACCTAGACCGCATATTAAAAAGCAGAGACATTACTTTGCCAACAAAGGTCCATCTAGTCAAAGCTATGTTTTTTTCCGGTAGTCATGTATGGATGTGAGAGTTGGACCATAAAGAAAGCTGAGTGCTGAAAAATTGATGTTTTCAAATTGTGGTGTTGGAGAAGACTCTTGAGAGTCCCTTGGACTGCAAGGAGATCCAACCAGTCCATTCTAAAGGAGATAAGTCCTGGGTATTCTTTGGAAGGACTGATGCTAAAGCTCCAATACTTTGGCCACCTGATGAGAAGAACTCATTGGAAAAGACCCTGATGCTGGGAAAGTTTGAAGGTGGGAGGAGAAGGGGACAACAGAGGATGAGATGATTGGATGGCATCACCAACTCGATGGACATGAGTTTGAGTAAATTCCGGGAGTTGGTAATGGACGGGGAAGTCTGGTGTGCTGCAGTCCATGGGGTCACAAAGAGTCAGACAGGACTGAGCAACTGAACTGAACTGGGCATTCCAGACAGATAAGCCTGAGCTCAGAGTCTAGCTCCACCACCTACTGACATTGTGACTAGTTCTAGGACAGCATCCTGTGGACCTTTGGCATTTAGCTAATCTTAAACCTTCATTTCCTCTTCTGTAAAATGGGGTTAATATCATCAACAAACCTTCTTGTTTGTTTCTTAAATAGTATAAACCACATAAGCACTTAGCACAGTGTCTGAACATTGTGAAAGCACAACAAACAGTTGTGTTTTAGAACCATAATAGCTTGCATTTATTCAAAGAGTTTTCAGATATATCATCTCATTTGATCAGTTCAGTTCAGTCACTCAGTCCTGTCTGACTCTGTGCAACCCCATGAACTGTAGTACGACAGACTTCCCTGTTTGTCACCAGCTCTTGGAGCTTGCTCAAACTCATGTCCATTGAGTCAGTGATCTCATTTGATCTGGACGCCAATTTGGTAAAGAAGATGAGATAGACTCCCTCACAACCTGCTACACACACATCAGCTTCCACCTAGATGAGGAAACAGAGACACAGAAAATGGAAGTGACCTGCTCAAGTTGGTGGCAGAATCATTACAGACACTGACTTAGAGCTCTTTGCACTCCATCTCACCAAACAGAAGACCCAGCCATAAGGCGTTCTCAGGTGTAGACAGAGTGATATCATGTACTGAACAATTACTGTTCTCTGACCAGACTTAAAAAATGTTATAGAAAACATGAAAAATTTCAAGGACTCTCTGAATGGTGAGAAAAACATAACTTTTAGATGAGGTGAGGAATCGGTTCTTAGGGAAAAATTGACCAGAGGTGTCTTCTAAGGGGCTGAATCTTAATCCTAAAGTAATTTAAATTAAAAAAAGTTTATATATATATGTGTGTGTGTGTATTCTTTTTCATATTCTTTTCTGTATGGTTTGTTACAGGTTATTGAATATAGTTTCTTGTGCTATACAGTTCAGTTTAGTCGCTCAGTCATGTCCAACTCTTTGCGACCCCATGAATTGCAACACAACAGGCCTCCCTGTCCATCACCAACTCCCAGAGTTCACCCAGACTCATGTCCATTGAGTCAGTGATGCCATCCAGCCATCTCATCCTCTGTCGTCCCCTTCTCCTCCTGCCCCCAATCCCTCCCAGCACCAGTCTTTTCCAATGAGTCAACTTTCTCATGAGATGGCCAGAGTATTGGAATTTCAGCTTTAACATCAGTCCTTCCAAAGAACACCCAGGACTGATCTCCTTTAGAATGGACTGGTTGTGCTATACAGTAGGTCTTTGTTATCTATTTTATACATAGTAGTTTGTTTCTGTTAATCCCAAACTCCTAATTTATCCCTCCCCAACTCCCTTTCCCCTTTGGTTAGTTTGTTTTCTAGTCTATGAATCTGTTTCTGTTTTGTAAATAAGTTAATTTGTATCATATTTTAGATTTCCCATATAAATGGTACCATGTATTTGTCTTTCTCTTTCTGACTTAGTTCACTTAGTATGATAATCTCTAGTTCCATCCATGTTGCTGCATATGGCATTATTTCATTCTTTTTATGGCTGAGTAGGACACGACTGAAGCGACTTAGCAGCAGCAATAGCAGCAGCAGTATTCTATTGTGCATGCATATCTGTATGGATATCATGCCTTCTTTATCCATTTATCTGTCAATGGACAATCAGTTTACTTCCATGTTTTGGCTATTGTATTAAATAATGCTGCAATGAACACTGAAGTGCCTTTATCTTTTCAAATTAAAGTTTCCTCCAGATATATGCACAGAAGTGGGACTGCTGGATCATATAGCAACTCTATTTTTAGTTTTTTAAGGAAACTCCATACTGTTTGCCTAAGAAATTTTAATCAAATGTGCCTTAGAATAACAGCGATATAGCAATTTCTTCTGTAAACTGAGGATATTACCCTCTCAGAATAAAGATTAACTTGGGGAATTTGTACATGGAGCTTGTTACAGAAGCTGAGAGTGTAGAAATAAACAAAATCGGGGGATTTCCCTGGTGGTACAAGGTATAGGAATGTGAGTGCCAGTGCAGGGGGGATACAGATTTAATCCCTAGTCCAGGAAGATTCCACATGTCTCGGAGCAACTAAGCCCATGAGCCACAATTATTGAGCTCACTTGCTGTAACTACTGGAACCCAAAGGCTTAGAGCCCATGGTCTGCAACAAGAGAAGCCACTGCGATGAGAAGCCCCTGCTCACCACAACTAGAGAAAGCCAGCATGAAGCAACAAAGTCCCGGCCCAACCAAAAATAAAAATAAATAAATAAATAATTTTTTAAAAACCAATACAGGAAAACTTTTGTCCCTCTATTCTTTTTCCTTTCAATATATCCTACCCATGGACTGGCTGAATTTACGTTAACTAGGGATTCACTTTGGCTAATGCTGTCATAGGGAATCATTTCTAAGTTACACATGGTTCTGAAGTTTACTTGTTTACCAGTCATTCATAGGTTAGCATATCGTTTAATTGACTTGCTTTCCTAACTTTCATGTTTATTTACTTGCGGCTGTGCTGGTTCTTTGATGCTTTGCCTGGGCTTTCTCTAGTTGCAGTGAGCGGGGCTGCTTTCTAGCTGCAGTATGCTGGCTTCTTATTGTTGCAGAGCACAGGCTCTAAGGTGCATGGGCTTCAGTAGCTGTGGTGCACAGGCTTAGCTGCCTCTTGGCACATGGAATCCTCTCTGACTGGGGATCAAACCTGCATCCCCTGCATTGGCAAGTGGATTCTTCACCACTGGACCACCAGGAAAGTCCTTCCGATCTTTTAAATGACACTGAAGAAAACAGAAGAATTTTAGCAAGGAGGGGAGGCAGGCAATTTGAGGACAGAGAGTAATTTGAAGAGTAGGTAATATTGGGATCAATCAACAAGTGGGTGCCCAAGTAATCTGAGAACAGAGAACTCTCAAGGCAGAGAGTTGCAGAGAAGGAAATGATATAGTCCCAAACTTATTGTATGGCAAAATAATTCTCCAGAGTTATGCTTATATCCAGGGAAAGTATAAAAGTATTTTTCTTCCTCACATTCCTCTTGCATAAGTGGGCCCTGATGCATCTTGTAATTTTAACTTAAGATACCACTCACTGTTACTTGACTTGTTCTTCAGTCACTAAATCGTGTCTGACTCTCCCACGATCCCATGGACTGTATAGCATGCCAGTCTCCTCTGTCCTCCATTATCTCCCTGTCCTCCACAGAGTTTGTTCAAATTTGTGTCCATTGAGTCATTGACGCTATCTAATTTTCTCATCGTCTGCCACCCTCTTCTCCTTTTGCCTTCAATCTTTCCCAGCATCAGGGTCTTTTCCAGTGACTCAGCTCTTCATATCAGGTGGCCAAAGTATTGGAGATTCAGCTTCAACATCAGTCCTTCCAGTGAATAACAGGGTTGATTTCCTCTAGGATTGACTAGTTTGATCTCCTTGCAGTTCAAGAGAGTCTCAAGAGTCTTCACCAGCACTGTAATTCAAAAGCATCAGTTCTTGGGTGCTCAACCTTCTTTATGGTCCAACTTTCACATCTGGAAAAGCCAAAGGTTTGACTATACGGACCTTTGTCAGCAAAGTGATGTCACTGCTTTTTAATAGGCCATCTAGTTTTATTTGGGAGAAGGCAATGGAGAATCCCATGGACGGAGAATCCCATGGACGGAGGAGCCTGGTAGGCTATAGTCCATGGGGTCGCTAAGAGTCAGACACGACTGAGCGACTTCACTTTGACTTTTCACTTTCATGCACTGGAGAAGGAAATAGCAACCCACTCCAGTATTCTTGCCTGGAGAATCCCAGGGACAGAGGAGCCTGTTGGGTTGCCATCTATGGGGTCACACAGAGTCGGACACGACTGACGTGACTTAGCAGCAGCAGCAGTTTTATTTGACTACATAATGGCTAAACAGATATTTGAGGGCTGGCCTGGGAAGTTATAGTGTTTCTACAGGAAAATGATCCCTTAGTTTTAACCAAGCAGACTACAAATGACATTTTTTTAACTTAGGAAATGCCTATGTTTATATTATACATATAGATAATAGCATGTTGATATCTTTAAATAAGAAACAGGCAGCTATAACAATCTTTATTCCTTAGCTCTCTCAAAATAGACTACATAACTTCTACCATTATAGGCCAGTATATTTTTCTATATTACTTTTTTAAGATGTAATGAAAAAGCAGTAGAAATTGATACATTTAAATTTTTTCAAGGATAGTTTCGGTTGTTTGCTGCTGCTGCTGCTAAGTCGCTTCAGTCGTGTCCGACTCTGTGCGACCCCATGGACTGCAGCCTACCAGGCTCCTGCATCCATGGGATTTTCCAGGCAAGAGTACTGGAGTGAGGTGCCACTGCCTTTTCCTTCGGTTGTTTAATTGCAGCAAATTGGTTTAGAGGAATTGTTCAAAATAAGGAGACTGCCCTATGAAAATATCTAATGCTTCACAAAACAGAATGTTGAATAAATTTATGTATTTTTTAATAGAATTGGACAGCAATATCTACTGGAACTCTTTGCTAGTCATCAAGCTGCCCTAAAGATACTTGATTTCTTTTCCTAAATAAACCATTTCTCCCTAACTTCTTTGTAACCCTAACTGCAAATTCCCAAATATGCATGGCACCATATTCAGTACAAAACATTTCAAAGCAAATGACATTTATTTGGCATTACCCTTATCCTCGTTGATCTCCTTCATTTTTCACTGAATTGAAATCAACTTTATCAAAATGTGAGTTAATCTGAGTCAAATTCTAAAGTATCACATTAACATTGAAGACACTTGAATGCAAAGATTTAGGCCAGTGCATCACCAATCACCTGGTTCAGACCTCTTCCTCTGCATCTTAGTTCAAGTTACCATTATCCCTTAACTGGTATTTTACAACAGTCTGTGAAACTGGTTTCTTTGCCTTTACTCCACCACCACAATCAAGTCTCAATACAATGGCCAATCACTTTTCAGCTTGAATCCCTCCAAGTGCCGTCTACTGCACTTAAAATAAGATCAAAATTTCTTACCATGACCTATGAGGGTCCACATGATCCAGTTTTCCCCTTTCCTTGTCCTTCTTCCATTCATTTATAAGCTCTGACCCCACTGCTTTCTCCATGTTTTCCAAAGGTTTAGCCTGCCGCTTACCCAGGGCTTTGCATTATAACTTCCATCAGATGCCTGACTTCCTGGATTTCACAAAAATGGATTCTTCTGTTTATTCCGATCTCATTCATTCCCTGCTCACCTCTGTAATATGGCCCTCAGACCACCTAGTTCCCTTTAAAATATGATGCTGTCTTAGTTCCTTCATAGGACTTGCTGCTCAGTACAATTATTTTATTTATGACTATTGCTGTCTTTCCTTCCCACTAGAATTTAAGCTCTATGGGAGCAAGGATCTTGCCTTGTTCTTAAACATTTTCTCTGAGAAGTCTTCTGGTGCATATGGTGGGTAAACTGATGATATTTTGAACTCTTATAACCTATATTTTAGAAGAGAAGGAGACTCTAAAGTGTAACCTTTTCATGGTGATATAATAAAAATTAAAGCATAGAGAGATTAAAAAGCATATTTCTAAGTTATGAAACCAGTACTAGAATCCAGTTTTCCCCACTCCACAGCTTCATGTGGCTTCTCCATTATAGTTAGTTGCCCTGAATTTTCCTTAATTCTTGAGCTAGCTTGATCACATTTCTCCTCTTCCTTCTTTGTACACTTTCTTCTAAGCTATTGTTTTCTCCATTAGTCGCTGCTAATGCAAATCATTTATTTGTGAGGTTTGCTAGTTTTAATATTGTCTATGAAGTACTTTGTGATGCTAGTTATGAAGAATATCTTATGAAAATAAACCGTAACATGTGAAAAAAGCCACAGTCTACAGCAGTACCGCACACAGTGCATATAACAAAGGCTCAGTTGTGCTGTTGCAGGGAAGAGTCAATAATTAGTAACACATTTCTAAAGGTCTCTCTTGCATAATTTTTGTGTCCAGATGTCTATGACATTTGGGTTCTAAAATAGAGTTCCAAATACCACACATTCATGCACATTTTCCAAGAATAATTGGATGATTTTTGAATCTTTCTATTTAATAAACATCAGGACTAAAGATGGACTACTTCACAATATCAAATTAATTCATTTTAAACATCCATTTCGATGTGGAAAGTGTTTGGAATAAACACAATTAAAAGAGTGCCAGATTGTAAATCCTTTGAAGTTTTTGTTTATTATATGTCTCATCCAACTGCTAGTAGTGTAAAAATGGAAAGTAATTTACATAAAATTTTTCAATTCACATTTTCTTGGAGATGAACATTTTCTTTTTCTTTCTTTTTCTTTTTTTTTTTTTGAGTTTAACTATTAACTGTTCCCTCAGAACTCTTTAGTGGATCCCCACAACCTGGTATATAAAGTCCAAGAGCCTAATAAAGTATAAACTCCTTTTCCTGCATCTGGCCCTAACTCCCTCTCCAGCTTCAATAGTTCCCCCCCACCGAAACACACACACACTCTGCAAAGTTTATGCTCCAGGGACACTGGACAGCTTAGAATTCCTGGAACACAGTGGGAACCTGCTCATTTCGATGTCTTTGTCTATCCTGGGCCCTTTCTCGCCACGTCTCCCAGCTCAGTTCTATGTACCTTTAAGTTCTGGTTCACGTGCCACTTTCTGTAGGAAACCATCTCTGATGTATTCAGTTTGGGTGAGGGAGTTCTTGGAAGCACAATTCCCCCACTGGATGACACTGAATTGTAACGAACTTTATGAACATTTCCCCTTGGGCCTTGGGCTACTAAAGGGGGCTCATCTTTGTCTCCATCTCAGTTCAGTTTAGTCACTCAGTCGTGTCCGACTCTTTGCAACCCCATGAATTGCAGTACGCTAGGCCTCCCTGTCCATCACCAACTCCCGGAGTTCACTCAGACTCACGTCCATCAAGTTGGTGATGCCATCCAGCCATCTCATCCTCTGTCATCCCCTTCTCCTCCTGCCCCCAATCCCTCCCAGCATCAGGGTCTTTTCCAATGAGTCAACTCTTCGCATGAGGTGGCCAAAGTATTGGAGTTTCAGCTTCAGCATCAGTCCTTCCAAAGAAATCCCAGGGCTGATCTCCTTTAGGATGGACTGGTTGGATCTCCTTGCATTCCAAGGTACTCTCATTAAATAAAAGATAAATGAATAAATAAGGCATTTGCATAGAAAAATTAAATTACAGAAAAGCAAAGATTAGATGTCAGTGGTTGCTAGGTGCCAGCGAACCTCAATTAATTAGAACCAACTAACTGCCTGGATTTCCTGGCATTTTTAAAGAGAGAAGATTTACACTACTGATGCTTAAAAAAATCTTAGGAAAAAAGTGTTGTTTTACAAATTATCTCTTAAAAATGAATGAAAGATTACGCTGTACAGCAACTGTACTCCAATAAAAATTAATTTAAAAATGAATAGGAAAATGAAAAGATAATTTATAGGGTACATCATAGCATAAGCAAGATTTAGCACAAACTTCTCAACCTTATATGTCTATTTCAGCGGCCACAAATCCTTGGAGAACTGGGGTTCCTCAAAATAATATAAAATGATCTTTAACCTACTACTATAGTCTGAGTAGGTATATATATATATAATAATGATGCTAAGTTGTTATTTGTTGTTTAGTTACTAAGTTATGTCCACCTCTTTGCGACCCCATGGACCTGCAAGGCTATAACCTGCAAGGCTCCTCTGTCCATGGGATTTCCCAGGCAAGAATACTGGAGTGGGTTGCATTTCCTTCTCTAGGGAATGATGCTATATGAATATTTTAAAATATATATTGATATTTGAGATTAATAAGATATAAACCACTTAAAGCAATACTTAATTCACAAAACCAATGTCATTATATTTTTTCTCAATCCTTGTATTCAGACATTCATTTCATAGATATATACTGAGAACCTTGTGTGTGCCAGGCTCCATACAGGTCCTGGGAATTCAACAGGGAACAAGTCAGAGGTGGCTCTTGCCCTCAGGTATTTACAGTCTAGTCGGAAAGAAACAATAAATAAACAAGTGATAATACATTGAATGAACCGTATGAGAAGGAAAACTGGCAGCTATGTTAGAAAATTAGAGAAGAAAACAGATATTCAAAGAAGGCTTTTCTAGAAAAGTGGCTTTTATGTTTTTTATTTATTAAAAAATTATTTATTTCTGTTTGCACTGGGTCTTCTTTGCTGTGCTAGGACTTCTCATCCTGGTGGCTTCTCCTGTGGCAGAGCACAGAGTCTAGGTGCAGCCTTCAGAAGCTGTGGACCTCTGCTCTGTCGCCTCTCGGCACGCGGAAATCTTCCCAGACCAGGGGTTACAACTTTGTCGCCTGCATTGATAGGTGGATTCTTAACCACAAGGAAAATCTAGGAAAGTGACTTTTAGATTGAAATCTAAAGACTAAGAAGCAGCCAGCAAGGAAAGAAGTGAAGGAACAGCATTCTGGGTGGAGGGATCAGCATGTGCAAAGGCCCAGTCAAGAAAGAACTTCAAAGGTTTTGAGGAACTGAAATCAGGCCAATGTATATAGCATAGTGGGCAAAGAGCAAGGTGGAGTTGGAGAAGTAAGTAGGCAAGACCAGCTCATTTGGTATAGGGCATCATAAGTTTTGGATATTCTTCTAAATCACAATAGGAAAAAAGCAAAGTCGTAGGGGACCCACTGTCTATCTAAATTCCTTGTGTATGTGTGTATGTGTTCAGTAGCTGCCGTGTCTGACTCTTTGTGACCCCCATGGATTGTAACCTGTCAGGTTCCTCTGTCCATAGGATTCTCCAGGAAAGGTTACTGGAGTGGGTAGCCATTCCCTTCTCCAGGGGATCTTCCCAGCCCAGGGATCAAACCCAGGTCTCCTACACTGCAAGCAGATTCTTTACCATCAGAGCCACCAGGCAAGGGCTAACTTGTGCTGAGTATAAATAAGCACTTAATTGTGTTTCCCAGATATCCAAGTATTATTCATGAAAGTATTTATCTTTCAGAATACAGAAAGAACACTGGAATGTCAAACATTTCCCCAAAATGTGAATAATTTATTCTAACAGATCTAATCAAGTATATATTGATGGAAGCTTGGACTGGCATAATACCCTTCTCAAACAACCTTAAACAGATATCCACAGAGAAAAAAAGAGCTATTGAACTTAGAATCCAAAAGGACAATTTTTTTTTTCTCTTCAACTCTGGGCACAGATTCCAAAAGGCAACATTTTGTCCAATTGGTTCTTGTCTTGGCCATGAAATTTCTAAAGGAGTGTGACTTGAGATAGAGCTCATGGCAGAAGCAGATGTGTTTAGCCAGGATGGATGTTGTCTTTATACTTGAATTCCAGAGGCTTACTATACCGCTTGCTCTAAATTCATTCTCATTGTTTATTCTCACATAAGCTGAATTTTGGAGAAGGCAATGGCATCCCACTCCAGTACTCTTGCCTGGAAACTCCCATGGATGGAGGAGCCTGGTAGGCTGCAGTCCGTGGGGTCGCTAAGAGTAGGACATGACTGAGCGACTTCCCTTTCACTTTTCACTTTCATGCATTGGAGAAAGAAATGGCAATCCACTCCAGTGCTCTTGCCTGGAGAATCCCAGGGATGGTGGAGCCCAATGGGCTGCCATCTGTGGGGTCGCACAGAGTCGGACATGACTGAAGCGACTTAGCAACAGCAGCAGCAAGCTGAATTTTTGTGCCCCTAAATTATTTTTCCAAATGAGGAGGAGGAGATGTTTCTACATCCTTTTGTGTTTGAAGCACAGTCTCAAAATAAGTATATCATAAACATACCTTAATGGATATCTACATATTATTTTATGATTTTTAAACAGTTTCACCCATTTGTGACTGCCTGGATTCCGTAACTGGAGGTGTTTGCTCTCTATAGTACTCTTAGGAGATTGAGAAATCAGCTGTCAGTGACTTCCCTGGGGTCTCTGGAGCTTTGGTGATGTAAGCACTTTTCTCCATCGTGTTAAATTTAGGAGGAAAGAAAAATTTGCTGAGTTTGGTTTTTTATGGCAATAAGCCAGTTTTCCTTTCCATATGTTGCTTGTCCTCGGGCACTCAGAAGGTACATGGGATTCGTTTCCACTGAAGGAGAAGACTTAGAGCATGGGGGTGGGGGAGTGAATGAGACAGGACGGTATGATTAGCTAATTGCTATGATCTGCAAAAAGATAGAAAAATTAGGACAGAAGGCTGGGGATTAGGAAAGGGCACAGTCAGGCTGGCCTTCATGAGAGCATGTAGATTTTCTTGATTTGTTGTGCAAAACAGGAAAGTTTGAAGTACAGGTCCTTACTGAGATCATACTCCAGTAGATTTCAAAGAAGTGACCCATAGTTGGGTTAAGTACTCTGATGAGGGAAGAAGAGATTACTGGGAACATGTAAAAGATGTTTGCCTAGGTAGGTAGACTTTCTGAAGGAAATCCTTTCTAAACTGAGATCTAAATAATAAAAAGGGAATTTCAGGCCCAGAAATGGGATGGGGTAGACTAGCATGTGGAGCACAGAGGAGAAAGCACTATTTTTTTTTTCCAAAATATAGTTAAATGGGAGGTGCATTCCAAGAACTGAACTTAATTCAATGTGCTGAAGCATAGTGTGCAAAGAAGGAGGGGGCAAGGGGTAATTAAAAAAAGGCTGGAGTTATGTATCCAATTATGAAGCACTTTACAGGATAAGCTAAGGATTGATCTGAGGACAACGGGGACTCAATACAGATTTTAAGGAGGAGAATGACTAATTGAGAAAGAGCAGCTGGGCACCTTTGTGCATTGGAGGGGTCAGGAGGTAAATCTGGAAACCAATAGAAAGCTGTTGCTATGATGCAGATGATAATGGTGACCTGAACTGAAGTAGTGATAGTGAACTGGGTAGATGTGGATGGATTAGGAAGCAAAATCATGAGACTTGATAATTGGTTGGAAGAAAGAGATAGAGGGAAAGAAAAGGAAGCCTTTGTTTTCCTAGTTTAATGGTTTAAAGAGCTGGTGGATGATGTGTCTTTTCTATAGGAGGAAACCCAAGTCATCCAGGTCAATGTTGTTTGAAGGAAGCCATACTATCTGTTGAAGATCACACTGAGTTGGGAGGGAAATTTGGGCAACCAAAATACAGCTATGAATTAGGTACTATAGTTTTGATTTCCCAAGATAGTCCTGTTTTATACCTATTTTCCTGATGTCTCATCTGATTTAGCTTTTTTTTTTTTTCTAAAGAAGAGAATCCTGGTTTGGACCATAAATTACAGTCACCTTACTTATGGGTAAGAGCCCTTAAAAGGAAAAATAAGTGAGTTCTTTCCTTGAACACACATTTTACTGGGGTTGCAGTCATAAACTAAGTGTGCACAAGGGATGAGCTGACTGGAAACTTCACAAAGAATCATTTTCATTGTTCATATCATTTATCTGAGTAAAATTACTATAGGAGAAATTCTAAGTTGTATCTATCCTGATTGAAAAATTTCAAGCACTTGATGAACTTGGTCATTTCACCTCAACTTGCCATTTTATTTTAAAAATTGTGAGTATAAAGGAATTCCCTGGGTCCAGTGGTTAGCACTCCACGCTTCCACTGCAGGGAGCGAGGGTTTTATCCGTAGTCCAGGAACTAAGATCCCATATGCCACACAGCCAAAATCAATCAATAAATAGTGTGAATACAAGTGATTCTAAATTCTCCAAAAGGCTTTAATAAACCAGGGATATGGCTACTGCATTATAAATGTTTTGCACAGTCTTTTGTTCACATAGATGTGATTTATGGTAGATGAGATTATTTTTAGGCTTGGAGGCCCCATTATAGCCGAAGTGAACAGTTTATATCAGGGCTATGATAAAAGAAGATATTTGGGATGCCTGAACATGGTGAAACTATTCTAGAGCTCTGACTTTAAACATTTCAATATCTACCTAAGTATTTTAATATATATATCTCACATATATTTATAGCCCATCTCCTTCCAAAAAGTATATGATAGCTTCAAAAGATTCAGCCCCCATCAAAAACCAGTTTTTCATAGAAGTTGATATGTTTCTAACTGCAACTGTTTTTTGAAAGATAACTTTATACAGGCCACCCGGCTATTTCACTTTCAAACAGATTGCATTCCAAAAATGCGTTTGAGGGTTGGCTCTTTGAGAGTTGGAATGCATTTTTCTTTCAGAAACACTGTGATGGTTGAGTTCCCAGGCAAGTGCACAAAAACCTGGTCAACCTTGGCTGTATATCCCTTGCTTGAATTCTGGGCCCCAGAAGTATTACTGAGGAAACTGGAATGAAGAGAGCTCCCCCTCCATCCACTTTCTCCATAAAGAAGAAAATTCTAGAAAATGTGGTCTGTCTTGTTATCTCCGTCTTTCTTCTCTCTGCTCTCTCCTGCTGGTGTTCCTCCAGTTCCAAAACTTCCCACTATCTCCACGCTTGTCCCAGTCTTCACTGCTTCCCTCTATTTGGACCTGTTTCAACTCTTTAAAAATGCCTTTTTTCCTAATGACTGCTTCTTTTTTTCCCTAATCAAACTTGCAGGTCCTCAGTGGAGTTATCTTAGCTTTCTATTAAAACATTCTAATGGAACACCATATGTGAATGACTAATGGATTCTGAATATTTGCAGAGCTCTTTTTTAAAAAAGACATGGAATACATATTACTTCAAATATGTATATTTTGGAGAGGAAGAATGTAATGCAGTTTAATAGGAGAAATAATGTTAAGACAAGGTTTATTTTTAATGCGCAAAGATTTTATTTATATAGAATTAGTTTCAGCATCAGGTATACACTAAAACTTCCGGTAGATGTGCTTAGCAGAAGCAAAACTCCACAGTGAAATCAAAGTAACATACATGTTCATTCCCAGTAGAGTGGTGGTCTTCCCTGGTGGCTCAGCTTGTAAAGAATCTACCTGCAATGCAGGAGACCCGGATTTGATCCCTGGGTCAGGAAGATCCCTTGGAGAAGGAATTGGCAACCCACTCCAGTATTATTGCCTGGGAAATTCCACGGACAGAGGAGCCTGGTGGGCTACAGTCCTCGAGGTGGCAGAGTCAGACACTTTTGAGCAACTAACACACACAGTAGAGTGATAGAGATGCAGAACAGGAGGATCTTCTCCGGCTTTTTTCCCTTAGAATCACTTGATTGCTGAAAATTAAAAGTGCCTCTCTCTATTTCTAGGCTGTCCAAAATAAATCACCCGAGGTCAGTTTTCCATATACATTCTCTATGCATTACCATAGTAATAGATATCTTTTAGGTATCAACATGTGCTCACCGATTTTCCAAACACAAGCCAGTGTCTGAGAGAACCTGGCTGTAAATGTGAAGACTACAATAAACTCAGAAACCAAGAAGATCATTATGTAATATTAAATGGTTAAAATTAAGACAAGGTATTTTTGGACCAAGTTTTTCAAAGTTTGATTCTTTTAAGTTCCCACTTTTATTTATTTACCTTGTTCTTATATATATATTTGGCTATACCATGCAGCTTGAAAGTGAAAGTGAAGTCTCTCAGTCACGTCCGACTCTTTGCGACCCCATGGACCGTAGCCTACCAGGCTTCTCCGTCCATGGGATTCTCCAGGCAAGAATACTGGAGTGGGTTACCATTTCCTTCTCCAGGGGATCTTCCTGACCCAGGGATCGAACCCTGGTCTCCTGCATTGGAGGCAGACGCTTTAACCTCTGAGCGTCATTTCATATGCTAACCATGCAGCTTACTATATCTAAATTGGCCTGACCAGGGATTGAACTGGGCCCTCAGCAGTGAAAGTGTAGAGTCCTACCCACTGGACTGCCAAAGAATTCCCATCAATTCCTACTTTTATTTATTTACAAGTTTCTGCCTTTACTTTTAAATGTAGCAACAATTAGCACTTGTATATCACCTTATAATAAACTTTGACATACACTTGAACTTGTAAGGTATTATTCCTATTTAACAGAAAGAGAAGCTGAGGCACAGAAAAGCTAAATCTTGCTCAGGATTTCCAGCTCAGATTGGAAAGAATCCAGTTCCTGAGACTCAGCTTCCAGATGAGTTCTCCTGTATTCGGCTGCCTCTCTAGTTCCCAAACTGCCCAATATCTCCACACTGACAGTGAAGACCCTGGCACCATGGGTGAAGAGAAGGGCATGGAAAGGCAGGAATTTAGTTCAGGACTGCCATTTCCAGAAAGCCATTTAGATGTGTATTCTCTTATAAGGAATGGTTACATTTACATCTGCCAATAGCTAATGTAAACTTGAGACCTGGTCAGAAGAGATGGAGGAAGGGAGTAAATGGATTCAGGAATAAATGGAAACTTTGTATACTTGGGGGACATATTTATACACTATATAGATATATGTATGTATATATGTGTATGTATAATAATGACTTTACATTGCATATCAGAGAACACAGATCAATATCCACCATTACTATTCAGTTGTGAAGTCGCTCCCAACTCTTTGCAACCCCATGAACTGCAGCATGCCAGGCTTCCCTGTCCTTCACCTAAGTTGTCCTTCCCTGTCCATCTCCCTGAGTTTGCTCAAACTCATGTCCATTGAGTTGGTGTGAAACCATTTACCACAGATTGGGACTTGAACCCATGTGCTGGGACTTGAACCAAGCCAAACCCAGTTTGGGACTCTAACCTACAAGGCTGGGCCTCAAACCCACAGAGCTGGGACTCAAACTCAGCCAAAACCCTGCTTGGGATTTAAACCCACGTGGCTGAGACTCAAACCCAGCCAAAACCTGCAGTACCTGGTTTCAGGACCAAAAGAAACTCAGGTTATTGATGCCTCATCCCAAAAAGAATTCAGTGAGAGACAAAGTGATAGGTAAGAAGTGGATTTATTCAGATTCAGAGAGAAGCACACTCCATAGAGTGTGGGCCATTGCACAGCATGAGTGCATCTATGAAATGTGGTGTGGTTGGTTTTTATAGGCTGGGTAATTTCATATGCTAATGAGTAGGAGGATTATTCCAACTATTTTTCAGAAACTTAGTCGTGTCTAATTCTTTGTGACCCCATGGACTGTTGCCCACCAGGCTCGTCCATGGGATTCTCCAGGCAATACTGGAGTGGGTTGCCATTTCCTTCTCCAGGGGATCTTTCCAACCCAGGGATCGAACCCAGGTCTCCTGCATTGCAGGCAGACTCTTTACTGATTTAGCCACCAGGGAAGTCATTTTTCAGAAGGGGCGGAGATTTCCAGGATTGGGCCACCACCCGCTCCTCCGTCTTTTGACAGTACCTTGGAAGTGTCGTGGCACCTCTGGGTGTGTAGTTTCACTTGCTGATTGAGGATCAAGGTCTAGTCTTGTCTACCATCTTGGTCCAATTTGATTCTAATTGGTTTATGTTGTGTCCTTCAGTTCATTTCAGTTCAGTCCCTCAGTCATATCTGACTCTTTGCAACCTCATGGACTGCAGCACGCCATGTCCATCACCAAATCCTGGACTTTATTCAAACTCATAGCCATTGAGTCAGTGATGCCATCCAACCATCTCATCCTCTGTTGTCCCCTTCTCTTCCCACCTTCAATCTTTCCCAGAATCAGGGTCTTTTCAAATGAGTCAGTTCTTCGAATCAGGTGGCCAAAGCATTGGAGTTTCAGCTTCAGCATCAGTCCTTCCAATGAACATTCAGGACTGATTTCCTTTAGGATGGACTAGTTGGATCTCCTTGCAGTCCAAGGGACTCTCAAGAGTCTTCTCCAACACCACAGTTCAAAAGCACCAATTCTTCAGCACTCAGCTTTCTTTATAGTCCAACTCTCACATCCATACATGACTACTGGAAAAACCATAGCTGTGACTAGATGGGCCTGTGTTGGCAAAGTAACATCTCTGCTTTTTAATATGTTGTCTAGGTTGGTCTAGGTTTTCTGAATGTTGTGCTTTAAGCTAGCTTTTTCACTCTCCTCTTTCACTTTCATCAGGAGGCTCTTTAATTCTTCTTCACTTTCTGCCATAAGGGTGGTGTCATCTGCATATCTGAGGTTATTGATATTTCTCCCAGCAATCTTGATTCCAGCTTGTGTTTCTTCCAGTCCAGCGTTTCTCATGATGTACTCTGCATAGAAGTTAAATAAGCAGGGTGACAATATACAGCTTTGATGTACTCCTTTCCCTATTTTGAACCAGTCTGTTGTTCCATGTCCAGTTCTAACTGTTGCTTCCTGGCCGGCATACAGATTTCTCAAGAGGCAGGTAAGGTTTCTGGTATTCCAATCTCTTTCAGAATTTTCCACAGTTTATTGTGATCCACACAGTCAAAAGCTTTTACATAGTTAAAAAAGCAGAAGTAGATGTTTTTCTGGAACTCTCACTTTTTTGATGATCCAATGGATGTTGGCAATTTGATCTCTGGTTCTGCTGCCTTTTCTAAATCTAGCTTGAACATCTGGGCATTCTCAGTTCACATACTATTGAAGCCTGGATTGGAGAATTTTGAGCATTACTTTACTAGCGTGTGAGATGAGTGCAATTGTGCGGTAGTTTGAGCATTCTTTGGCATTGCCTTTTTTTGGGATTGGAATGAAAACTGACCTTTTCCAGTCCTGTGGCCACTGTTGAGTTTTCCAAATTTACTGACATGTTGAGTGCGGCACTTTCACAGCATCATCGTTTAGGATTTGAAATAGCTCAACTGGAATTCCATCACCTTCATTAGCTTTGTTTGTAGTGATGCTTCCTAAGGCCCACTTGACTTCACATTCCAGGATGTCTGGCTCTAGGTGAATGATCACACCATTGTGATTATCTTGGTCATGAAGATCTTTTTCGTACAGTTCTTCTGTATATTCTTGCCACCTTTTCTTAATAACTTCTGCTTCTGTTAGGTCCATACCATTTGTGTCCTTTATTGTGCCCATCTTTGCATGAAATGTTCCCTCGGTATCTCTAATTTTCTTGAAGAGATCTCTAGTCTTTTCCATTCTATTGTTTTCCTCTATTTCTTTGCACTGATTACTGAGGAAGGCTTTTTTTATCTCTCCTTGGATATTCTTTGAAACTCTGTATTCAAATGGGTATCTCTTTCCTTTTCTCCTTTGCTTTAGCTTCTCTTCTTTTTACAACTATTTGTAAGCCCTCCTCAGACAACCATTTGGCTTTTTTGCATTTCTTTTTATTTGCATTTCTTTTTATTAATCTCTGTCTCCTCTACAATGTCACGAACTTCTGTCCATAGTTCTTCAGGCACTCTGTCTATCAGATCTAATCCCTTGAATCTATTTGTTACTTCCACTGTATAATCTTAAGGGATTTGATTTAGGTCATACCTGAATGGTTTAGTGGTTTTCCCTACTTTCTTCAATTTAAGTCTGAATTTGGCAATAAGGAGTTCATGGCCTGAGGCACAGTCAGCTTCCAGTCTTGTTTTTGTTGACTGTATAGAGCTTCTCCATCTTTGTTTGTGTCCTTGGGCTATGCCATTCTTTCAAAAGTTGTGCCCTGCCCCTTTCCCTCCTGTTACAAGTGATGACATCCTACCATCTCATCCTCTGTTGTCCCCTTCTCCTCCTGCTCTTTATCTTTCCCAGAATCAGGTACTTTTCTAATGAGTTGGCTCTTCACATCAGGTGTTCAAGATATGGGAGCCCAAGCTTCAGCACCAGTCCTTCCAATGAATGTGCTTAGTTGCTCAGTTGTGCCCGACTCTTTTTGACTCCATGGACTATAGCCTGCCAGGCTCCTCTGTCTATGGGGTTTCTCTAGGCAAGAATACTGGAATAGGTTGCCATGACCTCTTCCAGCGGATCTTCCCAACCCAGGGATCAAACCCAGGTCTCCCACATTGCAGGCAGATTCTTTACCATCTAAGCCACCAAGGAAGCCCTTCTAAGCCCAGGGTTTATTTTCTTAAGGATTGACTGTCTTGATCTCCTTGCAGTCAAAGGGACTCTCAAGACTCTTCTCCAGCACCACAGTTTGAAAGCAATTATCTACCATATTGTTTTTCAATTTTACATTATCAATGAGACAAATTATGTAGCCTATAAACGTCACTTTTAGGAAACATTCAGAGACAGAGTACATGTACTTGACCAAACAGTAAAGAAATTAAAAGAAAAAGGAGGTACAACTCAAGAGGTCATAATATTTATAATTATAATCAGAATTAAAATTACACCTGTTCAAATTTTAAAAAAAGG
Source organism: Oryx dammah (assembly GCF_014754425.2). NCBI lineage: Eukaryota > Metazoa > Chordata > Mammalia > Artiodactyla > Bovidae > Oryx > Oryx dammah. The sequence goes on from NW_024070203.1 coordinate 55,556,790, forward strand.
GTCTGCATATTTGGAAGAAGCAAAGTGCCTTAATGGCATGCTCTGATCCTCACAGAGAAACTCTCTTCTCGTTCCTAAATGTCATGCATGCATCTGTTAAGAAGAACTTTCTCTTTTGGGGCCAATCCACCTAACCAGCAGTGACAAAGATTACACAGGAAAATAGATACTCAGAACTCTTGGTAGGAGCTTTGGGCATAAAGCACCAAGGGGACCAAGGGGGCACTTACCCCTTGGGGTGCTTTACTGTTCAGTTCAGTTCAGTCGCTCAGTCGTGTCCGACTCTTTGCGACCCCATTAATCGCGGCCCGCCAGGCCTCCCTTTCCATCACCATCTCCCGGAGTTCACTCAGACTCACGTTCATCGAGTCCGTGATGCCATCCAGCCATCTTATCCTTGGTCATCCCCTTCTCCTTCTGCCCCCAATCCCTCCCAGCATCAGAGTCTTTTCCAATGAGTCAACTCTTCGCATGAGGTGGCCAAAGTACTGGAGCTTCAGCTTTAGCATCATTCCTTCCAAAGAAATCCCAGGGTTGATCTCCTTTAGAATGGACTGGTTGGATCTCCTTGCAGTCCAAGGGACTCTCAAGAGTCTTCTCCAACACCACAGTTCAAAAGCATCAATTCTTCGGTGCTCAGCCTTCTTCACAGTCCAACTCTCACATCCATACGTGACTACTGGAAAAACCATAGCCTTGACTAGATGGACCTTAGTCGGCAAAGTAATGTCTCTGCTTTTGAATATACTATCTAGGTTGGTCATAACTTTTCTTCCAAGGAGTAAGCGTGTTTTAATTTCATGACTGCAGTCACCATCTGTAGTGATTTTGGAGCCCAAAAAAATAAAGTCTGACACTGTTTCCACTGTTTCCCCATCTATTTCCCATGGAACGATGGGACCAGATGCCATGATCTTCATTTTCTGAATGTTGAGCTTTAAGCCAACTTTTTCGCTCTCCTCTTTCACTTTCCTCAAGAGGCTTTTTAGTTCCTCTTCACTTTCTGCCATAAGGGTGGTGTCATCTGCATATCTGAGGTTATTGATATTTCTCCCAGCAATCTTGATTCCAGCTTGTGTTTCTTCCAGCCCAGCGTTTCTCATGATGTACTCTGCATAGAAGTTAAATAAGCAGGGTGACAATATACAGCCTTGATGTACTCCTTCCCTATTTTGAACCAGTCTGTTGTTCCATGTCCTGTTCTAACTGTTGCTTCCTGACCTGCATACAGATTTCTCAAGAGGCAGGTTAGGTGGTCTGGTATGCCCATCTCTTTCAGAATTTTCCACAGTTTATTGTGACCCACACAGTCAAAGGCTTTGGCATAGTCAGTAAAGCAGAAATAGATGTTTTTCTGGAACTCTTGCTTTTTCGATGATCCAGCAGATGTTGGCAATTTGATCTCCGGTTCCTCTGCCTTTTCTAAAACCAGCTTGAACATCAGGAAGTTCACAGTTCACGTATTGCTGAAGCCTGGATTGGAGAATTTTGAGCATTACTTTACTAGCATGTGAGATGCTTGGTCTGCCCAGTACTAGGAGCACCCTGAAAATGCAAAAGGGAAAGAGAAGAATCAAATCATTAACTCTTTTCATATGAAAACATTTAAAGAGATCCTTGTACTTAAAAATAATATTAAATAAACATTAATCAAAAGTTACTCAAGGAAGTATACACTGCTATATTTAAAATGCATAACCAACAAGCTCCTACCATATAGTACAGGGAACTCTTCTCAATGTTATGTGGCAGCTTGGATACAAGGGGAGTTTGGGGAAGAATGGATGTATGTGTATGGCTGAGTCTCTTTGCTGTCCACCTGAAACTGTCAAAACATTATTAATTGGCTGTACTCCAGAATAAAATAAAAAATTTAAAAAAGAAAGTTTCTCAAGGAAAACCTTTGCAACTGTGTGATTTAAAAAATGTACTATCCATTTTTTTAAAAAAAGCACTATATTATTGCCTGCATTCAAACAAAAATGAGTCATATGAACTTTTGTAGGAAAGCGATTTTTGGGGTGTGGAGAGGAGTGAGAACAAAATGCCAAAGAGGGCTTTTTTTTTCTTTTTGCTGATAACCTATCAAACCCAGATTGGAGAAAATCCCAACAATGAAAATGTTAATCCATTTACTTTAAACAAAGGCCAGGACTCGAAGTAGACAGATAGGCTAAAGTTTGTCATTATTCAGGAGTGATTGGATTTGTTTGAAATTCAGAAACTCCTCAAAGAATGTTAAGGTTAAATTTGAGCAAAAGAAGCATTTTTTCATTTTGTTTTGGCTGATATGGGTACTTCCTGTTTGTGTTTATTAAAGTATAGGAAAATTCACTAAGATTAATTTACTGTACTATATTTTACTAATAAAAGGCAAATTCTAAAACCAAAGACTTTTCTATGCAATGGTTATTCTTAATATTCTTAACTCAGCTAATTTGTCATTATTTATTGGTAGAAGGAGAAGAGGGCAACAGAGGATGAGATGGTTGGATGGCATCACCGTCAGTGGACATGAACTTGGGCAAACTCAAGGAGATGGTGAGAGACAGGAGGCCTGGTGAGCTGCAGTCCATGGGGTTGTGAAGAGTCAGTCAGACACAACTTTAGTGACTGAACAACAACATTTAGACATAATCTTAAATTGGGCTTCCCTAGTGGCTCAATGGTAAAGAATCTGCCTGCCAATACAGGAGACTCAGGTTGGATCCCTTGGTTGGGAAGATGCCCTGGAGAAGGAAATGACAACCCACTCCAGTCTTCTTGCTTGGGAAATCCTAAGGACAAAGGAGCCTTGTGGGGTACAGTCCATGCGGTCACAAAAGAATCAGACAGAATTCAGCAACTAAACAAGAAACTTAAATTCCAGTGTAAATTATAATTCTGTTTTGTTATTTTCCATCAACATACTTTGCTTATGCTAGCACGTAATTCTCTTAGTTTCATAAAGGAGCTTCTACTGTATTTAAAGAGTCATTTACAGAGCAAGTATATGGTCATCCTTCCATATTCTCAGGTTCTGCAGGGGTTGAAAGTATGCAGGAGAAAAATAATTCCAGAAAACTCCAAAAAACAAACTTGAATTTGGTCAGGTACCAGCAACTTCTACATAGCATCAATGTTGTATTAGGTATCATAGAAATCTAGAGATGATTTAAAGTATTTAGGAGGATGTAAGTGGGGTACGATGCAAATACTATGCCATTTTATATGAGACTTGGATTTTGGTATAAGTGGTGGTGGAAACCGTCCAAAAGCCAATCCCGAAGATCCTGAGGAATGACTGGATCTTTGAATGAAAAGAAAATATAAACTATGTTTTGAATCTATTTATATATTCAACTCAGTTCAGTTCAGTTCAGTCGCTCAGTCGTGTCCGACTCTTTGTGACTCTTCTGTTAGTATGGACCTAACAGAAGCAGAAGATATTAAGAAAAGGTGGCAAGAATACATAGAAGAACTGTACAAAAAGGATCTTCATGACCCAGATAATCAGATGGTGTGATCACTCATCTAGAGCCAGACATCTCGGAATGTGAAGTCAAGTGGGCCTTAGAAAGCATTGCTACGAACAAAGCTAGTGGAGGTGATGGAATTCCAGTTGAGCTATTTCAAATCCTGAAAGATGATGCTGTGAAAGTGCTGCACTCAATATGCCAGCAAATTTGGAAAACTCAGCAGTGGCCACAGGACTGGAAAAGGTCAGTTTTCATTCCAATCCCAAAGAAAGGCAATGCCAAAGAATGCTCAAACTACCGCACAATTGCACTCATCTCACACGCTAGTAAAGTAATGCTCAAAATTCTCCAAGCCAGGCTTCAGCAATACGTGAACCATGAACTTCCTGATGTTCAAGCTGGTTTTAGAAAAGGCAGAGGAACCAGAGATCAAATTGCCAACATCCGCTGAATCATGGAAAAAGCAAGAGAGTTCCAGAAAAACATCTATTCCTGCTTTATTGACTATGCCAAAGCCTTTGACTGTGTGGATCACAATAAACTGTGGAAAATTCTGAAAGAGATTGGAATACCAGAAACCTGACCTGCCTCTTGAGAAATCTGTATGCAGTTCAGGAAGCAACAGTTAGAACTGGACATGGAACAACAGACTGGTTCCAAATAGGAAAAGGAGTACATCAAGGCTGTATATTGTCACCCTGCTTATTTAACTTCTATGCAGAGTACATCATGAGAAACGCTGGACTGGAAGAAACACAAGCTGGAATCAAGATTGCCGGGAGAAATATCAATAACCTCAGATATGCAGATGACACCACCCTTATGGCAGAAAGTGAAGAGGAACTAAAAAGCCTCTTGATGAAAGTGAAAGAGGAGAGCGAAAAAGTTGGCTTAAAGCTCAACATTCAGAAAACAAAGATCATGGCATCCGGTCCCATCATTCCATGGAAATAGATGGGGAAACAGTGGAAACAGTGTCAGACTTTATTTTTTTGGGCTCCAAAATCACTGCAGATGGTGACTGCAGTCATGAAATTAAAACACGCTTACTCCTTGGAAGAAAAGTTATGACCAACTTAGATAGTATATTCAAAAGCAGAGACATTACTTTGCCGACTAAGGTCCGTCTAGTCAAGGCTATGGTTTTTCCAGTAGTCACGTATGGATGTGAGAGTTGGACTGTGAAGAAGGCTGAGCACCGAAGAATTGATGCTTTTGAACTGTGGTGTTGGAGAAGACTCTTGAGAGTCCCTTGGACTGCAAGGAGATCCAACCAGTCCATTCTAAAGGAGACCAACCCTGGGATTTCTTTGGAAGGAATGATGCTAAAGCTGAAGCTCCAGTACTTTGGCCACCTCATGCGAAGAGTTGACTCACTGAAGAAGACTCTGATGCTGGGAGGGATTGGGGGCAGAAGGAGAAGGGGACGACCCAGGATGAGATGGCTGGATGGCATCACAGACTCGATGAACATGAGTCTGAGTGAACTCCGCGAGTTGGTGATGGACAGGGAGGCCTGGCGTGCTGCGATTCATAGGGTCGCAAAGAGTCGGACATGACTGAGTGACTGAACTGAACTGAGTTGAATATATAAATAGATTCATTTCTGTCCTTTATCGAGCCCATCTTTGCATGAAATGTTCCCTTGGTATCTCTAATTTTCTTGAAGAGATCTCTAGTCTTTCCCATTCTGTTGTTTTCCTCTATTTCTTTGCATTGATTGCTGAAGAAGGCTTTCTTATGTCTTCTTGCTATTCTTTGAAACTCTGCATTCAGATGCTTATATCTTTCCTTTTCTCCTTGGCTTTTCGCTTCTCTTCTTTTCACAGCTATTTGTAAGGCCTCCCCAGACAGCCATTTTGCTTTTTTGCATTTCTTTTCCATAGGGATGGTCTTGATCCCTGTCTCCTGTACAATGTCACGAACCTCATTTCATAGTTCATCAAGCACTCTATCTATCAGATCTAGGCCCTTAAATCTATTTTGCACTTCCACTGTATAATCATAAGGGATTTGATTGAGGTCATACCTGAATGGTCTAGCGGTTTTCCCTGTTTTCTTCAATATGAGTCTGAATTTGGTAAAAGGAGTTCATGATCTGAGCCACAGTCAGCTCCTGGTCTTGTTTTTGTTGATTGTATAGAACTTCTCCATCTTTTGCTGCAGAGAATATATTCAATCTGATTTTGGTGTTGACCATCTGGTGATGTCCATGTGTAGAGTCTTCTCTTGTGTTGTTGGAAGAGGGTGTTTGCTATGACCAGTGCATTTTCTTGGCAAAACTCTGTTAGTCTTTGCCCTGCTTCATTCCATATTCCAAGGCCAAATTTGCCTGTTACTCCAGGTGTTTCTTGACTTCCTACTTTTGCATTCCAGTCCCCTATAATGAAAAGGACATCTTTTTTGGGTGTTAGCTCTAAAAGGTCTTGTAGGTCTTTATAGAATTGTTCAACTTCAGCTTCTTCAGCGTTACTGGTTGGGGCATAGACTTGGATAACTGTAATATTGAATGGTTTGCCCTGGAGACGAACAGAGATCATTCTGTCATTTTTGAGATTGCATCCAAGTACTGCATTTCGGGCTCTTCTGTTGACCATGATGGCTACTCCATTTCTTCTAAGGGATTCTTGCCCGCAGTAGTAGATATAATGGTCATCTGAGTTAAATTCACCCATTTCAGTCCATTTTAGTTCACTGATTCCTAGAATGTCGACATTCACTCTTGCCATCTCCTGTTTGACCACTTCCAATTTGCCTTGATTCATGGACCTGACATTCCAGGTTCCTATGCAATATTGCTCTTTACAGCATCAGACCTTGCTTCTATCACCAGTCACATCCACAGCTGGGTATTGTTTTTGCTTTGGCTCCAACCTTTCATTCTTTCTGGAGTTATTTCTCCAGCTATCTATATAGATTTATTTATTTATTGAATAAATGAATTTTAAATTGAGAATTTAAGAACAGGGTAAACTTTATTTACAATTATTTATTATTTTTGTTTATGGCTGCATTGGGTCTTCATTGTTGTGCTTGGGCTTTCTCTAGTTTCAGCGAGGGGGGCTACTCTTCTTTGCAGTTCACAGGCTTCTCACTGTGGTGGCTTCTCTTGTTGCAGAGCACAGACTCTAGGGAGTGTGGGCTTCAGAAGTTGTGGTGCACAGGCTGAGTAGTTGCCGCTCATGGGCTCTAGAGTTTGGGCTCAGAGTTGTGGTGCCTGGGCTTAGTTGCTCCATGGCATGTGGAATCTTCCCTGACCAGGAAATGAACCTGTGTTCACTCCATTGGCAGATAGAGTCTCATCCACTGTACCACCAGGGAAGTCTGAAAGGGGTAAACTTTTTAAAGGAGTAGATTTAGTTGGCCCTGATGCTGGGAAATATTGAGGGCAGGAGAAGGGGGTGACAGAGGATGCGATGTTTGGATGGCATCACTGACTCAATGAACATGAGCTTGACCAATCTTTGGGAGATACAGAAGGACAGGGAAGCCTGGCGTGCTGCAGTCCATGAGGTTGCAAAGAGTCAGACATAACTTAGTGACTGAACAACAACAACAAAGACTGGTGATGCAAGTACAGATATAAAGAGCATATACAGTGAAGCCCCACTGGTAGCAGAGTAACTAAATGCTACCCTTTCAACAAGGCTCAGATGAAACTGGAGTCGATTATACAGAGTGAAGTAAGCCAGAAAGAAAAACACCAATACAGTATACTAACACATATATATGGAATTTAGAAAGATGTTAATGATAACCCTGTATGCGAGACAGCAAAAGAGACACAGATGTATAGAACAGACTTTTGGACTCTGTGGGAGAGGGAGAGAGTGGGATGATTTGGGAGAATGGCATTGAAACATGTATACTATCATGTAAGAAATGAATCGCCAGTCTATGTTCGATACAGGATACAGGATGCTTGGGGCTGGTGCACTGGGATGACCCAGAGAGATGATATGGGGAGGGAGGCGGGAGGGGAGTTCAGGATTGGGAACTCACGTACACCCATGGCGGATTCATGTCAATGTATGGCAAAACCAATACAGTATTGTAAAGTAAAAAATAAAAATAAAAAAAAAACAAGGCTCAGAGGAATGATAGTAAAACTCAAAGCACACCCAATATTTTGTACTTGACTAAGTTTGTTCAATTTATTATTTTATAATCTCTACCTCCAAGATTATGTCTTAAGTGGGAATACCCTGACCATCTAATGGTTAGAACTCCATGCTTCCATTGCAGGGGGCATGGGTTAGATTCCTGGTCAGTGAACTAAGATTCCTGAAAGCCATACAAACAAACAAAAAACCAAAATGTCTTAAGTATGTTTCCTTCTTTCTCTGCCTACAATGCCATTCCTTAGTCCAGACCTTCACCATTGCTGTCTTGGGTTACAATTGATGACTTTTACTTTATTCCATTCTCCAAGCAACTGATAGAGCAATAAATCACATTATGCCACTCCCTAGTTTAAAACCCTTAATCCTTAGAATAATATTATGGCTTTTAAGGTCCTCAGATCTAGTGCCTGCCTATCTCCAACATTCTTCCCGGGTGGCTGAGGTGGTAAAGAATCTGCCTGCAATACAGGAGACAGGGTTCAATCCCTGGGTGGGGAAGATCCCCTGGAGAAGGGCATGGCAACCCACTTCAGTATTCTTGCCCGGAGAATCCCATGGACAGAGTTGCCTGGTGGGTTATAGTCCATGGGGTCACAAAGAGTGGGACAGGACTGAGCAACCTTCACTGCCACTACTACCTCCAATCTCATGCCGTTTTCCTCTCTCATTCCCTTCACTCCTGGCAAGTCTTCTTTCTGTTCCTTCATCATGAGAAAGCCTTTCATGTCTTAGGGTCTCTGAACCTGCTGTTCTACTTAAAAAAAACTCACTCTCAAAAAAAAAACAAAAAAAAAACCTCACTCTCTACCCTTAGCTATGTTAGTTCCTTCTCATTTTTTGGCTAAACTAGTATCATACTCAACCTTCTTGGAAGTTTTTCTTTATTGTTCTTTTGTTTTCTTCATAATATTTGTTACAATTTCCAACTGCTTTGTTCCGGTTTTACTTGATCTTTTCCCTCTTGAATCCATGAGTACAGAGACTGTGGTCATCTTGTTCTGGTGAATGCCTGGTACCTAAGGCAGAGCTTGGTGGGTAGAAAATGTGCAATAGAAACTCTTTGAAAGAAGCTTTAAAACTTGAAATTATTTTGATTCTCTCTGGTTGGTTCCCGTTTACAATAACAATTGATACATTCCACAAATAAATATCAAGTGTTACTTTATACCAGGCACTGTTCTGGTGCTAGGTATATAGTAATAGTAAATATGACAGACAAGCATCCTTATCCTTTTTGAGCTTCTGTTCTAGTGGAGGGAGACAGTCAATAAGCAAAGATGAAAAATGTCAGATAATGGTTAGTGCTTCATGGAGAATTAGAACAAAATGATAGGTAGAGAGTAGCTACTTCAGGTTGATTACCAGGAAAGGCCTCCCTTTAGGATCTAGTGTATAGCACATGGAAATCTGCTCAGTGTTATGTGCAGCCTGTGTGGGAGGGGAGTTTAAGAAAGAAGAGATACATGTATATGTATGGCTGAGTCCCTTTGCTGTCATTGAATCTATCACAATATTGTTAATCAGCTATACTCCAATGCAAAATAAAAAGCTTAAAAAAAAAAAAGAAAAGGCTCCCCTTTGGTATGTCTCTTTTCTGTCTCCCCTCATATTTAGTCCTTGTCTTTAGCCCTTGTGCCTGTCTTGGTCTAACAGCTTAATGGATGGGCTTCTTGGCTCTAGAATCAACTGCATATCTGCTGCTAAACTGATCTCCTATTTGATGGTTGTGGGAAAGAGAGGAGAAAACCCATGGAAAATTGTAATTTTCTCCTTTGTTAAGCACATAGATAGTAGCTTAAATTAACAGAACCCAGATCCAATTTTTACTCACCAAACAGAAAACTTAAGTTACTCATTAAGTGAATAAGGAATTAAAATTCAAGAGATCTCTTTGAATTTCAGCTCAGAGACCTTTCTGATTAGTGCTGAGGGAGAAGATATAATTTATTTTATTTTATTTTTTTATAAAGTTTTATTAAAGTATAAAGGAGATAGAGAAAGCTTCTGACATAGGCATCAGAAGGGGGTAGAAAGAGTACCCCGAGAAGATATAATTTAGAATTACACCCTGGAGTGAGGATGGAGTCCTTTTCTTTAACCACTGAGACCAGATAGAAAAGGGCATTCATGGAGCTCCAACTAGGTGGTATGAACTGTACTAAGGGCTTATTCACCTTCCAGCACTGAAACCTCATAATAGCCCTCTACAATAGAGATAATTAATTAACTTGCCTCAAATTTGCACAATTGGTAAATGGCAGTGGTAGTGACTGGGCTTCCCTGGTAGCTCAGTGGTAAAGAAGCTGCTTGCAGTGCAAGAGATACAGGAGACATGGGTTCAAACCCTGGGTCAGGAAGATTCCTTGGAGGAGGAAATGGAACCCATTCCGATATTCTAGCCTGGAGAATCCTGTGGACAGGGGAGTCTGGCAGGCTACAGTCCATAGGGTCACAAAGAGTTGGACACAACTGAAGTAACTGAACACACACAAACGGTGTAGTGACTAGAACTCAAATTCAGGGAGAAACCTTAAATTTTATTAATTGTTTTGTTATAAATGATATTCTGAGAAACAAACAAGAACTATAAATCATTTGAGGGAGAGTGGTACCTAGAACAATTATTTGTAGAATAAAGTATCCTTGAGTCAGGAAGATCCCCTGGAGGAGGGCATGGCAACCCACTCCAGTATTCTTGCCTGGAGAATCCCATGGATACAGGAGCCTGGTGGGCTATAGTCCATGGAATCATATACAACTGAAGCGACTTAGCGTGCACACATACATACCTAAAATAGTCATTTAGGAAAATGAACACAGGAAGGAATTAATCAAAAAGATAACTGTCCATTCATGAATGCAACAAATAGACATTTGTACTTGATGGTAGATGTTATGCCATGTTGAGGATATTGTTCCTGCTCTCAAGGACTTTATAGGGTAGTGGGGCAGGAAGATATTAATGCATATGTACTTTGAAAGAAAAACACAGGCTACTTTGACAGTTGGAGACCCTGAGCTACTCTAGAGGGTCCTTAGCAGCTGAGTCTTGTGTTGGAACCTAAAAGGTAGAGAGGAGTTTGTCAGGCAAGTAAGTAGGTATGAGCATTCAAATCAAAGTGAGCATTTCATGCAACATCACACCATTTCATCTCAAGGAAGAAAGCAGTATGGTATTCGAAAATTGGAAAGGAACCACTTTGGGTGGAGCATGGTAAATAGAGTGGGGGCAGGGAGGGTGGAATGAAAGGGATCATGTATGGACTTAAAGATTTGGGGCTTTATTTTGAGACAGTAAAGGATTTTAAACCAGAGAGAGACAAGACCAGATTTATGTTTTTAAAAGATCACTATGTATGCTTGATAGAAAACAAATTGGAAGGAAATCAACTTGAATGCAAAAAACCTGCTTAGGAGGGGTTATCATAAGAATATAAGTGAGACTTGACAATACCTCTCATTGGGTGGAGAGAACTAGATGGATTCAAGAGGTAGAATAGATAGGATTCGGTGATTGATCACATTAGAGTATGAGCCATGGTCTTCTCTGGTGGTTCAACAGTAAAGAATCCACCTGCAAAGCAAGTTTGATCCCTGGGTCAGGAAGATCCCCTGGAGGGCATGGCAACCCATTCCAGTATTCTTGCCTGGAGAATATCTTGAACAGAGAAGCCTAGTGGGCTACAGTCCATGGAGTCGCAAAGAGTCAGACACAACTGAAGCTACTAAGCATGCACATGAGGCAAGGGAATGTTTCTGGAATGACTGGCCATATTTTTACGTAAGAATGTGGTGTTAATTAATGACACTGGGACCCCAAGTGAAATGGGAAGAGAATGGAGAGTAAATATCATTAAGTTCAATCTGAAGAGGTAAGCAGTTAGAAAAATGGGGCTGGGCTGGGCTGTAACAGGCAGTTGTGAGAAATCAAGGTTTGAAACTCATTGGCTTAGAACAATGATTCCTAAACTTTTTTTTTTGTCTTTTTTAGGAGAAAGGACCCTGGAACTATGGCAGAGTCCCTGCCCCTCCTGTAGAGAGTAGGGTTGGGGCTAGAATGCTCCTTTATGGGTAAAAAATATATTTTTTGGCAAACAACACTATAAATTATATTTGTTTATAAATCATAAATATTGTCAATCTCTACATTAAATATTAGTAATTATTTTACTGTAAAGCTTTCTTTTACAGTAAAGGAAGGCTCAGACAGTAGAGAATCTGCCTGCAATGAGGAAGACCCAGGGTTCGAGTCCTAGGTCAGGAAGTACCTCTGGAGAAGGGAATGGCTACTCACTCCAGTATCCTTGCCTGGAGAATTCTATGGACAGAGGAGCCTGGCAGGCAACAGTCCATAGGATCGGAAAGAGTCAGACATGACAGAGTGACTTTCACTTTCTTTTTTCACATAAAGAAATAGAAATAAAAATTATATCAATATATTCTTGTAACCCAGTAGATCATGAAACTTCAGAGGTAACGGGTCTAGAGACTTTTGAAAAACAAAGTACCTTTATTTCAGACATACATGTCCTAAAAGTACCAAAGCCACCTTTGAATCTTTTAATTTAGATGAACTCGTAAAGCAGTCAAGTTAAAGTTTTTAAAGTTAACAATCAATCAATCATTGAACAAACAAAAACACAAAGGAAGGTTCCTCAATTCTAAGCTAAACATCAAATTCCTTACCTAAACTGAGAGGCAGGTCATCTGGGAGCCAAGTGGCAATTTCAGAAAAGGACCTAAGCTGCTCCTAGTATACGTACAAAACTTCAGATCTCATAGGATGTTAGATTAAAAGTATGTTTATCTATTAGTTGGAGCTGTTTTAGTTTTGAATCGGGTCCTTCACTAGTGGCTCAGATGGTAAAGCGTCTGCCTCCAAAGCAGGAGACCTGGGTTTGATCCCTGGGTTGGGAAGATCCTCTGGAGAAGGCAATGGCAACCCACTCCAGTACTCTTGCTTGGAAAATCCCATGGACAGAGAAGCCTGGTAAGCTACAGTCCATGGGGTCACAAAGAGTCGGACACGACTGAGCGACTTCACTTTCTTTCACAAGCAAAAAGAGGCTGGAGTAGGAAAGAGCAGCCCACTCCAGTATTGCTGTTTGGGAAGTCACATGGACTGTATAATCCATGGGGTCGCAAAGAGCCAGACACGACTGAGTGACTTTCACTCTCTAACTCAACAATTAACAATGTCTTAATATCATCAAATACCCAGTCAATGTTAAAATTTCTTGTTGTTTCATAACTTTTTCCCCCTGCAGTTCAGTCACTCAGTCATGTCCTACTCTTTGCAACCCCATGGACTGCAGCACACCAGGCCTCCCTGTCCATTGCCAACTCCCGAGTTTACTCAAACTCATGTCTATTGCGTCGGTGATGCCATCCAACCATCTCATCCTCTGTTGTCCCCTTTTCTTCCCACCTTCAATCTTCCCCAGAATCAGGGTCTTTTCAAATGAGTCAGTTCTTCGAATCAGGTGGCCAAAGTATTGGAGTTTCAGCTTCAGCATCAGTCTTTCCAATGAATATTCAGGACTGATTTCCTTTAGGATGTATTGGTTGGATCTCCTTGCAGTCCAAGGGACTCTCAAAAGTCTTCTCCAACACCACAGTTCAAAAGCATCAATTCTTTGACGCTTAGCTTTCTTTATAGTCCAACTCTCATATCCATACATACTGGAAAAACCATAGCTTTGACTAGACAAATCTAGTCTTATAAGAGATTATTTACATCAGAATATAAATGGTATTCAAATATTACATTTGATTGCCATAACTGTTGCCTTTCTCTTTTCTTAAGAGCTCATACTTTATGAGGATAGATAAGAGCAGAACAGTTAAATTTGAAGCAGAAACTGATAGGTAGCAAAACACACAGGAAACTAGAATAAAATGGGAATTCAAATATAACTTTTGGTGACAATCTCTAAAAATAATATTATTGTTCTGAAACAAAACAGAACATTGGAGAAGTCGACATATAAATTACATGATATATGGAATGAACATGATATATATTATACTCCTTGTAAAAGGATAGATTTCTTCTACTTCTAAGCACTCAAATATTTTCCTGTATCTAGGAAATCCAGTGCACAGACACAACAGATAAAGATACATTAATTCCTAACTAGTTTACAGATTCCTAAAGACTTTATTATGGTAATTTTAAATACAAAAGTAGACATAATACCCTGGATAAACTTCAACAATAAGCCTGACTAATCTTATTTCATATATAGCCCCACTCTTATTCTCTCCTGTATTATTTTGAAGCAAATCCCAGACATCATATCATCATATCTAAAAACATTTGGCTTATATCTCTAAAACACAAGGATTAAAAAAATAACAAAAATGCCATTATCACATCTAAACTATTAGCAATGATCCCTTAGTATCATCAAATATCCAATTAGTATTCAAATTTCTAGTTGTACCATAAGTTTCATAAAGGAGCTTCTTTCATACGGTATGTTTGTTTGAATGAAGATCTTAGTAAGATCTACAAATTATACTTGGTTGATAGTTTCTTAAGTCTCTTTTACTGTATAGGTTCTCCCTCCATTTCTCTCCTCTTTTTTTTTTAAATTGAAGTATACTTGATTTACAATGTTGTGTTAATTTCTTCTGTACTGCAAAGCAATTCAGTTACACACACACACACACATATGTATATATATGTTCTTTTCCATTATGGTTTAATTTATCCTGGGACAGTGAATATAATTCCTCGTGCTATACAGTAGGACCTTGTCCATACATTGTATATGTAATAATTGGCATTTACTAACCCCAAACTCCCATTCCATCCCTCTTCCTCTCCCTGCCCCACTGGCAACCACAGATATGCTTTCTGTGTCTGTGAGTCTGTTTCTGTTTTGTAGATAAGTTCATTTGTGTCATATTTTAGATTCCACATATAAGTGATATCACATGGTATTTGTCCTCCATTTCTATTCTTCCTTCTCTGCAATGTATTTGTTGAAGAAACTGGGTCCCATAATATATTCCACATCCTAGATTTTGCTGGCTGCAGCCCCATGATGTCATTTAACATGTTTCTCTGTCTTCATTATTTCCTGTTAACCTAGTAATTTATCCTAAGAGACTGACCTTGTACAGGTTTGGGTCTTTGAAAGACCACCCCTGGAATTCTTCTGGTGGTCCAGGCATTAGGACTTGGTGGTTTCTCTGCCAAACCTGCATTCAGTCCCTGGTCAGGGAACTAAGATCCCACAAACTGCATGGTGTGGCCAAAAAAAAGAAAAGAGAAGGTTGCTTCATAGATGGTGACATGTTCTTCCATCAGAAGTCGCATAATATCTGGTTGTCTAGCTACGTGATATGTTGACAGTAAGTGAGGATCACTGTCTACATCAGCACTTCCCGAGAGAAATATAATATGAACCATATATGTAATTTTAAGTGCTCTAGTGCCCCTACTTTTTAAAAAAGAATTTTTTTTTTGACACTCCACTCGACTTGTGGGTTCTTTGTTCCCCAACTGGGAATTGAACCCAGGCCTAGCAGTGAAAACGCTGAGTCCTAACCATTGGACCACCAGGGAATTTCTGAAATAAAAATAATTTTTAAAACATAATTTAATTCAATATATCAAAAATACTACCATTCCAACATTTAAGTGTGTAATGAAATCTTTTATATTCTTATTTTCCTACTAAGTCTTCAAAGTCCTGTGTATTTTTTCCACTCACACCCAGTGGGTGCTAGAGCCTGCTCACACAAGCCTGTGAGAGCCAACTGTAGGCATCTCCTCCCAACTCCGTTCATGACATCCCTTTGGTGGCTCGAAACTGGCTATGGAGGTAGTATTCACTCTAAACAAACACCAAAAGTGGGGTTTTTTTCCACCTCAGAGAGCTAGTTATTAAACATTTACCAGCACACCATGGCTTACATCACATCTCATTCTAGACCAGACACATTTCAAGGGCTCAATAACCATGTATGGCTGTAGATACTGTATTGCATAACCCAGTAGGGGTTTGCAAATGAGTGCAACTTAGTCTGCCATTCCTTCTTTTTATTAGCTGGAACAGCTCTACAAACTTTTCTTCACGGAAGTTAGCTGCCCTGTGTGTGTGCCTAGTCGCTTCTGTCATGTCCGACTCTTTTCGACCCCATGGACTGTAGCCTGCCAGGCTCGCCTGTCCGTGGGTTTCCCCAGGACAAGAATACTGGAGGGGGTTGCCGCACCCTCCTCCAGGGGATCTTCCCAACCCAGGGATCGAACCCAAGTCTCTTAAGTTTCCTGCATTGGCAGGCACCACCAGGGAAGACATAGCTATCCTAATGTACAGTAAATTCAAGGAAGGCGAGATAAATCTTTGACTCTTTTTCTTTATTAGCTAGTGTTTAAGCGAAGAGGAACTAAAGAGCCTCTTGAAGAGAGTGAGAGAGGAAGAGTGAAAAAGTCAGGTTAAAACTCAACATTAAAAAAAAAAAAAAAGAATATCATGGCATTCAGTCCCATCACTTCATGGGAACTAGATGGGGAAAAAGTGGAAACAGTGATAGACTTTACTTTCTTGGGCTCCAAAATCACTGCAGATGGTCATTGCAGTCACAAAATTAAAAGACACTTGCTCCTTTAAGAATAGCTATAACAAACCTAGACAGCATATTCAAAAGCAGAGACATTACTTCACTGACAAAAGTCTGTATAGTCAAAACTATGGTTTTTCCAGTAGTCATGTATGGATGGATGTGAGAGTTGGACCGTAAAGAAGGCTGAGCACTGAAGAATTGATGTTCTCGAACTGTGGTGCTGGAGGACTCTTGAGAGTCCCTAGGGCTGCAAGGATATCAAACAAGTCAATCCTAAAGGAAATCAACCCTGAATATTTATTGGAAAGACTGATGCTGAAACTGAAGCTCCAATACTTCAGCCACCTGATGCAAAGAGTCGACTCATTGGAAAAGACCCTGAGGCTGGGAAAGGCTAGGAAAGAAAGGGTAAGAGGAAAAGGGGACAACAGAGGATGAGATGGTTGGATGGCATCACTGACTCAATGAACATGAGTTTGAGCAAGCTCTTGGAGATGGTAAAAGACAGGGGAGCCTGGCATGCTACAGTCTGTGGGGTCGCAAAGAGTCAGACATGACTTAGCAACTGAACAACAATAAGTTACTGTTCAAAACAATGTCGGTTCTCCAGCAAAAGTAACTAATCAATATTTTTTGGTGTCAATATGAACTCATGGATTCTAACACTGAACTGCTTCAATTCATCACATTTATTGTTTTCATTGATTTTAAATTGTCCATCATTGGACAGCGGAAGCCTCTTCAAGCTGAGAAACCACATTTAGACCATTGTGCTACCACTGGCACGGTCTAAATTTTACAGTTTACAATCAGAATGATTAGAAAGTGATTGACCTTATTTTCTAGATCAGAAGTTCCAAAAATCTGGGATTCATTGTGCCAGATTCTTTCAAGTGCTCACCTCTGTGACTAGCAGCTATATGTGGGAACTTGGAGGCTCTGTTAGAAATTGAGGAAGGGCCTGAACCAGCAGAATGAGCACTTGGTAGACAAAACAATAGATATTCAAAGATAACATATTTAAACTATTACAAAGAAAATTTTAAAGCACGTGGTCCTTCTCATGTCATTGATTGTTTATTTTGTTTACATACTTGTTAAGGAGGTATGATACTCATAGAACTGTTGTTCTGACTATAAAAGTGAGTTAAAAGAAACATGAGCCTGTGTGAAATTCTTGAATCCCTGAAGATTTTTGACTTTATCAAACTGAAAGAGAGTGAGTGCTAAAAGAAATTTACATCCTTTAGAAAGTAGAACAGAAGGCACAGTTGCACATATTTAAGAAGACAGAGTCTCTTTTTGCTTCATGTGAGTTCAAGGAAGATGTACATTTTAATCAGACTGTACTTTAGCTATGAAAAGTGAGTTTCACCTTAAACAATCTCATCTTAAACTCATCTGTGATAAAATTAAATGGAAAAAGAAAGAGTTCTAACCAAGCAACTATGGTCTATCTGACTTAGTGTCTTCTCACTGAAATCTCAAGGGCACTAACAATGATTGAAAAATCCTACTAATCAACCAGACTGGCAGATAGGTATGTAAGTCATATTTATATGTTTGCATAATTTTCAGGGAGAAAAAATATGAAGAACTTGTTTTCTAGTAAAAAGAGAATGCACAACAACCAAAATATTCAAAGAATGTGTTGTTAAAATTCATCAGGTATTCCAAAACAAGCAAAGAAGTATTTCCATGAGTTTCTTTTTAAAGACAAAAATATCACGAAAGGTATCAAACCTGATGTTTAATGTTGCAGTTGTCTTGTCATATTTAAGGTTTTTCAGTATAATCCTTGCACAAGTACATATGTAGATAATTGAATAAACAAAAACAACTATAAAATATGTTAGTGGGGGAAAAAAGTAATGAACTTGAGAGAATAAACAAGGAAAGTTACTAGGCAAAGAAAGGCAGAGATGCCAAGACCCACAAATGAAGAAACTGTTATCCTGTGCATTTTATATTAGAATCTTGGTTATCAATTTTTTGAGTAGGGGGGTAAGAGGAGGCTTAAGAGATAATTTAGAAAAGTGAAAATGTTATGGACTATATTTGAATTTTTTTCATACAAAATGGAAATAGTATGATACTATGGGAAGAAAAAAATGTATGCTTTTAGCACTTAAGTGATCTATTTTATTGAAGGAAAGAATGGGGCATAACTAGTCATTCTTTCTATTCTTGTAACACTGATGATTCTAGTAGTCCTGTGCTTTCAATAACAGTAAAAAAAAATAATTTTTGTGGATTTTCCTTCTAAGAGGGGCTTGCATTTCTCCTATATACATATATGTATATATATTTATTCTTCAAATATATATATATATTCTTTTAGTCTAAATACTTTCATTTAGAAATGTGTTACTTAACAATCCTGATTTGGCTAGCAATGTTTAAATACATTACTTAGTCACTTATGAGAGTTTGGCACTAAAGTTAAGCAGTTATACGTATTCATGTTTACTATATTCATTTCAGCATTATAGGCTTCAGTGATTTCTAAGGAACTTGAAAGTACCTCGAGAGTTATTGTCCTTGCTTAGTCACTGTATTTTGTATTATCCATTTCAGTTAATCTGTTGCAAATTCAAGGTGATGATATCATTGCTTCTACTTGTGTTCTATTGCATGCACTCATAATGATACTGTCATTTTTTTACTCAACATCTATGGAAAGATTACCAGTGCGAGGCACTATGCTGGTGTGCTATGGATTAATCAAACGAAAATGTGACATGATGTCTTTTTAGAGAGTTCATAGCACAGTGGTACAGACAAATCCATACACAGGCAGGTTAATAAAATGTCTAAGGGCAATGATAGACATGAATTCTAGGTATTATAAAGGCAAAAAAATAGGAGTGTGTGTGTGTAGGAAGGTAGGTAGGTAGGTAATAGAAAAGGACTTTCTAGGAAGAGGTGATAACTGAGGTTGGTTTTATTAAAGAACAATTAGGAATTAAGCAAATGATGAGGAAGAAGGTTGAAATGGGGAAGGTGTTCCACATAGAGACAGAGAAGAAACAGCACGATTGCTAGAGAGGAAAGTGAAAGACAAGACACATACAGACATAATGAGGGATAAAGCAGAAGGTTAGATGGGGGCCAGGTCCCAAAATTCAAAATGATAAGATATGGACAGAGCTGGAACTGAGACTAGAAGATTATTTACGAGGCTGTTGCACTGTTCAGGATGAGAGAGAACGAGGCCAGTGATAGCAGAGGTGGAGAATAGGAAAAGCATTCAAGAACTAAGTAGGAAAGTAATTAGACTCTGGTGAGTTGAATGTGGGAAATACAGAAAATAGAAGAGTTAGAGACAATTGTGGAGCGCAGCATCAATACTAAACACAATAGCGATTGCAGAAGAAGGAGGTTTGACGGGAAGTGATGACTTCAATAATTTGAGGCTTGTTGAATCTGAGGTGTACCAGGAGCGTTCTTGTAGCAAACAGTCAGCAACTCTGGAGAAAGTCCTGGGGTGTAGCTGCAGACTTGGTGTCATTACCAAGTGATACTCAAAATCATGGCAACGGTTCAAGTGACTCAGAAAGAACGTAGAGTTGGTGGAATGTTTCTCAACTCACTGAGAAGTTGCACTTTTATTTTTTTTTTTAATAAAGGTTGACATGGACCATTTTTAAAGTCTTTATTAAATTTGTTACAATATTGCTTTTTTTTTTTTTAATTGTTTTGGTTTTTTGGCCGCAAGGTGTGTGGATCTTAGCTCCACAAACAGGCATCAAACCTCCACCATCTGCATTGGAAGGAGAAGTCTTAACCACTGGATCACCAGGGAAGTCCCTGAAGTTACACTTTGAGAACATTTATCTCACTATTAACTGTAGACTTTAGATGCAGTACCTATCACGAGTGGATCAACCAACTTGACTTATCATTACTTTAACTATCTTTGGGGTTATTCTCCAAAGTCTAGACACTGAGGCTCATGTTAAGTGAAGAAGCACAAAACAACAACAAAGCAGAGAAGCAAATGAACAGAAGCATCTAAAATGGAATGTACTGACAGTTTTCCAGGGCCATTTCTTACATTCCAGGGACTGGACAATACCCACAACATACTAATTCTTCAGTTTGCTCCACCTCTTAGGTCAGCTTTTACACCAAACTTTATCCATTTGACAAAGACGTCACTAAAGTTCCAGTGATTGAGTTCTTTGTCTAGTACTACATCTTTTGACAATATGCTGTCAGGGTAATAATTAGCAATAACACCGTAAGATTATTTGTGGAAAATTTTAAGTGGCAGCTGAATTCTTTGATTAACTTAACAAAAAACTCACTCAATGTCTATTATTTTCATTGACTTTTAAGTTAAATCAAAACTATTTTCTGAGCAACTTCCAGGAAAGAATCGTGAACAAAACACTTGTAATGACATTTCAGAGCCATGTGTGGCAACCATGCAAATTAGCACTGACACAATTTCCAAGAGTTACTAAAAAGAGGTCTTGCGCAATTGGACAAAATGAGTGGGTGCAAAGATTTTTTAAAAATAGGAGCACGACCTCCAAGACTTTCTGTTGTTTTTGCTATGATCCCTTAAACGGAAGAAAGTGCTGTTTTCTTTCTCATAGCAATAGTCTATGAGTAGTGTGGGACCGAGGCATTGTCTAGGAATGAAGGTATAGTCTTGTCATTGCTTTTAGTGGCAAATATGGGCTACCCTCACCTCTTCTCCTATGCCCTATGTCCATGGTAAACAGTTTGCTAGAGCAACTCACAATTCTAAGTCCCAACAGTTTCAGTTGGCCACAGCAGTTATTCATGGTCCATGACACTGTTTCAGGGTCCTTCTAATCACAAGGCTCAGGAATAAGTAAATTACTTATCAATTTGAGATGACAAGCAAGATGGAAGTCAAGATCCATTGCTGGTCAAGACCTTCCTTTTGTTTTTTAAAAAGTTAATTAATTAATCACTGTCCTGGGTCTTCCTTGCTACGTGCAATCTTTCTCTAGTTGCGGCGCATGTGGGCTACTCTCCAGCTGTGGTGCTTGGGCTTGTCTTTGCAGTGCCTTCTGTTGTCATAGACCATGGGTTCTACAGCATGTGGGCGTCAGCAGTTATGGAACATGGGTTTAGTTGCCCTGTGGCATGTGATATCTTCCCAGACCAGGGATCGAACCCATGTCCCCTACATTCACAGGCAGATTCTTTAAGCACTGGACCACTAGGGAAGTCTAAGCTTCCTTTTCTACACTGGATTTAAGGTAGGCACCAATGTGATTTTCCTTGACATTTAAAAGTGGGCTGAGAATATAAAGACAACCAGAATTGGGCTCCTCCTTCAAGGAGCTCACAGTGGAGAGAGGGAGACACACATGGGATAAGAGAAGTAAGCGAGGTTCCTTCACATTTAGAGTTTAATCTGCTTTCATCATTTAAACAAGAAAGGGGATATGAAAAACAACATGCTCTTACTCTATGTCATCCTATGCAAGTGCATGGCATACAAAGCTTTTACTTCCTGCCTAAACTGAGGTCCTTGAGACCAAGGACAGATAAGTTATATCATTTGGTCATAGAACGGTATTGAGAATTATCTCTTTGAAACAATACTATCAAAATGGACTGAGCATTAATAATACAAAAACTTAGCTGGATAGACATAAATAGCCAAAATAAGATGGTTTACTAGAAATCCTGTATTTAACATGGAGTAGATCCAAGCATAACACTGGGGTATATAAAGCTACCATATAAGAAATTTAAGAAGGTTCTTCCGTAATTGTCAAAGTGAGTCTTGAAAGTACAGGTCCAGCCAAGGACTCCAAAGTTAAAGAGGTTTGTGGAAAAAGTGGAAGAGATTCAACAGAGAGTCACAGAGATGATTAAAGGGTTGGAAAAATAGGAGCTAGAAATTATTTAGCCTAAGTTAGAGAAGACTACCAGGTTTCTTAATAACAGTATTCAAGCAAAGGAAAGGTTGTTATATACAAGATGATGAACAGCTGCTTTCTATCTCAACTGGAGAGTGGACAGAAGAAACAGACTTTGATTACAGCATGACAGATCTAAGTTAGATATAAAGAAGAACTTTCTGAGAATGATGATTACTGGATGAGAGACATTCTCGAGATCTTCTTGCACTTTTCCCTTAAATGATGTGTTTCACTGGGTTCTTTTTAAATTTTCTATCTCTTCTCACTTTACATGTTCTCCTCAGTTTATTTCATTTATTCTGGCTTTAATTACCCATTCATTATAAGCTGATAATTATTCACTCTAAATATTTCCAATCTAGACTACTTTCTACATGTCTCCTGAACATCAGACTTCTTTTACTTGTTCATAACTGATAACCTCTATATCTCCAGTTTCATTCTCTGGTCTATATGATGGTCGACCATTTCTATCTAAAAGCAAGCCTACTGTGTCATTTCTTTGTCTACAGGCTTCTAACGTGTTCCATTACTCACTTGCTTTCTATTATTTGGTCCCTTTACCTTGCCAGTATCATCTCCTGTCCCAAATGTTATTAACCCCAAGATAATTTCACTTCCTTCATTCCACTGTGCTTTTATGTACTTGTGCTTTTTAAAGTTCCTGTACTCTTCACTCCTTCTAGAATACATCTTCCCACTTCTTTTTGTGGTCAACTCCTACACTTCAGTTCCAGGAATTTTTCTCTGACCTTACCATGTTGGACTTGCGACCCTCAATAAACGTTCATGAATTTCCATGAAAACTTTCTTTGAATACTTTAATGTTTAAGTTATTATGAATAAGAGGATTCCAGGGACTTCCCTGGGTTTCCCAGGTGGTGCGAGTGGTAAAGCACCCGCCTGCCAATGCGGGAGACGTGGGAGACATGAGTCTGATCAGGGAACTAGATTCCACATGCTGCAACTAAAAATTCCACATGCCAAAACCAAGTTTGAAGATCCAGAGTGCTGCAACTAAAAACTGGTGAAACCAAATAAGTAAAATTAAAAAAAAAAAAAAAGCCTTCCAGGCTTCAGATTCAATAACTGATTATTTAGAAAACATCTCAGTTAAGCAGCTCACTAACAGATCTTGTGACCTTCAGATGTGGTATATACACCAGACTATTCACATCACACTGGATACAGGATGCTGCTCCTTTACTACTGCTTGTAGGATCCTCTCAGGCATTTCCCTATTACTCTTCTGGTACTGAACCCAAGACCATTTCTTTACTCTCTTGTAGCTTAGCACAGTCATTCACATATACTTAGGTACTTTATGTTCTTCGTACAAGATTCCTCTGAAGCAGGCTTAGTACGCCCATTTCACAAGTGAAAAAGTCACCACCTGTATGATGCAGATGACGTGTAATGCAAGTGTGTGTGTTTACATATACACTTGTTTATATTACATATATACCCCATGTGCTCTAGCCAGGAACATCTAAAAAAAAAAAACCCTCTAAATCAAATATCCAAAAGGATGAATTCATAATTTTACCCCTAAACTTTGTTCTTCTGAATAACCATCTTGGGGAATGGTGTCAGAATCCTACGAGTGATCCTCAAAACTTTTTTTTTTTTAATTTATTTATTTGGCTGCACTGGATCTTAGTTGTGGCACACAGGATTTTTCGATCTTTGTTGCAGCACATGGGATCTTTAATTGGGGCATTTGAACTCTTAGTTGAGGCATGTGAGATCTAGTTTCCTGACCAGGGATCCAACTTGGACCCCCTTCATTGGAGAGCATGAAGTCTTAGCCACTGGATCACCAGAGATACCATACTTTGTTCTTTTTTAATCCTTATATTCAATCCATCACCAACTCCCATGAATTATTCCTCCTAAATATCTCTCAAATATGTCCGTTTCTCTCCACCTTTACCATGATCAACGTACCCAAACTTTCATCATCTTTTTTTTTTTTCCTGGCCATGTGTCATAGCTTGCAGGATCTTAGTTCCTCAACCAGGGATTGAACCCACACCAGTGGAAGCGAGGAGTCCTAACCAATGGAACGCCAGGAAATTCCCTCATCATCTCTTCTAATAGCTTCTATTTCCTCTA
The DNA here is from genome assembly GCF_014754425.2 of Oryx dammah. Classification (NCBI taxonomy): domain Eukaryota; kingdom Metazoa; phylum Chordata; class Mammalia; order Artiodactyla; family Bovidae; genus Oryx; species Oryx dammah. The sequence continues at coordinate 55,580,976 of NW_024070203.1, forward strand.
GCCCTACTCCTATACGTTTTCTACAGCCAAGATGATCTCAACATCCAAATCTGCTCCTGGTACTTTCATGCTACCCTTCCCTCCCATCTCATTCAAAAGCCCGTCAGCAGCTTCTCATTGCTCTTATCACAAAGACAGACTGACAGCTGCTACACAATGGATCCCACCCACTTCATCTCAAGCCCATCTTATCTCCCATCCTGCTCCCCCCTCAGCTGCTCCAGCCACTCAGGCTTGCTTTCCAACCTTTGAATCTGTGATGGCCCACCCCTCTGCAAACCTCCATGCAGGCTGGAAAGCCATCTTTTCGATGTCACTGAGTTAACTCTTCACCATCCTGCTGTTGGCCACTCAAGAGACACCTTCCCAGAGAAATTAATTTGTTGGTTGGTATTTGCCCCACATTGAGTTAAGTGCTTTACATATATCATCTTATTACGTTTCTGAAGCAGATTTATGAGGTTACTACCATTCTATGATTAGCTCCATTTTACAAATGAGTAAATAACAGGATCAGGAGATAATAGATGATTTTCCCAAATTTCACAATATGAACACTTAAGTCCTCTGCAGTAAAACTACATGTGTGACTGCTGCCCATCATTGGTAGATGTCTTTGTAGATGTAAACATATTAACTAAAGTGCCGTTACTGAGCAGCAGGTGAGAAGAAAGAAATCTCTGAATCACGAATAGATCATTTATGTGTTTCTTGAGCAAACCTGAAAATCCTGAAACATTTAAGCGTCATCAACAGCATCCCACAGCTGTTAGATCAGGGTACTTAAAAAACAGAAGAAAAAAGTGGGCGGTACCTGAATTGTACTTGTTCACTGAGCCTGATTGTTTCACTAACCAGTGAGGCATAATAACTTAGCAGAGCACAACACTGACTATGACTGGCCTGGGGAAACACAACTCAAAGGGTGAAAAAAATATTATCAAGCCACAATTTTAATAACTTGATTGTCATTGAACCAACAGGAAAAAAAACTTACCTCGTTTACGCTATCTTTGTACATGCCCAGAACACGACTGAGCCACGGCAGTGTGACTACTTTGAGCAGTCTATCCAAAGGTACTTAGGAATTTTTACTTCCCCACCCACACTGTCTAGTCCAAACCTTCTGAGAACACAGATACAACAGCACAGTTATTCTTAACAGTTCTTGTTTCAAGAGTTATAACTCAAACTTCAAGGCAAATTTTATGTTGCTGCTAAGTCACTTCAGTCATGTCCAACTCTGTGTGACCCCATAGACGGCAGCCCACCAGGCTCCCCCGTCCCTGGGATTCTCCAGGCAAGAACCCTGGAGTGGGTTGCCATTTCCTTCTATGTTAGTTGATCACAAATGTTTAGAAGAGTTTCCTTTTATGTTAGTTGATCACAAATGTTTAGAAGAGTTTCCTCTTCATTTCCGGAAGTTGTGTTAAAGATTTTTAAAGTATGACATCATCTTTTATGAAATTATTGCCATTGTGATTGTGGAATTCTCAGTATACCTGAGAGTTAGGAGGCTGATGGGTGTGTAGTCTTCAGGGTACTATACAGAGGGTTGTTAGAAGTCATATTAGGCAGGACTTCAAGAGGTGGCAATAACTAGATCTCAGTAATACCACCTCAGATCTCTAACTCCAGTATGGGGATCCCTAAACTGGACTTGACTGCTATATTTAAAATCTATTAGGGGGACTTCGATGGTGGTCCAGTGGTTATGACTCCACACTCCCAATGCCAGGGGAGTGAGCTCAATTCCAGGTTGAGGAGCTAAGATCCCACAGGCTGCAACTAAGAGTTGCCATGCCACAACTGAAAAAGAGCCCACATGCTGCAACTAAGGCTTGGCACGGCCAAATAAATAAATAGAAATATCTTTTAAAAATCGATTAGACTTTGGACACTACCTCAAACCAATCAAATTTAGAAGAGACTGACAATTCATCATTTTCAACAGAACATTTATCTGGCAGGATAACCTACCTCTTTAATAAGGAAATATCTTCCTACTGGGTGACTACATAGGAGACCCAGTAAAAAATCAGATTGTTGGAGGAGTCAACATTAGGAATTAGATGTTAATTAAGAAATATCTGATTCAGTCATTCCTTTGCTGAAAAATCTTTCATTGCTTTCAGAATAAAGTACAAACTCTTTTTTAATTTTTCCTACTCCTTTCTTTTCAAATCTCAATTCAGGCATTTTTGTAGTACACACACACATTGAGCTATTTACAATTTCCTTACTAGTAAGATAAATTTTCTTTTATTTTGACTACAATCATATCTATATCTCAAAACCCTGCTCAAGGATCTATATTCCCTCAGTTCAGTTCAGTTCAGTCACTCAGCCATCTCCGACTCTTTGTGACCCCATGAATTGCAGCACGCCAGGCCTCCCTGTCCATCACCAACTCCCGGAGTTCACTCAAACTCACGTCCATCGAGTGAGTGATGCCATCCAGCCATCTCATCCTCTGTCATCCCCTTCTCCTCCTGCCCCCAATCTCTCCCAGCATCAGAGTCTTTTCCAATGAGTCAACTCTTCGCATGAAGTGGCCAAAGTACTAGAGTTTCAACTTCAGCATCATTCCCTCCAAAGAAATCCCAGGGCTGATCGCCTTCGGAATGGACTGGTTGGATCTCCTTGCAGTCCAAGGGACTCTCAAGAGTCTTCTCCAACACCACAGTTCAAAAGCATCAACTCTTTGGCGCTCAGCTTTCTTCACAGTCCAACTCTCACATCCATACATGACCACAGGAAAAACCATAGCCTTGACTAGACGGACCTTTGTTGGCAAAGTAATGTCTCTGCTTTTAAATATGCTCTCTAGGTTGGTCATAACTTTTCTTCCAAGGAGTAAGCGTCTTTTAATTTCATGGCTGCAATCACCATCTGCAGTGATTTTAGAGCCCCCCAAAATAAGTCTGATACTGTTTCCACTATTTCCCCATCTATTTCCCATAGAATGATGGGACCGGATGCCATGATCTTCGTTTTCTGAATGTTGAGCTTTAAGCCAACTTTTTTACTCTCCTCTTTCACTTTCTTCAAGAGGCTTTTTAGTTCCTCTTCACTTTCTGCCATAAGGGTGGTATCATCTGCATATCTGAGGTTATTGATATTTCTCCCAGCAATCTTGATTCCAGCTTGTGCTTCTTCCAGTCCAGCGTTTCTCATGATGTACTCTGCATATAAGTTAAATAAGCAGGGTGACAATATACAGCCTTGACGTACTCCTTTTCCTATTTGGAACCAGTCTGTTGTTCCATGTCCAGTTCTAGCTGTTGCTTCCTGACCTGTATATAGTTTTCTCAAGAGGCAGGTTAGGTGGTCTGGTATTCCCATCTCTTGAAGAATTTTCCACAGTTTATTGTGCCACACAGTCAAAGGCTTTGGAGAATTTTGAGCATTACTTTGCTAGCGTGTGAGATGAGTGCAATTGTGAGGTAGTTTGAACTTTCTTTGGCATTGCCTTTCTTTGGGAATGGAATGAAAACTGAACTTTTCCAGTCCTGTGGCCACTGCTGAGTTTTCCAAATTTACTGGCATGTTGAGCGCAGCAGTTTCACAGCATCATCATTTAAGATTTGAAATAGCTCAACTGGAATTTCATCACCTCCACTAGCTTTGTTTGTAGTGATGCTTCCTAAGGTGCTTCCAGGATGTCTGGCTTTAGGTGAGTGACCACACCATCATGGTTATCTGGGTCATTAATATCTTTTTTGCATAGTTATGTGTATTCTTGCCATCTCTTCCTAGCATCTTCTGCTTCTGTTAGATCCATACCATTTCTGTCCTTTATCATGCCCATCTTTGCATGAAATGTTCCCTTCATATCTTGAATTTTCTTGAAGAGATCTCTAGTCTTTCCCATTCTATTGTTTTCCTCTATTTCTTTGCACTGATCACTTATGTTCCCTTGTGGCTCAGCTGGTAAAAATCTGCCTGCAATGTGGGAGACCTGGGTTCACTGCCTGGGTTGGGAAGATCCCCTGGAGAAGGGAAAGGCTACCCACTCAGGTATTCTGGCCTGGAGAATTCCATGGACTTTATAGTCCATGGGGTTGCAAAGAGTTGGACACAACAGAGCGACTTTCATTTTCATATCTTTCCTTGCTATTGTTTGGAACTCTGCATTCAAATGGGTATATCTTTCCTTTTCTCCTTTGCCTTTAGCTTCTCTTCTTTTCTCAGCTATTTGTAAGTCCTCCTGAGACAACCATCTTGCCTTTTTGCATGTCTTCTTCTGGGTGATGGTTTTGATCTCTGTCTCCTGTATAATGTTATAAACCTCCATTCATAGTTCTTCAAGCACTTTATCTATCAGATCTAATCCCATGAACCTATTTGTCACTTCCATTGTATAATTGTAAGGGTTTTGATTTAGGTCATACCTGAATGATCTAATGGTTTTCCCTACTTTCTTCCATGTAAGTCTGAATTTTGCAAGAAGGAGTTCATGATCTGAATCACAGTCAGCTCCCGGTCTTGTTTTTGCTGACTGTATACAGCTTTTCCATCTTGGGCTGCAAAGAATGTAATCAATCAGATTTTGGTACTGACCATCTGGTGATGTACACGTATAGAGTCATCTCTTGTGTTGTTGGAAAAGTGTGTTTGCTATGACTAGTGCGTTCTCTTGGCAAAACTCTGTTAGCCTTTGCCCTGCTTCATTTTGTACTTCAAGGCCAAGCTTGCCTGTTACTCAAGGTATTAGGTATCTCTAGGTATTGCTATATTCCTTAGCAATTCAATTTTTTACTCATTTCATCTGCCATGATTCCACAGCAATTTGTATTGATACATATCCCTATTAATACTTAACCATTATAACCATTAATTCACATATTAATCTCATTCACTGAAATGTGAGTTTCTTGGGGGTTGGGCCAATCTTATTTAGCATAAATTTTGGTTTAGCATGTGTAAAAACTTAAAAAGAAAAGAAAAGCCTTTAAAATGATTGTTGGCTATGTCTGTTAAGCTAGGTAGTAAACTGATTGTCTTCATTCCTCAGCAACTCCAGAATACTCTATTTTATAATATATTCCTTTTTACATTCTGCTAACCAGTAGTTATTTTCAGGGTTTTGAATTTTGCAAGGGAGTAAAAAATTTTTTTAATATTTTGGGTGGCAAAAAAGAGCATTAAAAGAAGCTACCATCCATTAACATCTTAATTTATATATATATATATATATATATCACAGAATATATACAATTTCAGGGTAATAAGCAAATTCAACTTTATGAGATGTTACCTAAGATTGTCTTTACATTTCATTTCACCACCAATTGGTGAAAAATAGCTTTTAGGAAATGTTAAACGATGAAAGTATTCTTCCCCAAAATAACTTTGAAAATTATGTACCCTTGTAAATATTCACACCAAAAAATAAAATTTTATCATCTTAAAAAAATCAATGGAATCTTTATATCATATTTATTTGATATCCACCATCATTCATTTAAAAATACATGAACATGCTTCCCTGGTGGCTCAGTGGTAAAATATCTGCCTGCCAATACAGGGGACATGGGTTCAATCCCTTGTCCTGGAGGATCCCACTTACTGTGGAACAACCAAGCTCGTACAACGCAACTACTGAGCCAGCACTCTAGAGCCAGTGAGCTGCAACTACTGAGCCCACACGCAGAAACTACTGAAGCCTGAATGCCTAGAGCCCATGCTCTGCAACAAGAGAAACCACTGCAATGAGAAACTTGAGGACCAAAACCAGAGAGCAGCCCTGCTCACAGCAGCAGCAACGCAGACCCGGCATAGCCATAAATAAATTAAAAAATAAAAATACATGAACACGCAACACAGGGAATATAGCCAATATTTTATAATAACTATAAATGGAGTATAATATTTAAAAACTGTGAATCACTATGTTGTACACTTGAAACATACAGTACTGTAAATCAACTACACTTTTATTTAAAAAATAAACTAGCGAAGTGAAAAAAGAAAGGTAATTTAAAAATATGTGTACAAACAGCTGGAAAATCTACATTATTCCTTCATTTCCATTCTACTTCCCTACAGTTTATAACATTTACACTTAGAAGCCTATTCGCACTAAGTTGCTTCCATCATGTCTGACTCTTTGTGACCCTATGGGCTGTAGTCAGTTGGGCTCCTCTGTCCATGGGATTCTCCAGGCAAGAACACTGGAGTGGGTTGCCATTCCCTTCTCCAGGGGATCTTCCTGACCCAGAGATAGAACCTACGTCTCTTACGTGTCCCGCATTGGCAGACAAGTTATATATATATGATCCTTAAATGTTATAAAATATCCTGAAATGAGGTACCATTATAATTATTAGTGTGCACATTTGGTCTAAGGAACATAAATATATTGATATTAAATATAATATAAAAATCATTGGGAGTGCATTTCTTTTTTTTTTTACTTTTGGAAATACATTTCTTAATTAACCAAATTTTTTCAATTAATTAATGTACTAATAATTTGTTTCCTAGCTTCCCAGGTAGTAAAGTGGTAAAGAAACTGCCTGTCAATGCAGAAGACCTACGTTCAATCCCTGGGTCAAGAAGATTCCCTGGAGAAGGAAATGGCAACCTACTCCAATATTCTTGCCTGGAAAATTCCATGGACAGAGGAGCCTGGCAGGCTACAGTCCACGAGGTTGCAAAGAGTCAGACACGACTGAGTGGCTGAACATGGAGTGAAAAAGGGTTTGTCATACATTTTATTCCTTTTTTCCTTCTTTTGAATATGTGTTGAGAACATTTATTGACAAAAAAAAAATTATGGATGATGGGAATAGAAAGAGTTTTAACTACATCACAACGTTCTTTAAACTCTTGAACTGTGATGCTGGAGAAGACTCTTGAGAGTCCTGCAAGGAGCAAGCCAGTTGTGTTCCAGTGGCTAAGATTCCGTGCTCCCAATGCAGGGGCGCCAGGTTCAATCTCTGGTCAAGGAACTAGAGCCCACATGCCATACTAAGAGTTCACAGGCAGCAACCAAAGAGCCCACACACCACAACTAAAAAAGTCTCGCATACCACAGCTAAGATCAGGCACAACCACATAAATAAAAATTAAAAAGAAAAAAAATCTTGAAGGAAATCAATCCTGAATATTCACTGGAAGGACTGATGCTGAAGCTGAAGCTCCAATACTTTGGCCATGTGATTCAAATATCCAACTCACTGGAAAAGACCCTCATGCTGGGAAAGACTGAGAGCAGGAGGAGAAGGGGGTGACCGAGGATGAGATGGTTGGATGGCATCACCAGTTCAATGAATATGAACTTGGGCAAACTCCAGAAGACAGTGAGGGACACGGAGGCCTGGTGTGCTGCAGTCCATGCAGTCGCAAAGAACAGACACGACTGAGCAACTGAATGACAAGATACATGCCAAAAAAAAAAATCCTTGTGATCGATTGTAGGAAATTATTTTTAATGATCAACTGACACTTCAATTAGGGTCTTCTTCAGTTCTGTTGAAAGCAAAAGCTGGAAACTATTAGTGCTACAAAAGTGTGGCTACCAAATAATTAGGGATATTCACTTTTTCAGCTTGTCTCTGGTGTTCCTTTTCCATCATAAGGCAATGTAAAATAATACAGGAAGATCAGGGATGAGTGGGCAATTTGCCTCTTTCGGTGAAGGGAAAGAAGGGTGATTGGGCAAAGGGGGGTGGGAAAAGAAAACCAGCTTGAGAGGAAAGATCTCCAGCAGCTCAGTTTTAGAAAACAAATGTGTGTGGAAGTTGAAAGCCTGCCTTAAGTGCTTACATGTGCTGAGCTTAGTAGCTCAGTTGAGTCCATCTCTTTCCGACCCCATGTACTGCAGCCCACCAGGCTCCTCTATCCATGGGGATTCTCCAGGCAAGAATACTGGAGTGGGTTTCCATGCCCTCCTCCAGGGGATCTTCCCAACCCAGGGATTGAACTCAGGTATCCCGCATTGGAGGTGGGTTCTTTACCAACTGAGCAACCAGGGAAGCCCTATGTGATTACATATCCCTTGGAAATTCAGTGTATACCTCTAGGGCTAAGCACACCCCAGTTTGAAGGTCACTGGGCTAGCTAGACCTGAAAGCATTAGTGTTTTCTTTGAAGTAGTTACATTCCAATCCTGGGATGTACCCTCAATCTTGAAGATACCCTAATCACAGCTTTGGGATGGTATGTTTCTTTGTAAAAACAGATCTCATGATTGATATTGATTCTCTCTGCTGTAGTTTTAAAGTGTGGTATTTTCTGACCTTGACATTACCTCCAGATTCTGGGAGAAGGGAGTTACCTTATTTGGAATGTAAGACTCCTAACAGTTGCTGCCTGCAGTGGTGTAGAAAGTCCCACTTTAGGTTATTTGTTTATGGCATTGTATTTTATGGCCTTGGCATCTTTCTGCTTTCCATATTTCCTTACCTGACCCTTCTGAAGGTAATTGGTTTGCATTTATAAATTTATAAAAGAGGTGGATTAGTGTGGAATGTATGGCTACTGAACAGAGCCTAGTTATTTAATCAGCCGAGAAGATCTGTGAACCAAACAGTATTTGTAAACTAAATATTTGGGATGGATCTTCTACAAAATCAGTAATCCATAGTTTTCAATAAAAATAAATGTCAACCTCCTACCCCATTGTTCTCATCCTTTGCAGCCTAAAAATTCATATTGTAAAAAGAACCTATTTTTTTTATAACTCACATACACAAAAGAGGCATTTTTCTTTTTACTTCTCTCTGAGATTAGAGTGAACTAACTCCTATCTGTGATTAACTAGAATAAAGACACTGCAACCACAAAGGGTTAGCTACCATTAAATCTGGGCTTCCCAGTTGGCACAGTGATATAGAATCTACAAGCCAATGCAGGAGACGGAAGAGACTTGAGTTCCATGCCTGGCTCTGGAGGATCCTCTGGAGAAGGAAATAGCAAGCCATGCCTGGAAAATTCCCTTGAGAGAGGAGCTTAGTAGCTACAGTCCACGGGGTCGCAAAGGGTCAGACACAACTGAGCACCACCAACCATCATCATTAAATTTAGAATTTAAATTAAAAGCGTAACTTCACAGATAAAGTAGTTTTGCATATGTTTTAATGATCTCGTAGCTTAAGTTGAAATTACTATTCACTAGTTTTAATTTTTTTAAATTTCCAAATAATCTTTCTACAACTGCATATTTTATGGAAATGCCTTACATTGTGTAACATACAAATATTACCAACACTTAAACCCTACCATATTTCTGTTCTACCAGCTTATTCAGTAAAAAATCTGTTTTAGTCTTTTGTTGAAAATCTGTTTTAGTCTTTTGTTGAAAATTCAAGGTTGTAAGTACCTAGTACCTGCCAGTCTGCACACTGATATATTGCTGATTCATTTGACAAATCCTTCCTGATTGTCTGCTATGTCAGAGTCACTGCTTTTTGATGCTGAACATACAATATTGAGCAAACCCAGAAATGGTCCTTGCTCACATGGAGCTATCAGTTTATTGGAGGAGTATGTGATAATCAAATAATTATACACATTTAAAAGCTGCGATTTTGACAACATAGTGCTTCCCTGGTGACTCAGACAGTAAAGAATCTGCTTGCAGTGCAGCAGACCCAGGTTCGATCCCTAGGTTGGGAAGATCCCCTGCAGAAGGAAATGGCAACCCACTCCAGTATTTTTGCCTGGAAAATTCCATGGACAGAGGAAGGAGCCTGGTGGGCTACAGTCCATGGGATCACAGAGTCAGACACAACTAAGCGACTAACACTTTAAAAACTGCAGTTGTGACAAATGCTGTGAAAGAGATGAAACAGTGCTGGGAGAACTTGCAACAGGGTATCTGAATGTTGGGAAGTGTGGGTGGTCAGGGAAAGCTGCCCTGAGGAAGTGATGTAAGAATGAATGAGGGTTGATGAGAAGGGAAGGAAGAGTGTTTATAGAGGGAACAGTGCAAAGGCCAGACAGGGATCAAAGCGAACCTGAAGGACAGGAGGAGTCTAGCTTTTGGAAGAGAGAGTTAGAGGAAGAAGGTGAGGCTGGAGAAGTGGAAGGCAACCAGACCTTGCTGGGCTCTGCAGGCCTCTCACCTGTTTTGATATGTAGACCAACAGAAAATAATTAAAGCCTTTGTAGGGTTTTAATGTTGGTGGAGTGATAAAATCAGATTGGCATTTTAAAAAGATTACTGACTTCACAGTAAGAAGGGATTAGAGGGCAGGGCTAGAAAGTTTGGTGAGATAGAAGCTTCACTGAATGTATATGCATGTAAACACAAGCTTTTCAAAAATAAATCATGTTCTAAAGGGATTTGGAATTTTTGAAGGAAAGAATCACTGTTTTTTTATCTTTTAACTCTTTGTGTTTATTTTTTGGAGGCAGGGTAAAATTGGTTCACAGATAAATGAAGAGAAAGAAGAAAGAACAATATTTTCCAGAAGTCCTGGGGGGAAACATATCATCAGAGCTAACTGTGTTAGCTTTATTTTTCCGATTATATACTCAACATAAATTATAATTTCAGTATATAAGACAGTATGGCGAGTTCATCCTGTTAATCACTTTTCATACTTATAGTCACATACAAACTTACATGTACTCAGGAGCATGGCTTAATAAAGACTAGGTAGGTGTTCAGTAGCTATTAATTGTACCAATTAATCACTCCTATTATATTTGTTAATGTACTTATTGCTTTTTCACTCAATAATAAGACTTGGGTTATAACTCCGATGCTGGGAGGGATTGGGGGCAGGAGGAGAAGGGGACGACCGAGGATGAGATGGCTGGATGGCATCATGGACTCGATGGACACGAGTCTAAGTGAACTCCGGGAGATGGTGATGAACAAGGAGGCCTGGCGTGCTGCAATTCATGGGGTCGCAAAGAGTCGGACACGACTGAGCGACTGAAATGAACTGAACTGATATAATACCACATCAACCTTTTTAATGGCTTTTTAATTCATTATAGGCATGTGTCATAATGTATGTAAATAACCCCACACTGATGGAAGCTCAAGTTTTTTAGGTTTATAATCCTTGTGATTCAATGAACATCCTTGCACAGACATTCTAATACTTGCCAAGGATAAGTCCCTAGAACTGCAGTTGCTGGGTAAAAAGATATATACACATTTTACATTTTGATATATACAGCCAAAGAGCCTACCAGAAAGTTATACCTCCATTCCCGATTATATTCATTTTCTTATACTTCTGGTGGGTTGAAAAAAAATCACACCTCCTGGAGTTTTTTATGCACTTTTCTCTGATACCTCGCCAATTCTGCACATCTTCTCATAAGTTTACTAGTCACTTGTATTTCTTCTTACATGATTTTCGAGTAAATGTCCTTTGCACATTCTTTTAATCTTCTACTAGGTATGTTTATCTTGTTGACTTATGACAACCCTTTGGAGATAGTGATATTAAGCCTTTGTCTGTCATATATAGCCTGATCTCTTTTTCCTAGTTTGCTTTAAAAAAAAAAAAATCTTTATTATGTTTTTGGAAAACAAAGGTTTTTACAATTTATATAGTCAGTTCTGACAATCTTTTCCGTTAAGGTTTCTGGCCTTTGTATTCTGCTTAGAATTAAGTCTTTCACTCCCCAATATTACAGAAATACCTCCCCCTAATAACATTTTCTTTTGGTACTTTATTTATAGTTTTGAGAGCATTTCTGGAGGGCAGTCAGGTAGCCAGTACAGGACTTTATAAAATGTTGATTCCCTTTGCCAGAAATTCTTTTAGAATTTATCCTACAGAAATAAGATGCAAAGCTTTGTTTTCAAGGATATTCACTAGAGTTGTTTATAACTGCAAAAAACCTGAAAACTGTAAACAATGAAATGTTCAACAATGGAAGACTGGTTACATCAATTATAGTATAGCTATCCCATTAAAATACAAAAAAAAATTTAATCATATTAAAACATATTAAAAACTAAAAGCAAAAAAAGAAGCCAAGTCCAACTCATAAACACCAAAATTTTCTTTTGGCTATGCACAAAAAAAGGAAGACTGTGTTTACACAATAACCTTTTTCTTTTCTTCCATGACAGTATTTGAACAATAAACATTTAAATTTTAGTACAGCTTCCAATTATGCCACTGTTGCTGCTGCTAAGTCGCTTTAGTCGTGTCCAACTCTGTGCGACCCCATAGACGGCAGCCCACTAGGCTCCTCTGTCCCTGGGATTCTCCAGGCAAGAATACTGGAGTGGGCTGCCATTTCCTTCTCCATCCAATTATGCAGACGCATTGTTAAATGTACCATTTGTATTTTAGTAGCTAAAGGTGCTTTAGACTAGAGGGTATTACCCTTATATTCAACTTAGATATGCCTCAGCCAATAACTTTAAGCAAGTCAGTTAACCTTTTTGTTTCCTTATGTGTTGAATGAGAATAATAATACCTACCCTGATGTAACTCATAAGGAAGTTGTGTAAATTGTAATTCACTGTAAGCCACATAGAAAATGGTGCTAATGTTATTTATATTGAACTACTATTATCATTGCTTTTGCTTAAGTTTATTAAGGTATGATTGATACATGAAAAGCAGTACATATTTAATGTATACAACTTCATGAGTCTGGAGATAAGCATATACTTGTGAAACCATTACCACTATCTGTGCCATAAACATTTTCATCATCTCCCAAAGATGCCTACCGCCCATTCTGTTTATTGTTTTTGTTGTGATCTGTTCAGTTGCCCAGTTGTGTCCAACTCTTTGTGACCCCATGGACTGTAGCACGCCAGACCTTCCTGTCCCTCACCATCTCCCAGAGCTTGCCCAAGTTCATTTTTGTGATAAGGACACTTAAAAATCTATCCTCTTTTGCGTGTACAATACAGGTTAACTATAGCCACTACACCATACAGTAATCTCTAAGACTATTCATCTTGTATAACTGGAATTGTAACCTTTGACTAATGTCTCTCATTTCCCTCTCCTCCTGGCCTGTGGCACCATTCCACCTTCTGCTTCTGTGAGTTTCACTAGATTCCTCATTCTGGATTTCACTGTATTTTTCCCTTCATGTCTGGCTTATTTCACTTAACATAATGTCCTCAAGGCCCACCGATGTTGTTGCAAATGGCTGGACTTCCTCCTTTTTAAGGGCTGAATAATATTCCATTGTGTGTCATATGATGATTGTTGCTTTTAATGTAAATGCAATGGAAACAGTAGCTCAATATCTTCAAAAAGAATTTTTTTAGTTATCTAAGGGAAAGAAGAATAAACAAAAGGAAAAGGGGCCTACTAAAACAGATTGTGGGGGAAGGTAATCATCCAATAAATATTTACTAATTGCCTACTTCGAGCTGGTTTGGGGTTGGGGTAGGCATAAGAGTGAATAATACATAGTCTCTATTCTCAGGGGCTTTATTCTGGTGGATGGTACATGTCAGTACCACATACAGAATCACAGCATATTGTCCCTAGAACCTGAAGAGGCAAAGGGCTGTGGAGGCAAAAATGCCTCGTGAAGGCAATAAATAGTCAAGTTTGGTCATCATAGATCAGCTGAACCAGGTAGAGGAGTTTAGCCTCATCAAGGAGTTACAGGGGAAGAGTTATCAAGGTAACCTGCAGCAGTTCTACATAGCCTAAAATGAAATTAGGGGACACATTGGCTGGGGATGCCCCATTCTGGAGGGGTTCCCCTGGTAAGCATAAGGGGGAATCCCCTTAAATATGGTAGAACCCCAACAGCAAATATAGGGGCTAGAGGAGAGAACAGATCCCTGCCTGCCAGTAGGAGACTGGAAGGGGTGGGGGAATTCTTAAAAACTCCGTTTACAGAACAGGAGATCCCCTTCTGTTAAAGTTCCCTTGCTCAGGGTATTCTGAAACATCTGTGGATTACTATCCTCTTGAACTTTCTTTCTGATCCGATCTTCCTTCAGGGTTAAGAAGAAGGCAACTGAATATATATTTATACATATATAATGATAAAAGTATACACACACTCATACATCATACGCTCACACTGTTTGGCTGAGGAGGTCAGTGGCCCTAGCATTAAGTCATTTATTTGAATCAAGTGTTGTTCATCCCTAATCAGTGCACGTTTAACCAAATCTCCAGACAGAAGATGACGTGAATTTTCCAAAACAGAAGGTAAGCTACATGTCTGAGAAAAATAAACTTTGGACACAACTAAAAACTTAATGGAGTAAAGCATTTTTGGTGATTCAGATGCTACCAGAATCAGCCAAAAAAAAAAAAAAAAAACTAGCATACTAGCACAAATATATATTGCCTGTTATGTACTAGGCAAATAAGATGAAAAAACAACAAAGATATGAGTTTAACAATTTGGGAATGGAAAAAAATCTTTAAAGCCGAAAAAAAATTCTTAAGAACACTTACTTCCCATCACCTTAACCCTGGATAAGCAATTAACTTCAGTAACTCTTCCCTCTTTTTCTGGAGAAGGGAGTGAGAGTTAAAACTGAATAAATACTGTATTTATTTGCAAAGTGCCTGGAATTTTAAAAAAATGCATTAAGGACAAAGCACAGCATTATTATAACATTCTTCCATATAGTACATAATACATATAGCCAACTGGGCAGAATCCTCTCATTGCTCCAACATACAAATTAGGTCATCAGAGATTCCACTGTCCTAAGTTTTCCAACAACTAAAACAAAGCAGGACAAATTTTTTTTTAAATCCACAAACTGTACCAATCTAAGGACTTACATTGCAGTTGCAGACTGTTTATCATTGGTGGCCAGGTGACAACATGGATATGTAGCAATCTGATCATTACTAACAAAATAACTAAAAGCCAAAATCTCTTTGTGGCAGGTTAGTACTATCAGTCTTTACATTAAAATTACATTTCATCTTTAAGGTAGAACTAACAATTTTTGTTTGACATACAACACTGTTCATTTATTACAGATACTAAAATTACAGTGAATTAAGTAAAAATTTATATGAATAAATCTATACAATATACAATCTACCCAATATATGGGTATGGCTGTGCACGGGTTTAGTCCATTCAAAAATCTTAAGGCAAATAGCATTTTATAATATGTCTGGGATAATCTGTTTTTTTTTAAGGTTAATCTTGAAAAAACACCATATTCAAAGTTTTAAATACTGTTTATTTTAAAAATAGAAATTACTGAAGAGAACAGAGTCATAAAACTGGAGAGCCTAAATATTGTAACACATGTTGTAACACATGCTCTTTATTAAATACATATAATGTTCCATTAATATATAATGTAAAAGATTAAAGCCTCTAACATATGATAATCTATAACCGTAGAGTTGTGTGTTTTTCTCATTTCCCCCATGCACATCCTGACATACATTAATGTAAAAAGTAACATGTCCTTTTTCTCCCTACTCAATAATTATCTTGAACGTATTTTGAATGTTTGTGATTAACCTTTTAATACTGTTTCATTTAGTCCTCTTAACATATTTATTAAAAGAGTAAAAAGCTTCTCCATAGTTTATCTTTTTTTAATCTGAAATGTTTGAATAAAAATGATTTAAGATTTGTTTCACATTACTTTTAACTTGTTTTTAAAAGTTTATTTCATTAAAAATAAATAAATAAATTAAAAAAAAAAAAATAAAAGTTTATTTCACGTTTCAAAGAGTAAAATCTCAACATTTTAGAATTTGCTAAATTTAGCACATTAAAAAATATTTTAAAATACGAGTATAAGGGCTCCAAATTGGAAAATCTTTTTCTGAACAAGCTGACTACGATTATTATTGTAAGAGTTTCATTTCCAGCTCCATCTGTTCTTCTAATCACTCTAAATTCCATGTGCAGTGTAAACAGTTAAAAAAATACCCAAAGTCTTAAAAATCAATCCTTGTCTTAACACACACGCTCTTCGGAGTCGCACGCAGCGTCTGTGTGAGCCGACTCCTCCCCACTCTTGGGGAAAACCCTGCCTAATATTTATAACGTTATGACATACTGTAATACTCACAAGGTGGTTGTAGAAGTATAAACACGACTGGAGCTATCTGATTGGCTGCTGGTGATGTAACACCCATGTCAATACTTCCCACTGAACGCACGTGTTCGACCTTTTATTTAAATTTCCATTTCATCACAGCAATAAGACACTCGGGGCGGTGCATTTTCTGTGAAATGATTATCGCCCCGAGGTGCTGCATCGAATACACAATGCAGCAGAAGAGGAGGTGCCCGCGGTTGTAACCTCCTCGCCCGAAAGGTACAGCCTGGTCCAGTCTTTGTGAAGGAACAAAAATAAGTTCACTTCCTCGGGCACCGTTACCCCCCACCCACCCCACCTCAGCAAATGACAAGGCTGGAGAGCAGCTCCCACCGTACAGTTATTTCTCAAAGTCCCAGGTGAACTCGTGGCGAGGGAAGGAAAATGTGCGTCCCGGGCGCGGGTAGGTGCGTGCGGGCAGCGGGGAGGCGGCCAGACCTGACACTCGCCAGCTGTTTGTCCTCCGCGGAGCCCGGCCCCGGCCGCACACGCCCGCCCCCTCCCCGAGACCCCCCAGCCCGCCGCCCGGCCTTTTGTCCCCCGCCCCTCGGCGACTTCCTTCCCCCGCGGCCGCACCCCCGCCCCCAGGCCGGAGGCGCGGCCCGGCCCCTTTCCCGGTCCCCAGGCGCCCCCACCCCACCCCAGCCCAGCCCCAAGCCCAGCCCCCTCCCCCCGCCCGGCCCCCACCCTTTCCCCCTCCAGCGGTTACTGCTACCCCGGTGCATTGTGGGCGCACGGTCCGTTGTTCATTTGCCATTCGACCTCCGCCAGGGCCTGGTCGGACGGAAACGCTCCGCCGGCTTTATTGTCGGTTCGTTATGTGGTGGAGCCCGGCAGTTTAACGTGCCTCTAGCCCTCAGCGCTTCGGAAGCCGGCAGCCGCGTCGGGACTCCTCGGCGCGCCGGAGAAAGGATATCTTGTTTGGAGGGTCGGTGTGTGCGCGCGGCTTTAAAGAGGGGGCAGCGGAGGGTCTCCCCGCACTCCGCCTCTCCACTTCGAAGGCCCCACGCGCGCCGGCTCGCTGCTCACCTCTCCGCCGCCCGCCCCCCCCTTCTCCGCGCGGGACGCTGCCCGGAGCGCCGCGGGGCGGGGGTGGAGGACGAGGAGGCGGCGGCCCGGCGGGCGGCGGCGGCGGCGGACGCGTGAGGCAGCCCCGGGGAGCGAGCGCGAGCCGGGCGGGAGGGCGAGGCCGAGCCCCGCGAGACCGGAACGCCCGCGGTGGGGGCGGGAGCGAAGCGGAGGGGGAGCGGCGGGGAGCGCGCGGGACGCGGCCCGAGGCCGGGCGCGAGCCGGGGCACCGGGCGGCGGCGGCGGCGCGCGCCATGTCGTTCAGTGAAATGAACCGCAGGACGCTGGCGTTCCGAGGAGGCGGGTTGGTCACCGCCAGCGGCGGCGGCGGCTCCGCGAACAATAACGTTGGCGGGGAGGCCTCGGCTTGGCCCCAGCAGCCCCAGCCAAGACAGCCCCCGCCGCCAGCGCCGCAGCCGCTCAATGGGCGGGGGGCCGACGAGGAAGTGGAATTGGAGGGCCTGGAGCCCCAAGACCTGGAGGCCTCCGCCGGGGCTGCCGCCGCCGCCGAGGAAACCAAGGAGTTGCTGCTCCCCCAAGACGCGGGCGGCCCCACCTCGCTGGGCGGCGGTGGCGCCGGGGGGCCCCTGCTAGCGGAAAGGAACCGTCGGACTCTGGCCTTTCGAGGCGGCGGCGGCGGGGGGCTCGGCAACAATGGCAGTAGCCGCGGCCGCACCGAGACCTCGGCGTGGCCCCTGAGGCATTTCAATGGGCGAGGGCCGGCGGCCGTGGAGCTGGAGCTGGACGCGCTGGAGGGGAAGGAGTTGATGCCGGACGGCGCGTCCCTGAGCGACAGCACCGAGGACGAAGAGGAGGGGGCGAGCCTGGGCGACGGCAGCGGGGCGGAAGGAGGCAGCTGCAGCAGCAGCAGGCGGTCGGGCGGCGATGGCGGGGACGAAGCGGAGGGCAGCGGTGTGGGAGCTGGAGAAGGAGAGACTGTCCAGCACTTCCCGCTCGCGCGGCCCAAGTCCCTAATGCAGAAGCTCCATTGCTCCTTCCAGACCTCCTGGCTCAAAGATTTTCCCTGGCTGCGCTATTCCAAGGATACTGGCCTTATGTCTTGCGGCTGGTGCCAAAAGCCCCCCGAGGACGGAGGAAGCGGGGATCTGCCCCCAGTGGGGCACGACGAGCTTTCGCGAGGGACCCGCAACTACAAGAAAACCCTCCTTCTGAGGCACCACGTCTCTACCGAGCACAAACTCCACGAAGCCAACGCCCAGGTACGATATATGTTGCTCCTGCTTTTTTCAGATCTTTGAGGGAAAGGTTTATCAGCTAAAACTCACTCTACTGGGTGAAGACATCTTTCCTGTTAGGAGAGAGGTGTAGGGAACTTAGGCGTGGGGGGTTCGAAAGCCTGGGAATAAGTTTTCAAAAGTTAACCGGGGGAGTTGGGGGGAGGAGGAGAATGACAATTTTCTAATCGTAGCACTGAATTTGATTTAATTTTTTTCATGACTCAGATTTCTTTGCCCGTCAGATTGAATCAGAAGGAAAGTTTAATAAGCGAGGTTGAAGGTTTTAACCCTGTAAGGTTGACTTTGTGGTTAGAATGTTATTAGCTGTGATTTTAGAAAAGCTGCTTTAATGTTGGTAGTCTTTTAGCGTGCTGATGGAAGTCAAATGTGGTAACTCTTTGAAGAATGAATTAAACTCTTTCCTTAACCTTTGACGCTACCCCTTTTAGGAGAACATCCAACCGAGAAAATTCTTTTTATCGTGTCAGGATAATGTGAAATATGAGAGTAGTATGTAAATGTAGAGGAAGCTATTTGTATAAGACTTCGTGAATGATTATACTAAATTCATCTCCTTAAACTTTTTGTTGAACTTCTCTTTCCAAAGGTATGCTTTTGGTAAATTGTGGCAGTTTTTACTTGCTTCCTTCTCTCCAGATTTCTATGCTGAGATTTTCTGTAATCCCCTTTTTCAAAAAGTTTTCATTTAAATGTAGTTTACTTTAAACTTGGGATATTTGAAATGTTGACTGTAAAGTTACTTCTACCAACTAGTTGATTCGAACTGGTAGAGAATGTATTTACCAAAATCATAAGTTCTTAGTTATTAAACAGGTAAACGGTACTTCTTAAATCTTGTCTTAGTATTTCTGGACTAAAGATAATAGTCTTATCATTTTGATAATCTCTTTCCAAGCCAAGCAAATGTTAATCAGTCCTCCTAAGACAACCTGTGGTTGTGGATGGAATTCATTCTTTTGTATCGGTAGCCAGGCATTGATTTCAGAAAGTCACCTTTCAGATACTAGTCCCTTTGTGTATTGTAGTGATCTTGCTGTTTAGTAGAACACTTTTAGTGGAGTTAATTAGGCACTGTCTAATAACCCTGTAGCCCAGAAATTTCTCAGAAGTTGAGACTTTAACATTAAGGCATAGGGTTGTTTTTCTCAGGAGGGCAATGGCAACAGTTTTTTTTTCACAACTTTTAGTTGCCTAAGCCTTACAAGGAAGGTCATTTAAAGATGTAAGGCCCGGAAAAGTTAAGTAAATTGTCCCAAGTCTTACAGTTCTTGGTTATAAATGAGACTAGCCTTTATAAAGAATGTTGCAATGGAGGAAGGAAAAGAAGGTTTTGGAATAAAATCTAGGTTCACATCTCAGCTTTCTGCAGTTACTAGCTTTGTGATCAAACACAGATGTCCCTTATTTTGGCAAGTAATTATTCTGTTCCCATTTTACAGAAGAGGAGTCTAGAGGCTTCAACGCTTTATATATTCCTGAAGTTAAGTAGTATAATGAAGTGGAGGGCTTGTGAAAATGAAAGTATGCTTTTCTAAGTGATGAGTTGGTTATTTAGAAAAATCTGCAAGGACAATCAAACTGAATTTTCTTAATTCAGTGGATCAGTTACTCTTCTTCAGTGTAGTCTGTGTAGGCAGATCTGAATGGGAGTGCAAATTATTACAATTAGCTGCTTAGTGAACCTGAAATCAGAGGAACGGGGAATTAGTTGGATAACCTTCTGATAGACTTAGCATGGTGTATTCCTCTCCCCTCGGCATATATCTGGATTAGGGAATTCATCCCTAGGTAAAACCTTTTCTAAACTTAATCCCTGAATTATCCCTCCCTTACCCTTTGCTCCCTTGAAACTCCCTTTTTACAATATAATCTGCAGACCAACTTCTTTCTCTTAGGACATTATATCATTAGACTAAGAATAATACAATTTAGTCAGTCATTCTGTTTGTCTAAGGCTGTTTATTGGTTCCCTTGATTGGATTTTGGATGTTTCCACTCTGAACTGATCCTAATCATTTGTTTATTTCTAAGCTTAGTTTGGGGTATTACCTTGTAATCGACCCCAGGTACCACCTATAGGATCTTTTTGTCTTGTGAATACATGAGAGACAGGTTCAAGAACTTAGTTATTTCTTCCTATGCGCAGTTAATTATTTTTTTTCATTGCCCTGCAGCTTTTGATTACCTGCAGGAGGCAGTATAACACAGTCTGTAAGAGCATTCTTGCGCTTAAAAGTAGGGGAACCTGAGTCCTAATCCTCTTTCTTGACAGGCAAATAAGTTAACTTCCAGTTTCTTCATGTATGCAAAGTGTATATGCCAGCACCTAGTCACTTAGTAAATGATAACCATTGTTTATTATCACCATTACTTATTTTCTTTGGAAATAACTATAATTCTGTAGGGTGGGGGGAACTGGCATTTCATGTCTCCATGTTACCAGTTTTCTCAGTTTGCAAGCCACTTGCATGGAATCACTCTTGATTCTAGAGAACAAACCAGTTTTTTTCATGCTTTTAGAGACTTTGGCCATTCAGGTTCTTTGAACATTCTCATTGCACATGCCGTTTTTCTCATCTTCATGAAGAATATCTTGCATGAGCTTTCTCCTTCCTTAAAATTACTGAAATAGTTTTGTAGTTCCTCAGGCAAGAATTAAGTTTGAAGTTGGGACCCAGTTCACTCCCTTTATCCCCTCTCCCCACTTTTTTTCTTTAATTTTAATGAGTCTGTTTTTTGTGAGGAGTTTAGCCAAATCTTAGTATGTGAATAAGGGTTACTTTACTTTTTATTATGATTTCTGTAAAGGGAAAAATCATGATGGTGGCCAAGAGACTCTGGCATATTCTTTTTTTTTTTTTTGCAGGGGCGGGGCCGTGGGGGGCTGCCTTGCTACTTGTGGGCGGGATCCCTGACTAGGAATGGAACCTGTGTCCCCAGCAGTGGAAGTAACCACTGGACTGCCAGGGAATTCCCAGGGGCCCATTCCTAAAACCTTTGATATTCTGTTATTTTGATGTTGATTGTTAACGATTGCTCATGCAAGAAGTCTGCAGATGCTCTCAGAATCTGTTCTGCAGTGTTCTATTTCTGAAAGATCCTTGTATTTTTTAAGGATGTAAGGGACAACATATAATTTCTATTTTGAGTAACAACTGACTGTATCTATCTTGAGAGTCTGGTTCAGTGATTAGCTTATATAAGATTTGACCATTTGGCCCAGAGGACTTTAAAATTGCTTTAATAACACTGATTACCACTGTATCTTGGTTCAGATCAGTTTCTACCCAGTTGGGAAATTTTCATCGCCTAAGTCACACATTCTGTCAACTCTTTCCAGTTTAGTAAGCCTAAAACATGTGTTCAAGTGTGTTACTGTTATAAACTTAAGTTAACCTTTCCAGAAAGTAAATACTTAATTTAGATCAGTGATCTGATTAAAATTACTAATTGGAATATGTTGGTGAGCAGCAAAAGCAAAGGTGAGACAGAGGTACCAGCCTTCTTTGCATTTGGCAAAAATTAAATTGTTTTTTTTAAGGATTTTGGAAGAAAGACTGAAAGCCTTTCGCTGGGAAAGATTAATAGATATTACAGACAACCACAGAGCCTACGATCCATTAAATAACCGATTTGTGTAATGTTTATATAGGTTCTAGCAGTCATTTGTTGTATTTTTAAAAGTGGATTCCTTTTCCCTTGTGTTTTTGATTATACTTTATAATGTGTCTAGGGACTTCTTTCTCCCTCTTAAAATATACCTATTAGGTAGATTCCAAGGCACTGAAGATAAACCTATGTAAATAAGACATTTTTCTGACCTCAAGAAATTTGTACTCTAGTAAGGAGAGAGAGACATTGCAGTAAAATGATAGCTACCATGTTAAAAATATATTCAAGTTACAGTTAAGATACTAAAGGAAGTCGTCATCCTATTTGTGAAGGTTGGGAGAAGCTTGTAGATTTGGATCCTAACTTGTGTTAAATGAGTAAGTGTTGAAGAGGGGAGGGCATTCTAGGCATTGCAGTTGGTAACAGCTTGAGCATAATGGAAATTGATGCCTTGATGTGTCTGAGAAGTAGATGATTTAATTCAGCAGGATGAGAAATCAAGTTTGAGTGGGTAGACTGCAGGTTATGGATGATCCTTTCATGTTGAAATGATTGTATTTTTTCTGTTGGGCACACCATTTAGCAGTTTAAGCAGGGGAGAACCACGATGAAATATGTGTAAGTTGATGTGTAGAAGCACCTGTGTTGGTGTGTATATGGTTTTTGAGGAGACCTGGTAATAGAGCATATTTTTGGCACATAAAATTGGCTGGAAGTTGTAATCACCTGAAGACATCTACCCCAGACCTATAGATTTACAATTTCTGGGGATAGTATTAATACTTAAATTGCAAGAGAAAATGTCATCACTCAAGGAGATCAGAGAAGAGATACTGATTTCAAAGGAGATATTCCTTTCTTTATCTACTGACATACATAATTTGTCAGTACTACTAGTATGCATTTATTTGGCATCATGCTTACTGTGGCCTTGTTTGTCCTCATACTAGAAATGGAGTTTGAGTTTAGAATTTGGGTTTGTAAATGGACATTGATATTTTTATTCTTTCAGTATACCATTCCAGTGGGTTGCTGCAACAAAAAATTTTTATGCTTTTAATGCTTTCATTTTATACTTTGAATATCTTTTTTCCTACTAATCCATTTATCAAAAGGAGACTGGACTTCTGGGTAGGGACTTAAGTACTTGTTGTTGTTGTTTTTTTTTAATCCAGTAGCAGTTTCTAATCATTTGTGGATTGACTACAGATAGCTAACTGCAGCTGAATTTCTCTCTCCCCCTGTCCCTCTCAGAAGAGTGGGGAGACTGGGTAGTGTGATCTTGGGTTCTCTACAGTAGCTGGTGTTATCCAGTTCTCCCAGCTGGAATGCTGTGAACACCCTATGATCTCCCTCCACACCTCTGCCTTGAAATCTGATTAATCACTCCAGTTGGGGTTTCACTTTAGGAATTTCCCGGGCTCTGCCGCACTTCCCCTTCCCCATCACTGTTACCTGTCTTAGCAGTTACAGTCCGTCCTTGTAGGTGTGCTGCACACCTGGCAGCGGCTTGCGCTGGTCACAGTATTTCCGGTGTCACCCCCGGTAATTGCCCTCCACTTAGCTGCCACAGTCGCCTCTTGATCAGTGAATCCAGTCAGATCATTCTACAGCTCTGTAGGCACCTATACCAGTGGTCCTTAACCTTGTGCAGGATTCAGATCTCTCTAATCTGGTGCCGGTTATAGACACTTAGCTCCAAAAACATTAAGAGCATATTTGCATTTCTTGGGCTTTTTTGGATCACCTTGAAGTTCTTCATAAATCTAGAATTGTGAGGATGTATACATCCTTGGTTCTCTTTCTCATGCTGTCTCATTTGCTTAGACTCTTTGTCCTCTCCTTCCACTCTTGCATCCTTCAAGGCTCTGCTCAGATATTTGTTTCAAAAAAAGATCTCACCCAAACCCCCCAAAAAACTGGATTAGGTGTACCACCTGTCTGCTCTCTTAAAGCTCTTCAATATCTTAAGAATCTTGCTCAGTATTAAACTTCAGGCAGGGAACTAAATCATTTTGGGTTCCCAGTGTAGAACCTGTCTGATACAGGCGTTCACTTAATGCTTATTAAATAAGTGAGTAAATTCAAGCTTTTAGCAGCTTTTTCTCTGATTAAAATATTTACTTTTGGAAAAAAAAATATATTTACTTTTGGCCTCTCTGGAAATTGAAGATAACCAAATGTATGCTTCTATATTTTCTTAATTTTGGAAGAGTTAATTAAGGTCTCTAAAAATAATTTTACTTATGGGCATCTCCACAGATAAAAATAACAGGAGACTTTTCATATTTATAGAATCTTTGGGGTAGCACTTTTTTTTAAATCTGAATGTCTGTTTCCTTAGTCTCCTTGTTTATCTAGTTTAAACTAATGCTTGGCTAAGTTGTGTTTTCCTTTTTGGGAAAGGGAATAGAAAATTTTCCAACTAGTCTTTTAAATCAGTTCTGGAAATCCTTAAACCTTTTTATCAGTGTATTTTTATCAGTGGTATCCCATGTTTATCAATATACTAAGAATGGACATAGAATGTTAAAGAGGGAACTGGAGAGACAGAGATGACTTGAGTTCTTAGGGACCAACTGTTATTTTTGTCTTTAGTAACTAGGAACTTATTTGGTTTAGCAAGTAATATTGGCAGTTTATTTTAGTGCTTATCTTGCTTTATTTTACCCATATCCTCAAATAATACTCCCCTTGTAGAGTACATGTACTCTTGACTGGTAAACTCTTCATTGTGAAGAGTATATATAACATGTGCTACAGAAACATGGCATAGTGCTCTGATCAGTACTGAAGGAGAAATTGGTAGGGCTGTTTGTAGCATGTAACATTACTATTCTGTTACACTAGTAATGAAGAAAAATAGTTGTTGAATGGTGTGTTTGGCTGTTTAGCTTGTGTCAGAAGTGGAATGGACAAATATTTGGTGGATAGGCTTTTGTCTTTAAGTGATTTTTGAAAATTAGGACATTTGGTGTGATAATGGCAGAAAATTACAGAAATTGGGACTGGCCCAGAAATTTCAGAACACAGTGACCATGGCCTAAGATGACTGCTATGACATAGCCACCTCCTTCTTAAAGTGTTTTGAACTGCTTAATGCATAAACTTTAAGCACTTCTTGACTTGTAAAGGCTCATTCACTGCTTCCACAGACACTTTACCATGTACTGCCAAATTTTTTGTTCTTACTGTTACTACAATATCTGTTAGAACTTTGAACCAAATGAGCTTTGCTGGGCAGATATGGCACACACAGCAAAGCTTATTTTTAAGCCTGCATCATAGAGCAGTGTAGTTTGGAAATTTTCTGTAGTGAGTAGAGAGCATAAGCAAATTAATAAAAAGTTTTATTTAGATAGCCTCTTAAACAGTATTATGAGTCTATAGAAAATTATAGCAGTAACAACTTAAGACATTCATTTAGTTCTCTATATAGAGTCCTAAACAATTCCCATCCCTTTGCTAAGTAGTTGGAAACTTCACAGCATACTGATTTTATGTACAAGATATACAAGATAAAATATCTTTTTACCTCACTTCTTTCTTCCAGCCCCCAGAAGCAAAAATTTGGGACTCAATCATGAATTACTTGATTACTTTACTCCATCTGTGGCTGTTAGCAGTTTTTGCTTACGATTGGGTGTCTTAATAGAAGGAGAAAATAACTGATTTAGAATATGGGACATTTTGGTATGACAGAGCAAGAATGTGGGGGTGGGGTTAGAGTATAAGTGTAATTAATGAGGCCCTGGGAAGTGATAGGGATGCTGCCAAGGGTCAGTTGGAAGTGCAAAGGGAATTCTCTGCTTCCTTTGCTTCATTCTGTAGTGATCATATACTCCAGATTTGCAGGATTATCTGTAATGTTTCATTATTGCTGTGAAATACTGATGTGTCCTGTAATTCTGGCATTTTTATTCTGTTTCAGTTGACTTCTCATACCTGGAAACAACACGAAAATTCTTACATGGATCATGTGATCTGGTTTAGTTTCAGGATTATTATATGTGTGATCTGCTGTATACAGAATTCAGAATGGGACCTAATGTTTGTGTGATTAAGCTATACCTATGATGAGGTTGCTTCCCAGGTGAAGCTAGTGGTAAAGAATCTGCCTGCAGTGCAGGAGACCCAGGTTCAATCCTTGGGTCAGGAAGATCTCTCCTGGAGGAGGGCATGGCAACCTACTCCAGTATTCTTGCCTGGAGAATCCCATAGACAAGGGAGCCAGGTGGGCTACACAGTCCATAAGGTAGAAGAGAGTCAGTTGGACATGAAAAGAGTTGACACAGCTGAAGAAACTGAGCATAGAATAGCACACGTGATGGGGTTAAATGGAGATGTGGGGTTGCTTGGAATCTCAGCACCATTTACAGTATTCTATGAGAATTTTTTTGCAGTCCTAACAACTTTGTTTCCGTACACCCTTCCCTCTGCCCCCCATTCTCTATTTCTCTCCAAGCATATTAGTCCTCCCAGCATCCAACAATCCAGTATGTATCTTTTCTGGGTTTTTCCCAGACTCTGTCTACTCCTAGACTTGTATATATGTGTCTTATTATTTTACAGTAACAACTTGTATTTAATATTTTGTGCCAAAGCAAATAATGAATCTTTAGCACTTAATAAAGAATAGACAGCTGCCTAATTTAGGGAGCTTACCCACCTAGTGCCTGGAGAAGGAAATGGCAGCCCACTCCAGTATCCTTGCCTGGAGAATCCCATGGACAGAGGAGCTTGGCGGCCTACAGTCAATGGGGTTACAAGAGTCAGACACAACTTAGCGACACCACCACCTGCCTAGTGACTCTGTGAGTAGGGCCTGAAGTTCTTATTTAGAAACACTCTTGGAACTTACTGCTTTATTAGTTTAAGAAAGGACACACAGTTAATAACCAGTGTAGGCAGCATTCCAAAATCTAGATCACATTCCTTTATTCTTGCTGTCGATATCCTGTTATTTTACAGGAAACTACATTAACTTAATAGTGATGCTAAACTGAATTGTAATGAATAATTACAAGATTGATAACAGGGAAGATTATAAACATTAAGTATTTGGAGTTAAGGAATTTTACCTGATGGGTAGTATTTATGATCCTAAAGAGATGTCATTTTGAAAATTGATTTGGGATTTATATAACTGGGTATTCCTGTAGTTTGAAGCACATTTTTTAAAATTAGGGTCTTATGTTACTTTCTCTTTCAGTTCAGTCGCTCAGTCATGTCTGACTCTTTGCGACCCCATGGACTGCATAGTTAGATATGATTAACTTTGTTGACCTAAATTGTCTGACTCAGTATTTGCCAAGACTTTTAAAATTCACTTTTTTAATAATGTTAAGTAGAATGAGATGCTGAGCATATTTTAATCAGATTATTGTAAGTTAAACCAGAAAAACTACTGTTCTTAGCAGTTACAGAGATAAGGCAGATTAATTTGATTCTTATGAATGTTTCTTTACGTGAGAAAACAATCACTCTTTATTTTCATTTCATTTCTTTTTTTTTTTTGGCCATGTTACTTGTTGGATCTCAGTTCCCCAACCAGGGATTGAACTCGGGCAACGGTGGTGGAGTCCTAACCACCGGACCACCAGGGAATTCCCTGTTTTAATTTTAAATAATTCTCAATCCATGTCTTCAGCTGTATTTGGAAAGATAGCATGATATGCGATACACAGTATTCTTTAAATAAAATTCTAATCCTCAGGATGTTTCTTTTTTTTTTTTTTAATGATAGCAGTGGATTGCAGCAAGCTGTTTACACCCTTTCTCTTAATATTTAGATTATGAACACCTCAGTCTCAAAATATGTAATGATTGCTAACAGATTAGTGTAGATAGTGGTTTTAAAAAGTTACATTAATAATGATGTCTTTGGTATGGAGGCTGTAAAAAGTAAATAAAATTTAATGTTAATGTTTTCCATCTATTGCAGGAGTCAGAAATACCATCAGAGGAGGGGTACTGTGACTTTAATAGTAGGCCAAATGAGAACTCTTATTGCTATCAACTTCTTCGACAACTAAATGAACAGAGGAAGAAAGGTATTCTTTGTGATGTCAGCATTGTGGTGAGCGGAAAAATCTTTAAAGCTCATAAGAACATCCTGGTTGCAGGCAGCCGTTTCTTTAAGACTTTATATTGCTTTTCAAACAAAGAAAGCCCTAACCAAAACAATACTACCCATTTAGATATTGCTGCAGTTCAAGGTTTTTCAGTCATCTTGGACTTCTTGTATTCTGGTAACCTGGTGCTCACAAGCCAAAATGCCATTGAAGTAATGACAGTGGCCAGCTATCTTCAAATGAGTGAAGTTGTTCAAACTTGCCGAAATTTCATTAAAGATGCCTTAAATATAAGCATTAAATCAGAAGCTCCAGAGTCTGTAGTTGTGGACTATAATAATAGAAAACCAGTTAACAGAGATGGCCTGTCTTCATCACGGGATCAAAAAATTGCCAGTTTTTGGGCAACACGAAATCTTACCAATTTGGCAAGTAACGTAAAAATTGAAAATGATGGTTGTAATGTCGACGAGGGCCAAATAGAAAACTACCAAATGAATGACAGTAGTTGGGTCCAGGATGGTTCACCTGAATTGACAGAAAATGAGTCTCAAGGTCAAACAAAAGTGTTTATTTGGAATAATATGGGCTCCCAGGGGATTCAAGAGACTGGCAAAACAAGGAGAAAAACCCAAGCTACAAAGAGATTTGTTTATAATATACCACCTAATAATGAAACAAATTTAGAAGATTGCTCGGTGATGCAGCCACCTGTTGCCTATCCAGAGGAAGATTTGTCATTCATCAAGGAAGAACCAGGTAAATACTGTATTGAATATATACAGAGGTGTCTCAGTTTTTATTCTCATTCTGGTTGGATATAATCTTGTGTGTGTTGTTAAAGTAATATACATAAGAAATAGTAAATTTGAGTCTTTGTAGTACGTGAAAAATGACTTGAACAATCACATCTTATATAATCTTGTATCAGATGTAAGATTTGGTATATCTTAGTTTTTTCTCTACACATGTATATATAGGTTTCTC
This sequence comes from Oryx dammah, assembly GCF_014754425.2. Classification (NCBI taxonomy): domain Eukaryota; kingdom Metazoa; phylum Chordata; class Mammalia; order Artiodactyla; family Bovidae; genus Oryx; species Oryx dammah. The sequence continues at coordinate 55,609,973 of NW_024070203.1, forward strand.
AAAGGTTGTGTTAAATAATCAGGAATTTGCCCACATTTTATGGCATGTGGACTCTATGTATAGTTCTTTGATTTTCCTGGTCTGTAGCCTCTGCTTACTTTTTGTACTCAGTGCTGGAAAAGATAAAATCTTTGGTTGTAATATGTGATTTGTTTGTCATTTCAGAACGTTTTTGAGATTTAGTTAGCATTCTTTACTCTCAATTTTTTGTAGTTAAATATTTGTTTTATAGAATTTTGCAAAAGTTAATGGGATTCTACTTTGTTTGGAACCACTCACTGTTCTGTTCTCCCCATAAATCTTACAGAAACTGGAATATTTTAAGTTTGTCCCACTGTTTCCTCATTTTCATTCTCATTTGCATTAGTTAAGAGAAGCCTCTGAGACCTTTCTCTTTACTATAAGAACCTTTGCATATCACATCTTATAGTGTGGGGTTTGTTTCTTTTTTGAGAAATGAAGTGAGGCAGACCATCGTTGAAGAGTGAAAGTAGATTTGAAACTTTAACTTAATTGTCTATGTGTAACTTACTTTTATTTGAAGTAGTCCAGTGGGTTTGAGGTTTTCCTTTGTGGAGCCCAGATTTGACCATGTCCACCACTGTCATATATCATTTAGTGCTTGTGTTGCCTCAGAGATCTCTTAACTGTTCTGTGTCTGATTTATGTGATGGTGATCACCTGGGGATGGAGTGCTTTCCGTTTAAAAGAATCATTGTTTTTAGTTCCCAAAGGGCAAAATGCCATAATCCTGTGAAATGGTTTCCCTGGCTGTTTAGGTTTGGGTTTAGTTTTCATTGGTAGAAATCATGTGGAAATCAGTATACGTGTATAATGAATGAATACTGTTTGCTGAGCTTTCCCCTCCAACTTGTCGAGTCTTTAGCAATAAAATCCCAGAGGTGGTTTCTTAAAAGTATTAATGATAGACTTAGCAGCACTTTGTTTTGGCTTAATTTTTAATGTAGAAGATCTCGAATCAGTTCTCAGAGTTAGTACTGCATTTTTTTTTCCTACTGCATGAATTACTCAGTTAACAGTATGGTGGGAGGCCTGTAGTGTATTTTTAAAATATATACATAGGTACATGGAATATAAGGAGTAAGATTTTTTTGCATAGTAGTTGACTGACAACTAACCAAGCTAACCTCATTCTTAAAACTAATGCCACACATAATTGGAGTGATTCAAAGAGAAGAAAAACAGTGTTAATTAGAACCACAGTGCATATTTTCAAAAATAACATTACTGGTGATTATCATCTTACAACCTCAGCTAGGAGTTGCTTGCTATCAGTGTACTAGGTCTATCATAATTTTTGATAGTCTAATATGCTTTTGATAGCTTATAAAAGATAATTCTATTATGTCATTGATTCCACCTTAATATCTGATGAACCTTGCTTAACTGAAATTTGATTATATCAGTGCTACATTCCCACTGTTAAAACTTTTAACAACTTTTTGGTGTCTCTGAATCCACCTTCATTCAGTGGCAGAAAATCCTATAAGAGCTAGAACATATGATACAGAGCTAGAAAATTTTTACTGTAAAGGGCCAAGCAGTAAATATTTTGGGGTTTGCTGGTTGTGAACTCAGTTACTTAACTGTCAGTGTAGCATGAAAGCAGTCATAGAAAGTATGTAAACAAATGAACAGAAGTGTGTTCAGGTAAAGCTTTATTGCCAACCCTTGGTGTGGAGCAGTGGGTCTTAATCATGGCTGCATGTTGGCATTGCTTGGGAACTTTAGCCATCATGATGCCTGACTGTCCCTGCCAGGGATTTTGGTTTATTGGTCTGGGATGTGGCCTGGTAGTTGAAATTTTTGTCAGTTCTACAGGTGATGGTGCTGTGAGTCACTGATAGAGGAAAGAGCCCAAATTGAATCAGGTTTTGTAAATGAGTTCTGCTTACTATGTTACCATAACCAAATTAAGCTAAATACTTGCCCTCAGTTTCCTCCTTCTTAGACTATGTCACTTTTATAGGGTTATTTTGAAAAATGACAAAACATAAAAATATAGCTGTGGTGGTCATCTTAGTCCCCCTTAAAGATTAAGATTTTTTAAAAATCAGTTTTCCAGTGCAGTGTACTTTGTACCAGATTCTTGATAGGTGGTCTAATAGCCTCAGCTTGACCTTTTGTTTTAATGTAGGAAGAGTATGATTATAAGGAAGTTACTTTATATTGAGCTAGAATTTGCTTGCTTCTCTTTAACTAATTCTGCCATTTTTAGTAGTATAATCTGAGCCTAACCTCTAATCTCTTAAATCAACCTGATAACCCTTCAGGTATTAACATTTAAAAATTTCCCCTGAAGTCCCCTTCTTTTAGGCTAAGTGCTGTACCTCCTGCCTTGTGAATTCCAAACCCTTTTTACATCTTTCTTAACAGTCACAGGCAGTTTGTTTCACCCTGATGAAATGTTGGTGCACAGAATTGACTAGAACTCTCCAGGCAAATTCTGAGCAATAAAGGAAGAACATAGTGGGTCTGTATTTACCAAGGTCTTTCAGTTACTAAAAGTAGAGGCAGGTTCCATCTTTAGGACTGCCCAACATTAAAACCTTGGCAATTTATAAACTAGTGACCCAGTCTTTTAAAAAATTGAGGCTCATTTAAAACTTTTTTTTTTTTTTGAAGAATTTAAAATTCTTTACCCAGTCATTGGAAAAGTCATGGTGAATTATGCATTTAGTCCACAAGCAGTGCTTGACATGTTTGGATTTGTGGGTCTCTTGTAGGAACAGTGATTTCCCAGATTCTTAAGCCTACTGTTTGTAGGCTATAAATAATGTTGTCTTCTTGCCATATACTGTTGAAAGTGGTATTTGGGTGCTTCATAAAGAAATGTAAGATACTGAGATAAGGTTTATCAGAGATTATATTCCTAATGGTATTTCTTTAAAAATCTTAGGCTAGTATACCTATTATCTGACTCTGCTGGGATTCCCTTCAAATCATTTTTGATTTGTACATGTAAATCTAAGATTAAAAATTAAATTCTATAGGGGCAAAAGTAACCAGTGCCTTAATTGTCTTACACAGTGTTTTCATTTATACTGTTAGAACAAGTCAGGTGTTAATCCCATTTTTTATCTACTCTGGACTCATGGAACATGGGCTTTCTGACTCTGTATTTTTGTATTGTTTGTGCCAGTCACACTAGAACGTTGTAGCCATTGTAAATAACTGTACTCTTCATGTAATACATTTGTGTATATATGCATTCAGTAAGATTTTGAAATTTCTGACAAGAAACAAATACAAATAAAATTTTTAGTGATAAAACAGTGTGCTAGTCAAGAGTATATGGTTAGCCTAATTAAGCTTTGTATTGGCTCTAAGATAATAAGCAGCAATGGCACCCCACTCCAGTATTCTTGCCTGGAAAATCCCATGGACAGAGGAGCCTTGTAGGCTGCAGTCCATGGGGTCGCTAAGAGTCAGGCACAACTGGGCGACTTCCCTTTCACTTTTAACTTTTCAGGCATTGGAGAAGGAAATGGGAACCCACTCCAGTATTCTTGCCTGGAGAATCCCAGGTACAGAGGAGCCTAGTGGACTACTGTCTGTGGGGTCACACAGAGTTGGACACGACTGAAGCAGCAGCAGTCCTGGGTGTTAATATGGTTACCCTAATTAAGCTTTTTATTGGCTCTAAGATAATAAGCAGCCCTTCAGAATGAGGAAACAGAAGTTCTACAGGATGACAAACTTTCTGGTACTGAATTCTGAAACAGATTTCTCCAGTGGGGTTTTATATAATTGACATCAAGACAGTTTTCTGAAAAGCATTTTCTAGTAAACACAGCAGTAGGTTATATAATTGTCTTTAATAAAAGCTGGTAAAATTTCATATAGATGATTGAATTTTTCATAATGATGTACAAATACTCAGATGCACAATGGTTTTATTTGATCAAAGGATATAATTTAGAGTTTGTAAACTCTAAAAGCTCCTTTCTCTCATCTGTACTTTTTTGTTGTTGTTTTGTGGCATTTGTGAATTTTTATTCATCCTTACAAGCAGAGTTTAGGCTGTAACATCTTCAATTTGTGTAATTGTCTTTTGATTGAAAAGCATATAATTCAAGTGTATAGAAAACCATTTTGAGAGAAGAATGCTCAAACTATATGTCTTTAAGATACCCTAATGAGTCACATTTGAAGTAGTGAATTATTACTTCTACTGAAGTTGTCTACCAACCAGTACTTAGGCCCCTACATATTTTGGGTGACAGTTGATACAGGGGATCACTTCAGAGGTTCTAGAATCTTGAAATGCTTTATTTATTTATTTTACTAAATTTAGCTGAGTCGGATCTTAGTTGTGTGGGATCTGACTAGGCATGAGGACTCCAGAACAGGGTTAGTAGCCCTGTAGCTTTGGGATCTTAGTTCCCCAACCAGGGATCAACCTAGTGTCCCTTGCATTGCAAGACAGACATTTCACTGGACCACCAGGGAAGTTTCTTGAAATGCTTTCTTAAATGATTGGGCAGGGCGGAGTGGGGGTTGTTTGTTTGTTTTAATATAAAATATTTTTACAGCTTTGAATATTGGCCATCTGATTTGAGACTTTTCCACAGTTTGGCCATGTCATATAAAGTTACTGTATGAACTACTTAAATTGTGTAAAAACCATGGAACCTAGACTTAGTAAAGAAGATTTGGACTTTGGACTTGGTTCTGCCACTTAACTTGCCTTAAGTTTATCATACAGAATGTCTGATAATTAGAAGGAAAGAAAAATTTATAATATGAAATCTTGAAGGCTATAAAAATTAACCAAAGCTTTTAAAAAAGCATTTTGGCAACAAAACCTGATATTCAGTTGGCAGCAAAACCAATTTGTATTTTTTACTTCTTTCCTTAAATGTGAACATCTGTATGTTTTGTTGCAGAAATACGTTTTGATTACAGGATGCCACCCTGGACCCCTCTGGGGGTATCAACAGTTATTACATTACTAAAATCTGAAAATGTATGTATCCTACATCTTAACCCAAACGTTCCACATAGCAGGTTTATGGGCCTGGATTAGTTCTTAAGGGATTCCAGATGTACTGCCCTACCTTTCAGGCATCCTTTTGAGTATATTATGAAGAATGAGCTACAAGTGATTTAAAGTCACTTTTCTTTAGAAACTGTTACAGTTGCGTAGTCAATGGTAGTTTGAAGGGCTGATGCTCATTTTAAAAAATAAATGTCCACCATTAGCTGTAAGCCATACTAATATGTAACACTTCAATATTTAATCTTAAAAGGATGATAATAAGTAACTGTATGGTAGTAGGAATATTCTGCCATCTTTTTTTTTTCCTTCTCCTTTATTTTCCTCTGCCTAGTGTTCCTTTCCATCCCACTCTGCCATACTTGATCCAAGGGGTGGCTGCATTAATGATTCTTTTCAAGTTATAAGCATTAAGGAAACAGAATTTGTTTGGTCAGACTGAAACTGGATGTTGAAGAAGCCTTTTGTGGATCAGTTTTAATGCTTTCTACCTGCTGAGGGTGTTAAGTTTTCTAGACCCTGTTAATGTCAGCCCCTGAGAATTTTTTAAGACTGAATTTTTTATTTCTGATATAGCCTTAATATTCTGGGGTGACCAGAAGTGTCATATTATAACCAAATACTACTTGTCTGGGACCCCAAAATGACTTTCCACTTCATAAGAGGAAATTTGATAGTAAAATTTTTAAGTCCACATGAAACTGAGGTAACAGGTTAGATGATATTGCTATTATAAAATTGAGAACTTGTTCACAATAGGATGGCTGCGAGGTAGAAACGTATCAGTGCAATGTGGTAAATGTTAAAATCAGAAGTATGGCAGAGTTCAGTGGGGGAGGTTCCTGATTTCTCATTAAGAGTTTGAAGAAAGCTTCACAGAGTTGGATCTTCTTTTGTGTAGGAGTTTGCCAGGAGAGGGTGCAAAGTGGCAAGAATTGAAGGGAGTAAGTGAATAGAAAGGGGAGTGTAGTAGGGATAGTGAGGTGGGGTCAATAGGTTAGGGCCAGGTTGTAATTCTCTGACATGGTAATAAATTGTGAATTCTGTTTCACAGACTATGAGCAGTGAGAGGTTCTCAATTAGAGATGCAGTCTTGTTTATTTATTTACCTTTAACATAAAAGCGTTTGGAAGGTATTATTCATGGATTGGAGTGGAGAAAGTCCTGAAGAGACCTGTTAAGGCCCGGTCATGAAGGAAATAACAACCTTGCTTGAATAGAAGCAAAGAAGAAACAGTGGAGCCTAGTCTAGTCTGTCACTTGAATCATCACTGAGTTGGGGGGTAAAGGGAAACTACAATTTGTTGAGTCTCTCAGCCGCCATAGAACTGTCAAGGGTGCTTTATATAATACATTTGCAACTGAATTTACTCATTACTGAAAAAGGAAAAAAACCTTGACTGCAATGAAAGAAGGGAAAAAAGTCTAAGAGTTTATTAAATAAAATTAGCCTTAGTCCTCAGAAACTGTCTTCAGAGAAATTTGTTTGCTAGTATATATTTACATGAAAACAAAAATTGAATAGATCTTATTGAGTTTTTGTAGGACGGAGCTGTCATTGTTTCTATAACCTCGATTTCTGATGTGCTCTCGTATGTCATTCTTTTCAAGAATATTTGTGTTCTAAGAAAATCTGGATTAGTTTGTACGTGCCTCATGTGCGGAATTTGAGAACCAAAAACAAATGGTCAGGAAAACAAACTGTCAGGAAGACCTCCTTCCCAACATAGTTTTGTTGAGCACTTAGGCAAGTGCTGTACAAAGCACATAGATGCTTTGGAAGTGATGCTTGTGCCCTCTGTGGTCCAAGAGAAACCTATAACCACATGTCGCAAGATTAACCTCATTTAATGATGTCATGATTTATGTTCCACTTTATAATTTGTATATTATTTTTTATTTACTGAAGTTATTTTTCATAGCAACCTTGTGAAGTAGGTGAATATTGCTATTAATTTTCTTGTGGAGAAAATGAAGTTAATGATTGTTAAAATTTTAAGAGAAGGTAAAGGCCAAGATTTTTACCATGTCATCCTTTCTGTTGGTTGGTAATCAGATTTTTAAAAACCCATGAATGAGATGTCAGAGAAGAATAAAAAATGAATTCAGAGGTGGAAGTTGCTTCAAAGATAGACAAAAATGTGTATAAAGGACAATGACCGCTTATAACTAGGTACATTCAAAGTTTTGAGGTTGGTTTTTTTTTTTTTTGGTTGCATTGGATCTTAGTTGGCTTGTGTGATTGTGAGCAGGGATTGAACCCAGGCCCCTTGCACTGGGAGTGTGGAGTCTTAGCCTTTGGACCAGCAGGGAAATACTCAAGAGTTCTTTTTATTAAATAAAGAGATTAATAGATAGTGACGGCTGGTTTGCCACAGAATGCTGATAGATTTTTGTTTATTTTTTAAATTACAAAAATTTTTTTGGATGTCCTACATGGCATATGGGATCTTTGTTCCCTGACCAGAATCGAACCTGTTTCCCTTCTTCCCTTGCATTGGAAACGCAGTTTTAACCACTGGACCACTGGGGAAGTCTAGTCCTTATAGATAGGTTTATTTATTTATTTATTTTTGATTTAGCAGTATCATTGAATGGTATCAAGTATCACTAGGAAGGTGAGTGAGTATAAGTTAACATGGGTATACTTCTGCACTCTCATCTCCAACATTGCAGTTGTGCCTTTTTTTAATTACCTGCTTTAGTGCCAGGTTTGGTGCTCATGTTGTCAGGAGGCAGTGTAATCCTGTTGAAGAACAGTGCAGCACTCTGCAGTAGCTTTAGTTTCCTCTTAAGGTTGAGAATAAGAATACTCTTACTGCATAAATATGTAGTGAAGTTTAATATGTTGTGTATATGTAGATTGCATATACAAAAGGACTTCATGCATAAAATCAGGGGTGTATTCTTTGTTTCATTTAGGGGGAGGATCACCTATTCACTGGCAAATGCATTTGAGAAAGATTTCCATAGGAAGGTCATGAATGTCGTTTATCAGGGTTTATTTTTTTTAATGTACTTATTTATGGCTGTGCTGGGTCTTTGTTGCTGTGTAGGCTTTTCTCTAATTGCAGGGAGCAGGGGATACTCCTCATTGCAATACGAGGGCTTCTTGTTGCAGAGCACAGCTCAGTAATTATGGTGCACAGGTTTAGTTGCTCAGTGACATGTGGGATCTTCCTGAACTAGGGATCAAATTCATGTCTCCTGCATTGGCAGGTGGATTCTTTACCACTGAGCCACCAGGAAAGTCCTAGAGTTTATTTTTTAGTCCTATGCTTTTTTGAGAAAATAAATACAAAGAGTTCCTGGCGAAGCAGAATATGATTTTTACATCAAATGAATGGTTGGTTGCCTGGTTTCTATCTTATTCACATCAACTCAGCTGATTATGGAGAAGGCAATGGCACCCCACTCCAGTACTCTTGCCTGGAAAGTCCCATGGATGGAGGAGCCTGGTGGGCTGCAGTCCATGAGGTCGCTAAGAATTGGACACGACTGAGCAACTTCACCTCCACCTCCACTTTTCACTTTTCATGCATTGGAGAAGGAAATGGCAACCCACTCCAGTGTTCTTGCCTAGTGAATCCCAGGGACGGGGGAGCCTGGTGGGCTGCCGTCTATGGGGTCGCCCAGAGTCGGGCACAACTGAAGCGACTTAGCAGCAGCAGCAGCTGATTACAGATAAGTTTCCGGATGGTTTGAAATAAGATGCAGCAGTGATAGCATGTGATTACTAAGTTAGGTGTGCTTTTATGAAAGCTATTGTCAACCTGGAGGAGCTCACTTTGTTTTGAGATTTATTTTTGATATCAAGAACCAAGTAGTTTATGCCTTTCAAAAGGGTTTTAATATCTGTAGTATAGATATGACTTGTTCTTGTACACAGAAACAGTTGTTCAGTTGCTAACTTGTACCTTACTCTTTGTGATCCCGTGGACTGCAGCACGCCAGGCCTCCCTGTCTCACTATCTCCCGGAGTTGGCTCAAACTTTCCATTGAGTCAGTGATGGTATCTAGCCATCTCAGCCTCTGCTGCCCACTTCTTCTCTTGTCCTCAGTCTTTCCCAGCATCAGGATCTTTTCCAGTGAGTTGGCTCTTCACATCAGGTGGCCAGAGGACTGGAGCTTCAACTTCAGCATCAGGCCTTCCAGTGAATATTCAGGGTTGATTTCCTTTAGGATTAACTGGTTTGATCTCCTTGCTGTTCAAGCGACCCCCAAGAGTCTTGAAAGTACCACAATTGGAAAGCATAAATTCTTCAGTATTCAGCCTTCTTTATGGTCCAACTCTCACATTCATACATAGCTATTGAAAAGACCTCAGAAAGAATTTATTTGCCATCTATTAACGTTTTAGATTGAGGTGAACATTCTGTATTAGTGTCAATGTACGATTAAAGATCACAAACGAAATCCTAATATTTCACAGATAGGGTAGGAGACATGAAGTGTCCATTAAGAACTAGCTGAGGAAAGCCTTCAACAAATAACTATAGAATGTTTTAGAAATAGAAACACCCTATATTTACAAACCTACTTGGCAGAATTTTAAGAAATGCCCTATACACACTTTAGAGTGAGTTTTTCCGAAAGATATTGGGAAGAATAACATTGTTTGAATGATTTTAATTTTTTTGAAGTTTTTTTAATATTTATTTTTGGCTATGCTGGGTCTTCCACGCTGCATGCAGGCTTTCTCTAGTTGCAGTGAGCTGGGGCTGTTCTTCATGTGGTGTGTGGATTTCTCATTGATTGTTGAAATGCATTTAACTTATCAAAGGAAAGCAGAGTCATTAGATTTCAATTTATGGTTTATGGATGTTTATATACCAGAAAATTGACAAAATTATTCTTTTCTTCCTCTTACATTTTTGCTGTACCACGCAGCTTGCAGAATATTAGTTCCATGACCAGGGATTGAACCCAGGCCATAGCAGTGAAAGGGCTGAGTTCTATCCACTGGTCTGCCAGGGAACTCCTGAGATACGTTAAGTTAAAACTTAATAACAGGTTGCAAAGGAAAGACTATTCAAGCCAACAATTAACAGCACCTGTTGAAAAAGCCTTTTAAAGTCATGCATTATGATAAGTACTGGGAAAATAAAATCTAGAGAGTATCCCTGGTATCAAGGAACAGGAAAGGATCAGTGTCTGTTTACTGTTCCTTCTTTACATGTGAACTACTTGTTTATTCTCCTGACTTCCAACCCTTTTACTCTAGGGAGTAACTTCACATTCTACATTTAATGTTACAGAGGAAATAAAAGCCAGTAGAGATGTAGTCTCTAAGTGCCTGTCTTCAAACCTCTCTCTGTATGTATACTGATTGTCTAATGCTTCTGGATCCCAGACTTTCTAAGAATCTTACAGATTTGATAATTCCTTCTCTTTGCAGTATTTCTCTTTGCAGTGTCCTCTCTTTTTCTTAATGACTTCTTCCTTTCAGCATTTAAACATGTTTTAATTTTTGCCTTAAAAAACCCAAACTCTTAACCTGAGTATCTCACTCTATCCCTTTACAGCCAGATTTTTCATTGTCTGTCTTGTGTCTCTAATTCATCTTCTATTGATAACACAAGAGTAGACCGTAGCAGTGGGATGATGCTAAGTGAAGTGAAGTTGCTCAGTCGTGTCCGACTCTTTGCGACCCCATGGACTGTAGCCTACCAGGCTCTTCCATCTATGGGATTTTCCAGGCAAGAATATTGGAGTGGGTTGCCATTTCCTTCTCCAGGAGATCTTCCCAACCCAGGGATTGAACCTGGGTCTCTCGCATTGTAGACAGATGCTTTACCGTCTGAGCCACCAGGGAAGTCCCTGATGCTAGATTTATAAATTGTTTAGTTGCTAAGTCGTGAGTGACTGACTCTTTTGCTGTCCCATGAACTGTAGCCTGCCACACTTCTCTGTCTATGGGATTTTCCAGGCAAGAAGGAGTGGGTTGCCATTTCCTTCTCCAGGGAATCTTTCCAACCCAGGGATCAAACCTGAATCTCCTGCATTGGCAAAATAGGAACCTGAATATTAGGAAACTTGTAAATTAAAGAATTTTGAAGATTATACTGAACACTGGTGAAACATTGAAGATTTTTAAGTAAAGGAGCAACATAAAACTTAGTATTTTAGGAAGATCTTTCTGGAAATGTTGTGGGAAATGAAGAAAGGATTGTATTTTGGAGCAAGGAGACCGAGAAACTGTTTGAGTAATCCAGGAGAGTAAGGAGTTTTGAATTAAGGCAGTGGTAGAAAAAAGAAGCGATGCAACAGATTCAAGGGAAATAATTACATCTTCCTTTTACAAATGTAGGAATTACATCTTCCTTTACAAATCTAGTATTAATTGATCTTTCTAATTCTGGACCAGTGTAGAAACAGTAATATTTTATACATCTAGCACTTAGGACTCTTGCCTGGAAAATCCATGGACAGAGGAGCCTGGTAGGCTGCAGTCCATGGGGTTGCTAAGAGTCGGACGCAACCGAGCAACTTCACTTTCACTATGCATTGGAGAAGGAAATGGCAAACCACTCCAGTATTCTTGCCTGGAGAATCCCAGGGATGGCGGAGCCTGGTGGGCTGCCGTCTGTGGGGTCCAACAGAGTCGGACACAACTAAAGCGACTTAGCAGCAGCAGCAGCACTTAGTACTAGCAGCTGCAGCTATCTTTCGGATATCAGACACCATACTTGGCTTGTGTTGACTGATTAAGTTTCTGTATCAGATCTATGATACAGGTGGATGCATATGAGGATATTGAGACATGTGGTCATACAGATGGAACTAGGGTACCTAATTCACCTTGGCTCTAAGGCTCATTCTCATCCAGTGTGCTGTTATTCCTGTGGCTGAAAAACATGTCTTATGTATGCTTTTATGCCTTATAGTGTTAAACACGTGGTAGTTATTCAGTACTTGCAAATATTCTCTATTTAGTCTGCATAAGAAACGTTTCCAAGAAGAGTGGTGTTTTAGGTGATGGCTATGGTGTGGTTGTAAATAACACACTTCTATATCTCCTTTTCAGATCTGGATGGTGCTCTACTCTCAGGGCCAGATTGTGATAGGAATGTCAATGCAAATTTATTGACTGAAGCCAGCTCTGGTCAAGAAGGAGGTGATGCTGGTAGGTACAGTAGAATTTTAGCAGGAGTACCTTTAAGAGGATTTGAAGTTTTGGAATGTGTATGTGTTTTTTAAGGACTTACAGCAGTTTCTTTTCATTAAAGGAAAGTGGTAGGTATTAATATAAGCACTTACAGTCTGTGGCAGCTAACGTTGACTATAGAATTTAGAAGACTGGTAAATACATGAATAGGTGTTTCTTCTTCTTTGAAAGAGACATGTTAAAGCTCTTATCAAAAGCAATTAAGTTAATAGATTGTGGCTTCTAGCTAGTGTATAGATGGGATGAGAATGGTAATTATCAGAATGGTTGACTAGTGTATTTTAACTAGCTTTGATGTAAATTAATAGTTTGGTTGTTGATGACTATAGAAAATACCAATTCTAAATAGTGATGTTTATAACTGCTTTGTGGGAAGTGTCCTGCACAAGAAAACAAAAAATCCATGAGTATTCCAAAGAATAATATAGGTAAATTAAGAAGGAGAAAGCTTTCTTTATAGAATGTCATGCTAACATATTTTTGCAACCTCCAGGGGAAGTAGTTCAAAATCATCATTAGATAGTAAGCCACTATTGATAGGTTCATCCCATGATGCCTGGGTGAAAGTCTGTTGTAATCATCAGTCTTGATTATATCATTGATCCAAATAAAAAAGAGACATTTACTTGGGGAAAATTGGAAAAGTGAATATGTGGTATGGTTTAAATGATATTCCTAACAATATAAAAATTCTTGGATGTGATAAAGGCACTATAGTTTATGTAAGAGTTCTAAAAGATACTGTGTTGAGGGGTAAAGTGATGAAGCATGCAAGTTGTTTTCAAGTATTACATAAAAGGTGTACATGTGCAGTGTGTTTTTTTGTTTGTTTGTTTGTTGTTGCAATTGGCTGCTTTGGGCCTTCTTTTCTGTAGCTGCTGAGAGTAGGGGCTTCTCTCGTTACGGAGCAGAGGTTTTGGATGCATGCTGTGGTGCAGGGGCTTAGCTGCCCCGAGGCATGTGGGTTCTTCTCGGATGAGGGATCAAACCTGTGTCCCCTGCATTGGCAGGCAGATTCTTAAGCAGTGAACCACTAGGGAAGTCACTGAATGGTGTATGTTTTGCACATTAAGAAATACGGAGATGAGTAAACAAGCACAGTCCTTGCTGTTAGAGCTTACTTTGTTTTGCTCTGATTTGGACAAGAGCTATGAGTCATAAAACTCAATACTCTATTTAGAAGTGTGAAACTGAAAATTGATTAACCTTCACAGGCTACTACTCCCAACTTTCCTCCTTCTCACACACACAAATGTGGTGTCTCACTTTACCCCAAAGCAGTATTGCATTACAATTAAAATATGTAATTATGGATTCAGAGGACTTTCCTAACGTTAAAATTCCCAGTACAAAACAATTTACAGTAGTAGTAATGAATCACAGTTTTTAAATACCTTAGAGATTTTTTTGTATTGTGGATATTAATACTTTCACTTTTTCCTTAAGAGGGAAATTTTAAGTTCTTTTGTTTTTATAAGAGGCAATGTATTTGGCAAATAGATATAGAAAATTGAATTCTTAGAAAACCTATTTAGCAGGCATTCATTTATAAAATTGTGTGTGGGACAAAAATTGCTGAATTCCTGCACAAGTGTGCTGTGCATATATCCTAGAAAGGAGTGTTCAGGCAGAGGACAGAGTAAGTGCAAAAGGTTTGAAGTAGTAGCCATTTTACCAACGTGGAATAGCATAGAGGCCAGTGTGGTTGGAATAGAATAACCAAGGGAGTGGTTTGGAAGCAAGGGCTAGATCAGTTAAGGCTTTGTAGTATAGTGGTAGTCTTTGGCTTGCACTGTAAGATCATTAGTCCTAGCAGACTTTTTAGTGGAGTAGTATCTGGTGTTCTGATTTAAAGTTTTTTAAAAATCTGATTGCTGTGTTGAGAATGAGCTCTAGGAAGGCACCACTGTGTGAGCTTGGAGACAAACTGATGGCTATTGAAAATAACCCAGAGGCAACAGTTGCTGATGAGTTGGGATAGCGTGGCAGTAGTTATGGGGGATTCTGGATATGTTTACATTGCCAAAGGAGTACTTTCCAGATTTTTATTTAAGGATGAAGTTAGAGAGATTTTGGTAAACTCCCAGATTCATTGTTACCTTGCCCTCCAAGGTATCTGAAACAACAAGTAGGGGTCTAATAATATAAGAATTTTACTTTTGTAATTAACCCTATATTTATACTCATCATCCTTAGCCCATCTTTTCTGTACTGATAGAAGACTGTCCCATTCCACAGCTGGGCTTCAGGGTGGTATAAGTCTTCAGTGGCAGAAAGGTTAGAAACAGCAACAATTCAAAGGTAGTTTCATGTAGGCTCCACATACCATTAAATAGTATTTTTACTCTACTGAATTTTTTTTCTGTGTTTAAATTGTATTTTAAACTTCAGTTTGTTGTTTATTCTAATACTAGGATATAAATTAGGATAATGTACGAGGCCATCTCTGTTAGACTAAATAACAGTTTTTTAATATAACTATTTTATATTAGGCTGTTCTGTCATGATGCTGATAAAATAGTTTTATATCCATCTTTTTAATTCCAGTAAGAGTCATCTTAATTACCATCATTATATCAAAATCACTTTTTAATTGTATTAGGTCCTTCACATGATTTCAAGTATGGCCTGATGCCTGGCCCTTCTAGCGATTTCAAGTATGGATTGATACCAGGTACTTCAAACGATTACAAATATGGATTGATACCAGGTGCTTCTAACGATTTCAAGTATGGATTATTGCCTGAATCTTGGCCAAAACAAGAAACTTGGGAAAATGGCAAGTATTGGTTAAAACATCTACAGAGCTCTTAATACTGTTTTTATCAATTAATAGCTTCCACATTCTGGGTTTTAAAAAACTCAGACGGTAGTAGCCATACAATAATCCCTATTCTCAGGAATAGGCAAGCTTTTGACAAGTTTTCTGTTTAATGTATAATAATAAGTGCTTTTTTGTTGTTGTTTTTAATTCTCAAAAGGTGAATCATCTCTAATCATGAACAAGTTAAAATGTCCTCATTGTAGCTATGTAGCCAAATACAGACGAACACTAAAAAGGCATTTGCTTATTCATACGGGAGTCAGATCATTTAGCTGTGATATTTGTGGAAAACTGTTTACTCGAAGAGAACATGTAAAAAGACATTCCCTGGTAAGTAACTTTAACTGATCGTTGAGATAAACTGTGTGTATTTAAGGTGTTTTAACACTATTACCTGCAAATCTTTGCTTTAAACAATGAATGTTATTTGTGAAACCAGTACTGAACTTCATACAGAAAGATAATGGTATATTTACTCTTTGTTAAATGGGAGGTTTAATTTGAGCGGTTCAAATGTATTGTCTGTACTGTCCTAACATTGTTTTTTTTTTTTTTTTTACTTCTTCAATTAGGTGCATAAAAAGGATAAAAAATACAAATGTATGGTGTGTAAGAAGATCTTCATGTTAGCAGCCAGTGTTGGAATAAGACATGGATCTCGGCGCTATGGTGTTTGTGTAGACTGTGCAGATAAATCACAACCAGGAGGACAAGAAGGTGTAGATCAGGGACAGGATACAGATTTCCCTCGGGATGAAGAATATGAGGGGAACGGTGGAGGAGAAGCTGATGAAGAGCTGGTTGATGATGGAGAAGATCAGAATGATGCATCTCGATGGGATGAATCAGGAGATGTTTGTATGTCTCTTGATGACTAACTGACCTACTATACTCCTCAAGGATGCTGCATTTGGACATAATATGAATCAACAATTTGGATTGTTGAACTTGAAGGCTTGCAAAATATGGTACATGCTGGATGGTAGTTACATTGCTGTGAAAACTGTAGGGTCAAAGCCTTATAGCAAAAAAAAAATTTTTTTTTATATTTGCACAGGACTGTACAGCAAACAACCTTGTGGTTGAATTACATGGAGTTCACACATCTTCAGTCAGTTATCAAAGTAAAAATATTTTTTATTTATAGGATATACAGTAAGTATTTGGATCCTCTGAAAATATACTTGTTCTTAAAAAGCTTACATTCATGTGCCACTTTAACATGAATGAAGAAAATTCGTTTATTAAGAGTACAGTGACAGCTGACCTAATTACTCTGTCCATCAAACCACTCAGGCTAGTTTGTACTAGTAGAGTTTTGTTTCTATTTTTATTTTTATTAATTTTATTTTTTTTTAATACAGATTTTCAGTGAGGGGCCTTTTCAACCCCATTGGTTCTACTTTTCTGTATTTTTCACTTTATTTTGCTTCATAACTTAAACCAAGTCTCTTCTAGTCTTAGGTATTATTTCTCAATTTTGTGCTGATGGGCATGTTTATAAGAACTGGAGAGGTAATTTATTGGAATGAACTAACTGACTTCCTCCATTCCCCCTTTCCTTTCTGACATGAATTTTACTACTTTATAAATGAAAAATGATGTTGCAAAGTATCATGGTGAGGTTGACAAATACCACTAAAATGATTATGATTTAAAAGTAACTTTCTCCTGCTGCTCTAATCTGATAAATGGTTACTATATGACGTTTTCTGACAAGGCATTTGGTTTTGGGTATCTGTTACTTTGGCACTACTCTTGTTTGCTTCTTTTTATTTTTGCCAGTGTACTATACCTCAGTCCTATTTGAAAAGACAGAAGTCTAATTGAAAGAAAAGTCATAGAAATAATAAGTAAAATGATTTGTTTTATAATTTATCTTCCATGTCCAGTTTGGTTAGCTTGTTATGCAATATAAGTGAAATATCAGATTTTTACTCCTGTGCCCTTTTATCATTAAAATTAACACAAAAAGTGCATTCTCTTTTGTTTCATACTTATGGGGTATTCAGGGTTTGAAATTATGATAGATAATTTATTTTTCAATTCCTTGAAATCACTACATCTTGATATATATATATAGTCTTTTTAGTAGTCACCATGATTCAACAATCTGCAAAAGTCTTACAAATAAAATATTGCGAGGCTTTACAATTTATTATTCTGTTCACTAAATTCTTCAAGATACAAGGGATGATGTATTAAGTTGAAATCGCCAGATTTATTTAGTCTGACGGATGAATTAACTGATTGACTCACAGCAGCATTTCACATAATTGATATTAATATGCACAATGTTTATCAGGAACATACTGTATATTATATAAGATTGAGGGATATCATATTTTCAGCTTTCTTTTAAATAGAAATTGAGTATATTTTCCTATTTTATATCAGGTAACTAAATTATGCTAGTCATGTGGAAAAAATTGCAAAGTACACTTTGTCAGACATAATCCTTTTGGTGCTCCATCTGATCAAAGTTGAAAAGACTGGGTTTTTTAAGAGAGAGGCTTTCTTACTGTCTCTGATTTCAGTAGAAAGATGGTTTAACATTAGACATTGATGCTTCTGCTTGGATAAATCAAAGACAGACTACAGTTATATGGTGAGATGCATCATTTGTCACCTAAACTTTATCATAGTTTCTATAAAACTGAAAAACTGACATGAACAGTTTTGGTTTGGTTTTTGTTTAAGACTGAAGAGTACATCTTTTTCTCAGTGTTCTAGACAAATGAGTAAAATGTAATTCTGGTGGGGTCCAAAGTAGACGTTAGTTGGGCAAAGATACTATGAATGGAAAAGTATTTTAAACGTAAAATGTTCTGTTTTGTGAATATGTAAGTATAGTATAAAGATTTCTTTCATCCCATTTATCCCTCTCCTTTAAAATAAACCATAGTTTACAATTGGTAGATCTGTCTATATATAAATATATATTAAAGAGAAAAGATATATATCTGAAAATCACCTAAATCTGCTTTATTAGACTACAGTTCACTTATTGCATAGAAACTGGACTTGGCTTTACATTCTTAATGTACTTTTACTTTTCCTTAAGATATGAACTTACTCTCTTTAAACCGAATTTTCTTTACTACTTAAATTGTTTATGTATATCTGGTAAATTATGACCAAATTTTTGTTAGATTGCATACAGTAAATTGAAAATACACACTTGGTACACTACGGATTGTTGTGCTTTTGTTTTGGTTTTAGTTGGAAACAAGGTTTGATGTAGATGGCTTGTTACTGTTAATTTAAAATATTCTATAATTATTGTCCATTACCTTCTGTGTTGTGTTGTGACAGATTTGGCTATATTTTTAGTCAACTGAAATAATAATGAATTTGTTTTTAGAAAGGTAATCCAAAGGAAAAATGTTTATACTCTTGAATATATTAGCCTCAGCCTATATAAAAATTTCTTCTTTTAAAGTAAACATTTTACCAGAAACAGAGTTGACAGATTTTTCTACTTGCTGACTGCCTAACTTATTTTGTTTCGTGATCTTGAAGGGACTGCCTTTTCCCTTCTGGGTCTTTTAAAAAAAATAGTTTAGTACTAAGGTATACTACTGGATGTTTCTATTTTTTTAAGTATATTCTTTTTCTGACTTACAGTACAGTTTCAGGAAGTTGATAGATACTAAGAACTCATGATTGGTCTCAGAGAGGTAACAGTGGAATACTCGTAATTTTGTCTGTGGCGCCCTGGCGGAATTATGTGTTACACATTTGCTGAATTTTTCTCTTGTAACTTATATTTTAAGTGAAAAATATTTTAGATCTTTTATTTAATGAAGGGGGAGAGTATAAACTGTTTATTTCCTATTCATTTTGTAGTAACAGACCCTCTCATATAAATCAAGATATCATGTATTATTTCTTGGGCATCTCAGAGGCAGTTACTTCTGTACAGCTCCTGCTTTTTCATTGTTATTGGCCCTTATTTTTCACATTCACTAGATATTTTGCTAAATTTCAGCACCCTAGCAATTAAGAGCTAAAAAAGAAAAGAAACATTATAAGGGAAAATGGAACAATAATGCATAGCTTTGAAATCTGGGGGGAAAGCATGAGCTGGTTTTTTGGTAGAGCCATCCTGCTGAGGAAGAGGGAGATGAAGAAGTTTATTCATGTATGTAAAGCACTTAGAACAAACACTGCCTGGTGCATAATAGTGACATGACGCATCTTAGTTGTTTAATAATACATGGGAACCAAGGGGGAAAGGGTTGGAGGAATAGAGAACACGGAATGAAAAAACTGGGGCTTAGAAATTTGTATTAATACAATGTGTTAAAAAGGCCTGATGATCACTAGTATAATATTGGGGAAAGTGTGATGGAAGATGGGTCTTAAAAACCATAAAATTTAAAACCAATAGCTTTATTACATTTTTAGGATATTGTCAGCATAGGATGAAAAATTTATTTTTCTGAATAATTCCAAAAGCTAGCTTTCTTTTAGTGCCTGCACATGCCATTGCGCTTTACCTTATCAAATCCCCTATAAGTAGGTGCTATTGTCTCCATTTTATAGACAAGGAAAGGTTCCATGAAATTGCCTAATTGAACTAATGTAACAGTCACTACAAGGTAGAGCTGGGTTTTGACCAGGTCTGATTCTGAAGCCCATGCTCTTTATAGAGGACTCTGTTGCCCCTACTTTTGTAGGATTTTAGCTCTTTAAAGTGGTCTGTCTATGGGGACATATTTTCCATATAAAACAGCTATCTTAGGAATTTGAGTGTCTGTCTAATCCTTCCTCCCCCAAATGTCCTTAACTACTCTTGCCTCCTAATACAGCAATTGTTACACCACATGACTATAAACAAGATACCCTTCAGTGTAGCACATGCTATTAATTGGCTGTAGCATTTTCATTTTAAAAGGATGATTTTTAACTGAAGAATTAGGTATGAACCCATTTTTGTGCCGTTCAGTCACCCAGATCCTTAAACTTAACTATGGTACATAATATACATGCTTAGAACTAGCGTATTTTTTCTTAGTCACTTTAGGATTTTAAATGGAAAGGTTTTTTTTTTCCCTGCTATATCCCTACTTTCAAGTGAAGTGAGCCATTCACGATATTTAGTTTAAAATGTTTTAGGGATAAGCACATTTTACAAGATGTTTTGTAGCCCTGAATTTTATGACATTGGGTACTTAAAATTTGGAGTATGCTGCTTATTGAGAACAAAGTTGGATTAAGGAGAGGGTTGGTTGAGGCCATTATGAGATGGGAGAATCAGCATTTTAAAAACACTGTAAACAAAAGAACACTTTCTGCCTGCTGTTTGTAAAAGCTCTTTGGGAAGATCTTTTACGAAGACCAATTTTTAATGTAATTTACCTACCTAGTATAAGTGTCCTAAGACATGTATGTAAACTTCCACAATGTTGTTTTTTTTTTCTTTTTTTTTTTGGTCTGTGTATTTAGAAAATACACATGAATCTTTATCAAACCTAAAAATATAAACTTGTGAGCACTGAACTGCTTCTGGCTTTGTGAATTTTGTTGACTCTGATATTTAATCCAGATTGCTTTTAACGATAATAATTTAGACTAACTGGGTATGGGAACTCCTTTTTAAACTTTGACTTATGTATAATTCAGATACCTTTGTATTGTAGAATATTAAGGTTTATCTCTTTTTATGAGAAGTTCGTAAAAGGCTCAAACTACCTCCTAGTAGTAATTCTTGGAGAGCTGCTTTAATTAATAGCAGTCATTTATAATCAGCATATCATTTGTCTTTCAACTGTATTACTTTTGGAATTCTCTACAGGTTGTAGAAAACATTGAAATATTTTCCCTGAAAGTACATACTTTGGGAAATGGGTTAAAAAGCAAAGGTAAACTACTTCACCTATATTTATTGCATATATAGCAGATTAATGGGTTAACAACTTTCAAGTCTTTGAAACTTTAATAATACAGAAAACATTTTTTTGTGGTGATGGTGTTAAGTAATAGAACAAAGGAAATCATAGAATGACTGGATACCCAGACTTTTAATTATTAAATGAAAGTTTTGATTTAGTTTGGAAAATGAAGAGGGGATGCCCATATTGCATACAATTCCTAGTGTCTTTAAAGTTCTAAAAGAACTCTCATGTGGCAGTAGATATATTCTAATGGTTTGTGTAGATAATATTCTCTGTTGTTCCAAGGGGTTAAGATTGGGACAAAAGATGAAGTGGGGATTACTGGAGGGAAAAAACCCCTTCACCCAAAATTTCAATTTCAAAATGAATTTTTCTGGTTGTGATTTTCCTGAACCATTGTAGTTATCAACTTTTTGTTTTGCTTAGAACATTGTTAAAAATTATGTATAAATATCTCATGAAGCACATTTTGACACCAAAATGGACACAGCTAAAACTTAGAAAACATGTTTAGCTTTATGGAAAGTACTTAGGGTATAGGTGTCTATACCCAAAGAAGTAATAACCAAACCCAACCTTTGGCAAATACTACCATAGAGATCTCAATACAAATAGTGATTTTTTTTTTTTTTTAAGCTACACCAGCTCCATAACTTAAGCGACAAGATTAGATACTTGCTGCAAAATTTTAATGACTGGCATAGCCACCACTAACATCTAAATATCTTAATAGTGTATATAAGGAAGATGTGAAGAAATAGAAAGAAAACCCTTCATGTAGTGTAGGCTGCAACAGTGGTATAGATGAAGATGTGTGGGCCTGATGTTTTATTTACTGATAGAATTTTTTGTATTTGTGAAGAGGCATGTTGGGTGTTAGCATTTGTATTTTATAGTGGGAAAGACAAATGTGTTTGTCCCTTGTTCTTAGTCATCTACTTGAATTTTGGTAGCTCCTGGATTCCTAAACAGAGATGGTAGTATTTACATAGAGACATAAGTGATTCCCCAAAGCAGGTTTTAGCACACTAAATTTTCAAGTAATTGCCACTTAAATCATTAATTAGCTCATATGAGAATTGGATCAGCCTCCAAGAATTCTAACCCAAGGTCTTATACTTCTGTGGCAAAGAAAGTGTGAAGAACTTAGTTTAAGAATTACTTTATGTGTGTTAGTTGCTCAGTTATGTCTGCCTGCGACCCTATGGACTGTAGCCTGCCATGCTCCTCCATCCTTGAGATTTTCCAGGCAAGAATACTGGAGTGGATTGCCATTTCCTTCTCCTGGGGATCTTCTCAACCCAGGGACTGAACCCAGGTCTCCTGCATTGCAGGCAGACTCTTTACTGTCTGAGCCACCAGGGAAGTCCAAGAATTACTTTAGTTCTAGGTAAACAATTAGAATTTTATATATGTAGGTATAATTTTTCTTCAGTTGGTAGTCTTAAATTTGCTTCCTTATAAGATATTATTTCATAGGCTTCAGGGCATTTACCTTGGAGTCCTACTTTAGACTTAAGGCAGTTTTTTTGAGCCATTAATCATCCCAAACTTTTGCTGTGTTCCTGCCTTCTGAAGGTCGCTGACTTTGGGGCACTCTAGTCTGTTTGCTGGCCTTCTTTGTTACTACTGGTGACCTATACCACACTCAAAGTTCCCATTCAGCCAATGGACTCTCTTCTTCTTGGGTCATACATGTGTTCAGCAGATATATTGAATACCAGTTTGTGAGAAAATGATTACCCATGATGGATATGGGGTCACACTGTGTTCACTATTTTACTCTCAACCATTTGGGATGGGAAAAGATGCAAAGTTAGACAATCAGGGAACTTTTATCAAAGAGGCCTTTAATTTCAGTGATTTTTAAAAGGAGTGATTTAGTGGAAGGGTCGAATGGCTGAAAATATAAAATGGTGCAGATTAAGTTAGTAATGCATACACAGCACTTTGCTTCTTCCTCTTCAATGTAATAAAAAGAATACTTTCACCTTGAAAATTTACTACTTTCTACGTGCCTCCCACTTCTCTGTCAGCTATACTGGACAAGTCTAGTATTAGACAGGCTCTTCTTTTTTTCAGAAGATCCAACTGTACTCAGGGAAATGGACACCTTAGTGTAGAGTCTCTGTACTGTTAGGGGGAACTAGATGATGAAATGACTCTACCTAGAGCTCTCTTATCCAGTAAAAGTTGTTCACTCAATTGCAGGAACTTGGGGCTGATGTTCATTCCACATTTTTTGAATAGGGAAAGAATATCACCTCTCCTCAAAGGGTGAAATCACAAGCTTCTTTATTCTTCCACACCCCCACCCCAAGTTATTCTTAAATAGCTTAAGATTTCTACTTAATTTTGATGTACTTTTCTTTTTTAAACAGGGCATATTTAAATGAAGTGAAGTTGCTCAGTCGTGCCTGACTCTGCAACCCTGTGGAGTATAGCCTACCAGGCTCCTCCATCCATGGGATTTTCCAGGCAAGAGTACTGGAGTGGCTTGCCATTTCCTTCTCCAATGGATCTTCCCAACCCAGGGATCGAATCTGGGTCTCCCGCATTGTAGGCAGATGCTTTACCGTCTGAGCCACCAGGGAAGTCTGGCATATTGATGCATCACTAAAATTAATCTCACCTCATTCAAGACTCCAATCATCTAATTCATATTCCATGTCTATGTGTGTTGTATATTTTACAGTTTGCTTTTCAGTCTGGATTCTGATAATCTTTAATAGGAGTCAGCAAATCTTTTCTGTATAGGGCCAAACAGTAAATCCATCAGTATATATACTGAGGAAGGATGTGCCTTCTTAACATCAATGAATTATTTCCTTTCTAGGATTACAAATCTGGGGTAACAAACAGGATATAACACTTCGATGGCACCGTTTTATTTTACAGGTTTTTTTGATGTAAAGCTTAAATTTTTTTGTTTACTGTGTTTTATTTTCTATTTATTTGTTTTTGGCTGTATTGGATCTTTGTTGCTTTGCACAGGCTTTCTGTGGTTGCAGCAAGCAGGGACTCTCTTCATTGCAGTGCATGGCTTCTCCTTGTGGCTTCTCGTTACAGAGCACAGGGTCTAGGCACGCTAGCTTCATTATTTGGGCACACAGGCTCAGTAGTTGTGGCTCATGGCCCTAGAGTACAGAAGCTTGGTAGTTGGAATCTTGCCAGACCCGGGATCTAATCCGCATTCCCTGCATTGGCAAATGGATTCTTAAATCCACTAGGCCACCAGGAAAGTCACAATGTGGACCATTTTTAAAGTCTTGATTAAATTTGTTAAAATATTGCTTATGTTTTCACAGTTTTTTTTGGCCACTAGGCATGTGGGATCTTAACTCCTCAACTAAGCACTGAACCCCCACCCTCCTTGCATTGTAAGACGGAGTCTTAACCACTGGACTGCCAGTGAAGTCCTCCTACGGCACGGTTTTAGATACCACCTTGGCTGTGATGAAACAAAAAGATTTTAACAGGAAATCCGATAAATATATCCCAGTATACAGAGTGTCCTCTCCCATTCCCTAGTTGCTAAATGAGAGAAAAGTGAAAGTCACTCAGTTGTGCCCAACTATTTTCAACCCTATGGACTGTACAGTCAAGTCCATGGAATTCTCCATGCCAGAATACTGGTGTAGGTAGCCATTCCCTTCTCCAGGGGATCTTCCCAACCCAGGGATTGAAACCAGGTCTCCCACATTGCAGGTGGATTCATTACCAGCTGAGCCACCAGGGAAGCCCAAATAAGAGAATATGTCAAATTCAGAAATATATTCAGAGCTTTAAGAAGAGATTTTAACTTGCTGATGAAAGTATGTACACTTCTAAATTAGACTTTTATTGCCACTTAATTCTACCTTTACCCTATGTTATAAGATTCTTTTATATATATATGACATTGAGTTTCCATAGCGTTTAGAATGTAAGCTAGGAGTCTACACTTTAAAAAGGTGTACTTAAGTCAATTAGACTTGTGAGTCATCTTGAACAGTTTGAAAATACTAAGCTTGTTAGTAACTGACCCCAGATATGTGACCTGAAAAACATTCTATCAAGCTAAAGAAAATTTCCCAAACTAAAGACTCATACTGAACCAGAAGCCTGTGTCATTGTTTCACACACATTTAATTCCCCATTACGAGCCTCATTGAGGACACCTCTGCGTTGCTCAGTCTCTTGTAGTAGACTCAAGTACATGGCAAATGAACAAATAACTGAGCACAATTATTAGTCAAAATTTCTCTTCAAACACATTTTCAGCATTGGTCTAAAATAGTTCCAAGAGTCTTTCCTCAAGGTTAAAATTAATCACAACAGATGGTCCGATTTTAAGAGATCTGGAAAAAGTTTTGTTGCTCTGTTAATGTGGTACTGTCCCATCAAGTGTGTCAAATATATCTAGAAAGTGATGGAACTCAGAAGAACGTAGTCATTTGAGATGACAGCAGGGGTTCTTATCTGGGCATCCCATTCACTCCTCAACCCACTGCACCCTAGAATGCAAATTCAGTATTTAAAACTACTTTCTTAGAGGCCACTAATGAAGTTACCAGAGCCCCACCTCTGCATCATTTCACACTGTTCGTGACTAATTTCCTTCACACACCTGTCCTCTTCTTTGACCCTGTATGCATCAGTATTCTTTTCTTTGCAGGGCTCTCTCGGTGTTCTTTCCCATGGGGGCCGGTGAGTGTGTGTGTGCTCAATTGCTCAAGCGTGTTCAACTCTTTGCAAAAGCCCCGTGGACTGGAGCCTGCCATGCTCCTCTGCCCATGGTGTTCTTAATTACAAATGATCACAGTGACTTAAACCTTGGTTGACCTCTGTCCAGAGTTTACAAGTATTTGTTGAAATGACACTGCATTGTTTGATGCACAGAAGATTTTCAATCACATTCTAATTTGGATCACTGTTCTTCAGTTTCTCGTGGATGACCGGGAGGGTCTTTAGATTTACATTTTGGGTGTATGGAGTCTCATCATGATCATAGCAAAGTTACTTTTAGAAAAATTACAGCCTTGATTTTTTTGAAGCTAATCAATGTATGCTAGCCATGTAAACACAATTTGATGAGGTGACGTCTAGCTGATTTGATCATCTCATATCAATATGTATGTATCTCTTAACTATGCAGACTAATAAAACCTTCAGACAGAAGGGACCTGAGAAAAACATACACATTTGTTATCCAGTCTCTGCTTTAATTGATGCCATCAGTGTTCATCTCAAGCTCATAGAGCATCTGTGTTAGGTTGTGATCCCTCTGTTAGTTCTCTAAACTGAGTTGAGTTGAAATTTGCTTATTCCCTCTTCCAGTGCCACATGAAATCCACATAATGCCCCATGTAACTGTGGAAACTGAAAAGCAAAGTACATAATATTTTAGGACTACTTACGGCCTTAAACTTTTTCTCCTAGAAAACAGTATATTTTCTGTCCTGTAAGTATAAAGGCAAAAATCCAAACTGTTCATTCTTTTCCAGTTTAATGTTTCATTCTTCATTTTTAGAGCTAAGAATCAAATATTTAGTATGAAAAACCAATGTCCAAAAAAAGACTTCATAAAGTACCCAGAAATATTTCTTGTAAAGTAGAATATTAATTTGCTGGCACTGGTATATAACAGTTAAGATTAAACTTGCTTCTTCAAGATAAGATTTAGTTTGCAGCTTGATATAAAAATTTAAATGTTAATCCTAGGCTTTCAAGAATTCATAATTAATTGATTTCTTAATGCAATACAATTTTATTGTATACATTTAATGATTGAACTCCCTTTAGAAAATATATTACAAGGGAGATAAGAGTAATTTTTTCCTTTAATTGCATTTCAGATCATATTCTAAAAGCAGTGAAAAATATTTTTATTAAATTCTTATAAAACTTCAGGTCCTTCAGGCCCAAGCCATCCCTCTCCCTAAGCAGCAGGATAGATTTACAATTATGGCTAATTTGTTATTTTTATACTTAGTTTGAAAAAGATTACAAGTACAGTCCTGGTGCATTTTTGTCACCAAGATGGAAGACTGGGAATATTGTCTTTATTAGGTAGCCAGTTCAAGTCCCAAAATTATTGAATGCTCATTGGCATAATGTTTCTTCTCAGTGTGTGAACTCTAAAAATACATGAGTTGGGAATATCCATAAAAATAGTTATCCAGAATGCATTTTGTAAGGTTTACTGCATGCTGTTTGAAAGTTACTGCTGTATCTTTGTTTCAGCACAAAATACAGGAATATGAGCTGAGGATCTGAGGACACTTTGCCTGTGTAGGTAATGAATTTCATTGCAATTTTTCATCATTTATGGATATGAGAAAGAAAGGGGCATGTTTTCACTGACATTTCTCTAAGCATTTCTCACTGACATCGTGACAGTTTGTTATAAACTTTAATGTGAGCAGTTTCTTTATAGTATCATCGTAACTCTAATCTAGACCTCAGAATGGCAGGGGGTTTTTAGTTTTTTTGGAAACTAAGCTTAAATGATGCAATGTAATTTGCAGGCAAAAATGAATGAATTTGCATTGTATAGTTGGCCACTGTAAAAGTCCATTTTCTGCATATAATGAAAGTGAAGAGACTTGAAAAATCAGATTTGAGAAAGTTTCCAACATATCACATTGCCATTAATGTCCTGCTTTTTAAATAGAATCTTTTTTAATATTTGTATTCATTCATTCATTCATTCGTTCATTTTTGGCCGTGCTGGGTCTTTGTGGCTGCACGTGTACTTTCTCTAGCTTCAGCAAAGAGGAGCTACTACTTGTTGCACTGAGGCGGCCTCTCTTCTGGGAGCACAGATTGTGGGGAGGGAGGGCTTCCACAGTTGCCGCTCCCAGGCTCTAGAGCCACAGGCTCCATAGTTGTGGCACACTGGTTTAGTTGTACTGTGGCCTGTGGTACCTTCCTGGATCTGGGATTGAACCCATGTCTTCTGCATTGGCAGAAGATTCTTTACCACTGAGCCATCAGGATAAGTCATCAACCATCTTATATTTCCACCTTTATTAGTATATTAGTATAATTGTTGGAGATGAATAATGAGGCAACCGCAAAGGCAAAATCTGGTATTGTGTATTTTCTTAGAGACTGTCGGGCTGCCCTAGTGGCTCAGATGGTAAAGAATCTGCCTGCAATGGGGGAGACCTGGGTTTAATCCCTGGGCTGGGAAGATACCCCTGGAGGAGGGCATGGCAACCCACTCCAGTATTCTTGCCTGGAGAATCCCCATGGACAGAGGAGCCTGACAGGGTATAGTCTGTGGGGTCACAGAGTTGGACACAACTGAGCGACTTAACACACACCACACAGAAAGCAAAACTTATGCTGTTAAAGAATTGAAATTGTACTGTGTAATTGAGTCCCATCATAATGATTTAAGTATGTTCAAAGTATTTTCATCGTAGGATTATTAGAATATGGTATATATTTAAGACCGTTTATGGTTTAGTTTCAGTTGAAAGCTTTTCCAAAGCTTCTGAAAAGTAAAGGTATAACTCATTTATGTGTCTGTCTCATGGACATTAGAGAAGGGACTTTTATATAAGTCTTATGAAGCAAAATATATTGAAAAGAGTATTCCTTAACAAAAGTTTTCATGATCTGTAGACATGCTGTAAAAAGGTTTCAGAGTAAACTATAGGATTTCATAGGAACTTCACTTGTTTGAGCAGTAACTTTGGAAACAAAAGAGTGTTTTCTTTTCATGAATCCAGTCTACTAGGTATATTAGATAATTATCATCATTCGGTTCATGTCTGTTTCTTTAGCTCTATTAGAGACCCTTTGTTCTTTCTTTGGTAAACAGTGATCTAAATTATCATATATGCTGCTGTATTCTACAGTGATTAATTAGCATAAGCTATTCAAACACCAAAGCATTTCTATTTTAAAACCCATCCTTGAAGAGAAAATAACACTTTATAAGATAATTGCTAGTAACAGTATTCATTTTCTATATATCTATTTAACTTATTTACAATGTGAATTTTAAAAGGGAGCATTTTGTTTGCACATTTCTTTTCCCTGTTTGCATTTTTACTCCACAGTCTCCACTCACTTTTTCCAGTTCCTGCTTTAAGCCCTTGCTTACCATCATCTGATCTTCGTCTGACTCTTAGGAGTTATTTTTCTCTAGCAAATTCTTTTAAGTAAATCTAGCCATGTTTTAGATATAAATACAAAACTATTCAAATTCACTTTGAATCCTTTTTTTTTTTTTTTTTGCCAAAATAATACCAACTTTAAAAACTTTTTATTCTAATGGAAATCATGTAAATTTACTGCTTGATTCTGTGTACTTCACCTCCAGGAACTGTTTCTTCTTAGTGAATTTCTCTCTGCCTTAAATTTGGCTATTTTGCCCTGACTATGACCTTTCTTATTTCAGCCTAACTGGCTAACAAATGCAAAACAAATCTCAAAAGAGGACCATTGTTTTCACTTCTAAATAAACTTCTTCAGGGATTTTCAAGCTATGCTCTGGGATCCTAAGAGTCTTTGAAGATGCCTTCCTGGGAGTGGGGTTAGAGTAGGTGGGACCCTTGGGCCTTCTGCCAAACCTCTAAAACAGCTTCACTTTATCCTGCTATGTTTCCAGGGCCCAGTAATTAAAAAAACAACTTTAAACCAGCAACTTAATTTTAAAACATTCATGAATAATTCATATTATTAGTAATTAATGATAGTAATAGTAGCTTTTGTTTATAGAGTTATGTGTCAGACTCCAAGTATTTTCTAATGTTAATCTATTAATCCTTAAAACAACCCTGTAAGATTAAGCATTTTTGCTATTCCTATTTTACAAAAGAGGAAACTGAGATTTAAGGGTATCAAATAACATTCCCAAGGAACCACAGCTACTAAGTGACAGACTCTGACTCAGATCTGGGGGTGCCAGTTAACAGTTTAAGTCAAGAGTGGCAAATACTAGGTGAGTATGCTCCCACCCTGTGCTCCCACACCTGAGGCAGACAGAGCTAATAGCTGAAAACAGTGTTTCTTACTGATCACCAACACAGCCTTAGAATCCTTCTCCACAGGTACTATGGGCAGTGACTCCTAACCCGTTGGTGCTGGCCTTCAAGAGGAGACCCATCTTCTTACCCTACTTTAAGGTATTGGTTATAGAAAAACACCAAATTATCTTTGATCCTAGATGAAACTATTTGATGAACAAAAATCTGTAATAGTACCATCCTCATTCTTGCTAACTTCTAATAGAGGCTGTTTGTAACTTGTATAAATTCATAAGTTAGTTATAAACACTATATAACCCTCAAATCAGGATAGTTAAGGTTTTTTAAGTTCCTCTTTGCCTGCCTGTGGGAACAAAGACCTAAAGCAATTTATATTGTTAACCTAATGTTTTAGATGTGAGGTGGAGGTGGTGAGGGAGAGGGTGGAGAACTTACGATTGAGGTAAGTCTGCCAGTTTCCATATTGTAGAATGGAGAATTCAGTGGTTTGAATAACTTTCACTATTTCCACTACCAGCATGCCCTGCCCAGGAATGTCAGAGGCACAGGATTGGGTGAATGCCCAAACATTTATAAAAGGAACACCCACGCCCAACCCCCAGTTGATTTTTCAGTTCTTCTTGCCAGGAGGTAACCAGTAGTTCCTGTGCTGTGCCCATTCTTACCAGAGAAAGCTAGGTGCAATTTAACTTTTTCCTTTTAGGTCCAAGACTTTTAAAATGACTCATAGTAGTTTCTGCTCAAGACACGTCAAAAGAGATCCAAGATTATATTTAGGAACTTGCTATGAAATTACCTGTCAGTTGCAACCAATTTTTCCAATGCAGTACATATATAGAGTCAGTAGCAAGTAATTTATAATTTTCAATACACAAAAATAACATTTTTTGTTGTTAACTGGTATCAAAATCTAGATTTCCTTAAATGGATGGCCATCCCTTCAGTGAAATTATATAACATTTGTTTAGCATACACATTAGTGTACTAGAATGACCTTCATGTGACCCATGATCATGGAACCCATTAACTCCTTGTTCATACGAATGTTTGAATATGTCTTAAAAATGTTCTCTATTTGAATAAAGTTTCTTCCTAAAAGATATTTTTGATGCATCTCTTTCTAATTATTTGTAAAATTATAAATTGCTAGGCAGTGATAAAGAGAGTAAATCACAGTGACCGGGTTTGATTTGACACTTGGATGAAATGAAAGTGTTAGTCACTCAGCTGAGTCCAGCTCTTTGCTACCCCATGGAACCAGGGTAGCCCACCAGGCTCCCCTGTCCATGGAACTTTCCAAGCAAGAATACTGGAGTGGATTGCCATTTCCTCCTCCAGGGGATCTTTCCAACCCAGGAATCGAACCGGGGTCTCCAGCATTGCAAGCAGACTCCTTACGTCTGAGTCACCAGGGAAGCCCTATGGCTACTAACTAAGACGTTAACTGGAGTTTAAAAAACCAACCTCCTGCTGATGAGGATGTTGGAAAATTCTATGCGTGTAGTGTATGGTGAGCTCCACGTACCTCTCTTCTGGCTTTTACTTTTGTTAAATGAGAGAATAAAGCAGCCAATTGCAAACTGTTCTATTCCCTGGTGGCTCAGACAGTAAAGTGCCCACAATGCAGGAGACCCGGGTTTGATCCCTGGGTTGGGAAGACCCCCTGGAGAAGGAAGTGGCAACCCACTCGAGTACTCTTGCCTAGAAAATTCCATGGATGGAGGAGCCTGGTGGGCTACAGTCCATGGGGTCGCAAAAAGTCGGAGACAACTGAGCGTATTCACTTCACTTTATTCCTAGGTGACCAGGACTTGCTAAAAAAAGAAAAAAGACAACCAAAGCCATTGATTGAATTATGCAAAAGAGTTTTACTTAGGATTAGTGGCCCACATGAAGTGGAAACAGGAAACCTGACCTAAGAATTGTATGATGCTAAGATTAAGATTACCAGAAAGGAACATTATAATTAAGACTAGAGATGATACCAGGGTTATATTAAATGGTGATTAGAAGCAGTTAAGGTTTGGTGAGAAAGGTTTAGTTATGTGTGTTTCTTTGAAAAACTTCTTCCCCTTCATATTTCTAAGTCACTGTGTATTAAGCATCTAAACATTAAAAGTTGAATTTTTTTTAAACAAACATGCCACTGCAGTTACCTGATGCTACGACATACTAACTGCATGAAAAATATTCTACAGAGATTAAAAATCCTTTTGAATGTTAATTTACAAACATGTATCAGTGGCAAGTACCATGAGCTATAAACTGACCAGGCAAGAATAATGGAGTGGGTTGCCATTTCCTTCTCCAGGTTTTTAGTGATATATGCTGATAAATAACCATATCAGTAATTTACAGATGGCGTTTTAGTGGTTCCGTGTTTATGCCTACAGGTGGCAAAATATGTAGACTATCACCCTTTTCTAATCTTTATCAATCCATCAATCTATTGGTTGATCTATTTCTATATATTTAAACATGTGGTCATATTATGTGTTCTGTTTTACACTCTTCCCTTTTTTAACAATATACTGACTCAGTGGTAAAGAATCCACCTGCCAATGCAGGAGACAGACCCAGGTTTGAACCCTGGATCGGGAAGATCTCCTAGAGAAGGAAATGGCAACCCACTCCAATATTCTTGCCTGGAGAATCCTATGGACAGAAAAGCCTTGTGAGCAAGTCCATGGGGTTGCAAAAGAGTCAGACACAACTTTGTGACTAAACAACAACAATAAACATCTTTTTATGTTAATAAACATGTGGGTCTACATCATTTTAACAACCGAATTGTTTTTAATTGTGTGCTTAAAAAAAAACCTTCTCTACTTCAAAAATATTAAACTATCCATCTACATTGCTTTCTGGTTAAGCTTATCTCAAGCGCAGTGGTCGCAAACTTTTTCTATAAAGGGTCATAAATATTTTTGGTTTTGTGAGCCATACAGTTGGTCTCTACCACAACTATTCAACTCTGCCATAGCAGTGGGAAAGAAGACATTGACAATACTTAAAACTAATGAGTATAGCTGTGTTCCACTGAAATTGTATTTATGCACACTGCAATCTGATTTCACATAATTTTTATATGTCCCCTCCCCCAAACAGTTTTCAACCATTTAGAAATGTAAAGCCATTCTGCCGCCTCTCGGTTTGCCAGTTCTACAGCAACAGGGGGCACGTCAGCTTTGGGCTGCAGGTGCTTTCCTTCACAGGTTTCGTTTCCTGCCATGAAGGATATCAGGGTCACACCAAAATTTCTTTCAGTTAGATACTAGCCTTCTTTGAAAGTGTTCTCTTGATGGTACTGAGAATCCCTAAGGAATAAAACAAAACCACCATACCTCTGACTTAGCTTCCTGTTTCTGTCCAGAGGGCTTCCCTGGTGTCTCAGATGGTAAAGAAGCTGCCTGTAATGCGGGAGACCTGGGTTTGATCCACTTGTGGGGAAGATCCCCTGGAGAAGGGAATGGCTACCCGCTTCAATATTCTGGCCTGGAGAATTCCATGGACTGTAGAGTCCATGGGGTAGCAAAGAGCTGGACACGACTGAGTGACTTTCACTTCTGTCCAAAATCTAAAATCATAAAATTCTGAGGCAAGATGAACACCTTCATTTCTATTTTAGAATAACAACTATTTCACTTTCTCCAGAAACTGTTCACTGAATGTACTAATATATTTTATAAATTCTCTTTCCTTGTAAAAATTTCCCATTGCTTTATAGATCTACTGAGACAAAATTGACTTGCTAGTGAAGAAGATCTTATGTGTGTGTTCTGTGGAAGCCACACTCCATTATATATGCTTCTTTTTTATAATTTGTTTTTTAATTGACTGCTACAAAGAAATATTGCCTATTAGTAGTGACCACATATTTAGAAATGTTTTATTTGCCATGTACTCTCTCCAGGACCTAATACAAACATCTCATTTAATCACCATAGAAACCTTTGTGTAGTAGGTGTTTATGTCATTTCAGATTTTAAAAATATGGGTCACTCATTTCTCCAAAGAAAACACACAGATGGCTAAGAGGCGCATGAAAAGATATTCAACATTACTAATTATTAGAGAAATGCAAATCAAAACTATAATGAGATTATCACCTCATACCAGTCAAAATGGCTATCATCAAAAAAATCCTCAATAAATGCTGGAAAGGTATGGAGAGAAGGGAACCCTCCTACACTATTGGTGGGACTGTATTAATAAATTGGTACAGCTACTATAGAGAACAGTATAGAGATTCCTTAAAAAACTAAAAGTAGAAATACCATATGACCCTGCAATCCCACTCCTGGGCATATATCTGCAAAAAAAAAAAAAGCCCCTTGTTTGAAAGGATACATGCACCCCAATGTTCATTGCAGCACTATTTAAAATAGCCAAAACATGGAAGCAATCTAAATGTCCATTGACATAGGAATGGATAAAGGTGTGGTACATATATACAATGGAATATTACTCAGCTATTAAAAAGAATGACATAAAGCCGTTTGCAGCAACATGGCTGGACCTGGAAATTGTCATCCTGAATGAAGGAAGTCAGGGAAAGAGAAATATACATGGCTTCTATTCTGAAATCTTTAAAAAAAATTGATACAAATGAACTTATTTGCAAAACAGAAATTGACAAACATGGTTACCATAGGGGAAGGAAGGGGAGGAGGGATAGTGAGGGAGTTTGGGATGAACATGTACACACTGCTATATTTAAAATGGATAACCAACAAGGACCTACTAGATAGCATGGGGAACTCTGCTCAATGTGATATGGCAGCTAGGATGGGAGGGGAGTTTAGGGGAGAATGGATACACGTATATGTATGGCTGAGTCCCTCTGCTGTCTACCTAAAACCATCACAACATTGTTAATTGGCCATACTCCAATATAAAACAAAAAGTTAAAAACAACAGCAACAAAAACTATGGGTCAGAAAGGTAAATAACCTGTTACGTGCTAGCTGACAGCACGTGAATCGGAATTTAAATCTAGTTTTGTGAGTAAAGCCATGAATGCCCTTGAGCAGTGCTAGCCTGCATCCTTACGGTTTGCCGCCCTGATGAAGTATAATTTTTGATATAAATAAATAAAAATTATTTTTAAAATTAAGCCCAACAAACTATTCAAAAAAACTCTCCCTGAAAAGAGGTATGTTTCTGTTTTACAATAAACATACAAAAACTTTTAAACATTTATTATCTTACCTATTTTGTAGATTTTAAAATGTAAATGTATAGATCATTTTTAACATGGTCAGATAGATCATTTTTGTTTTTTTTAACCTTCCCCAATTCAAATTTATTAAAATAGTCTCCTGGGACTTCCCTGGTGATCCAGTGGTTAAGACTCCACACTCCCAATGCTGGGTGCATAGGTTCGATCCCTGGTCAGGGAACTAGGATCTGAATTGCCCTGAAGCATGGCTAAAAGAAAAAAAAACAGTCGCCTATTTTCAATATTTTTCATAAAGTACACCAGTCTCCAAGCTGTTTATAAGATTGCTTAGAGACTTATTTAGAAGAAATCTTTGTCAGAGGATCAAATTTAGTATGTTTTTGCCTTCATTTCAGTCCCAATAATTTAGAAAATTTTACAATGACAGTCTTTTCCCCATTACAAGTCTTGATACCTGAATTTATTATGCTCAAATTTAACTTCACTTTTGAACAGATTCAGTTAGCCTTGAAACTATGTTTCATGCTTATCAGTTGCAGAGAAACCCATGAATTGTGAAAGAGAGCTCCTTTTCCTAGAGGAGCTTAGATTACTGTCTAAATTCTTAGTTCATATCTTAAATGATTTCTTAAATATTCTTACTAATTCCCCATAAGAGATTAAACTTAATTCAGAAATTGTATCACTTCTCTGACAATGGATGATCCATATGTTGTGAAGGAACTGGCTAAAATTAGTTCTTTAGGTATTACTGTAATTGAAATTTATAATCACCAAGTGAGTTTTCTTGCTTTGCAGCTAGGAGCTGGCCATTAGGACTTCATCGTATCTTTTTTATTCTTCTTTAAATGTTTCTTGATTCCACAGAGTTCCTCTGATTCCACAGCCTTCCTTGTCTCCTCAAGGTGGAATGCTACTGAATAATGCATACATTTAATTTTACTTATATTTCTCATGTGTTTTTATGACTAGAAGTGCAAAACCATAAGATTTTAAAGTGAGAAAAAAGCAGTATATATAACTGACAGAGTTTATGGATTTTCTGGGGAAAAGTATACATATATAATACATATAGTTATGACAAACCTAGACAGTGTATTAAAAAGCAGAGACATCACTTTGCCAACAAAGGTCTGTATAGTCAAAGCTATGGTTTTTCCAGTAGTC
The DNA here is from genome assembly GCF_014754425.2 of Oryx dammah. Lineage (NCBI taxonomy): Eukaryota > Metazoa > Chordata > Mammalia > Artiodactyla > Bovidae > Oryx > Oryx dammah. The sequence goes on from NW_024070203.1 coordinate 55,646,218, forward strand.
ATGAACAGATGTGCGAGTTGGATCATAAAGAAAGCTGAATGCCAAAGAGTTGGATGATTTCAAATCGTGGTGCTGGAGAAGACTTGAGAGTCCCTTGGACTTCAAGGAGATCAAACCAGTCAATCCTAAAGGAAATCAACCCAAAACATTCATTGGAAGGACTGATGCTGAAGCTGATGCTCTGCTATTTTGGCCACATGATGTGAAGAGTCAAATCATTGGAAAAGACCCTGATTCTGGGGAAGATTGAAGGCAGGAGAGGAGGAGGACAGAGGACGAGATGGCTGGATGGCATCACCAACTCAATGGACATGGGTTTGGGCAAGCTCCGGGAGATTGTGAAGGACAGGGAAGCCTGGCATGCTGCAGTCCATGGGGCTGCAAAGAGTCAGACACAAGTTAGTGACTAGACTGAACTGAACTGATATATATAAACAGAAAAAAAGACTGGAAAGATCATAAAGTTTGAAGTGGTTATTCCTATGTGGTGGAATTAATGTTTATCAGTTTCTTTGTACTTAACCTTTGTGGTTTTCAAACTTTTAACATGAACATTTATTACATTAGAAAATAATTACAGAGTTACTTGTCATCATTTTGTTGTGCTTCATAGATACTGCATTTTTCACAAATTGAAGGTCTGTAGCAACCCTGAGTCAAGCAAGTCAGTCAGCAGCATTCTTTCAATGGCATTTCGTCACTCCGAGTCTCTGTGTCGCATTTGGGTAATTCTTGAAAGAATTCAAACTTTTTCATTATTACTACATTTCTTACAGTGATCTGGGATGGTGATCTTTGATGTTATTACTATTACTTACTGAAAGTTTGGATGATGGTTAGCATTTTTCGCAATAGTTTCAAATTAAGGTGTGTAGTACACTGCTTTCTGGACTTCCCAGGTAGTACGGGGGTGAAGAATCTGTCTGCCAATTCAGGAGACACAGGAGACTGGGGTTTCATTCCTGGGATGGGAAGATCTCACGGAGTAGGAAATGGAAAACCACTCCAGTATTCTTGCTTGGGAAATCCCATGTACAGAGGAGCCAGGTGGGCTCCACGAGGTCACAGAGTCGGACACACACACACACACACACACACACACACACACACAGTTTTTTAAGACATAAAGCTATTACACACTTAATAGACTACAGAATACTGTAAATACAAATTACATATCAACTGGGAAACCACAAAATTTAAATGCCACCCACTTTGTTTCGATATTCATATTTGTTTATTGCATGGTCTGGAACTGAACTGGCAGTATTTCCAAGGTATGCCTGTATTGGGCAGGGGGGTGGAAACAACATAGATCTGTTACCTTTTGCTTAAACACACTGGCATAGATATTTTGTGGTATAATTCTGAAAACTTCTGACTAAACACATAAATGTAAAAAAATACAGCAAAATATAAATAATTACTAAGCCATTGACCTTATTATATAGCACTGTAGAAAATAAGGACACAAATAAAACTCCAAAACATGGGAACTGAAAGCAGGCAGCTGATGGACAAATGGTGGGAAGACAAAGATTTTGAGAGTCACTTCATATCCTTTTTTCTTTTTCTTATTTTTTTTGAAGGAATATTTCCTAGAATGAGAGAAAAATCATGAAAAGCAAAAGATTTCTGCATTTATTATTTAGAAGATTAAATGAACTCTTTAGTTACAAGCATTGATGGTTATGATTTATCCATTTTGAGGAAACATTTATTGAGTACGGGTATGTAGAAATGGCTTCCCCGGTGGCACTAGTGGTAAAGAACGTGTCTGCCAGTGAAAGGGCATCAGAGACATGGGTTCAGTCCCTGGGTTGGCAAGATCCCCTGGAGAAGGGGATGACAACCCTCTCCAGTATTCTTGCCTCGAGAATCCCATGGACAGCAACCTGGCAGCCTACAGTCCGTGGGGTCGCACAGAGTCAGATACGACTGAAGTGACTTCGCACACACGTATACATATATAGAAAGAGGCCCTAAAAGGGGCTCAATAAAGCCAATCAAGACCTAAGTGAATGAAGACATAAGTGAACGAATACAAAATTCAAACCTTATGTTTCATTTCTTGACCTTGGTGATAGTTACATGGATGTTTCCACTTGGTAAACATCCATCTAACTCTATATTGGTGTTAAAATTTGTGTGCTTTTCTATATGTGTTACAATTCAATTAAAATTTTTCTACTTAAAAAAAAAACACTTCACCACAGCTCTACTTCTGTCTTTCTGAGGTGCATTACAGTGACCCCTGCGCTCGGTTCCCCAGAACATTTCCTCCATACCCCAGCTCTGGGCCTCGTCAGGCACCACAGCCCATTTCCTGGGCTCAGTGACTGGTGGGGACGCGTTTCAAGCAGGGCCACGGGTGCCCTTCCTAGGCCGCTCTCTGCAAGTTAGGGGATTGTTTTAAAATATGGAGATAGGGTTGGTATATTTTAATATTTCCCTAGATTTTTAAAATTTATTCAGTTTTTTTAAGGATTGATCTATGTACAAATTTAACCAGTCTGAGTCAGAACGTTATTCCTCACTTTCTCAATCCCTCCTTTTCTCAGTCCTTGGTGGGATGGAAAGGAAAGCCTTTCATATCCTTACATTATCAGCGCCTTTTCTTGGTTAAAACGTTAGGTTATTTACCCTGAGAAAAAGGGAAAAGGTTCTCCACGATACCTTTTACTTTATGGGATCCATGTGACACAGGAAACTTGGACCTATACAATGCAAAAAAAGGGCAAGACTAAAAAAAGAAAAAAATTTTTCTACTCCTCCAATATCAAGCACTCAAATAACAAACACTATTAGCTATATGTCATCTGTGTAGGATCATTTGCCTTAGGCAGAATGAAATTAAATAATAGGCCTGAGCCAATTCTGAAGCCTTAGTCCCTCCAACCTTTTCTGAAGCTTTCATTTCTAACCTTTTAATCCTCTTCACAATGTGTTGACGGTCATCCTGGGAATGATTTATACAAGGAGCCCACTGGTCAGGACCATTCAGCTGTGGCACTACTTTCAGGCCTGGAAATTAACTAATTCGTCTATGTTGCTCTTTTGTCTTTTTCTGGATCCTCTTTATATGATCCATACCACATTTAACAATATATGTATCAACCAACACAAAACTGTAAAGCAATTATATTCCAATTAATTTTTATATATGTTTACTGATATATATATATCAAACAACACATTATTTACTCAGTTCTGATTGCTAGGAGCCAGAGGGCTTAAAGGAGAATAAGAAAATAATAGACACAGTGCTACATGTGTCTAATTTTACTTATCCCAATTGCATTTAATATTATTTCCTCTACACTTAAGCACCCTATCTGATATTGGAAAAAATTTTTCATACATTTCTTAATCTTCATTCATATTTCCCTTGTTGTGGTACCTTGAATAAATCATGCAATATTTGTTGATATATTGTGTATTTGCTAGTTCTCTGGAAAAAACATTACATCATCTCTGTGTAGAAGAACTGGTTTATTTACATATTTAAACACCAGAATCAGCTGATACATGTATATAAAAGCATATTAATAATCTGAAATTACTAAAAAAACAAGAATTGGATTGATTTATATATCAGCCTCTACATTAAACATGGAATCTTGTAACCAAATATATGAGTGACTTCCTTCATTTCTGGTTTTCCTATATGCTATAATTTTATAGTATCTGTACGTGAACCCTCCATGGATAAGGGTCCAAAGTAATTATGTGTAATATAAATGCTCCCCCCTCCAAATCATTAGGAATGCATGCTGTAAGCAATTTCAAACAGCATCAGAAATTATTCCATTCACATAAAACTTAAAACTTCTAAATATAAAAGGTCATCATAAAAATAAAAAGACAATGATTGCAAATTTATGACATAAAAATTTACTCTTGTTTGTGTGTAAAGAATTCTTTTAAAACCATAAGGAAAATACAAACAAAATAGGTACAGGCCATAAACTAGCAATTCACAACAAAAGACGAAAAATATAAATGACCGATAAATGTGTGGAAAATATTCAGCTTCATTAGTGGTTGCAGCATTGCCCACATAACACAGTAGGATGCATTTTTCATGTAACATCAATAAAATCAAGATTTTTTTTATTAACTAACTATCCATGATATGTAGGGGGCTTCCCTCATGGCTCAGATGACACAAAATTTGCCTGCAATGCAGGAGACCCGGATTTGATCCTTGGGTTGGGAAGATCTCCTGGAGAAGGAAATGGCAGCCCACTCCAGTATTCTTGCCTGGAGAATCCCATGGACAGAGGAACCTGGCAGGCTACAGTCCATGGAGTCCAAAGAGTCAGACACAACTGAGCGACTGACATGATATCTAGGATGCTGGGAAATGAGCACTCCTATATACTGTTAATATAAGTAAAATGCTGGAAACAGGAAAACAATTTGACTATGTGCATTGAATTCATACCTTTGATCAAGTGATGCAGCTTCTAGGAATCTCTTCTAAACTATCGTAGATTAATTCAAGGATGTATGTATAGACAGAGATCACAGTAATGTACACAGTTGTGAAAACTAAAAACAACCTCAATGTCCAACAATCACAAATAAAGAAAACTCAGGCTAAGAAAGTATTTAAACAACATTTCCAAACTCACAGGAAATAAAGTGCAGGGCTGAACTCAAACACAGGTCTGTCTGCCTCCAGCTCCCCACCCTTAAGTCCCTCAAGCTTGTTGTTTCCCTGAAACTTTCTTGTGTCTCTCAGATTCTGGCATTTCTATTTTTTCTGAGCTCAGGATTAGATAGTGGTTTCCTGTCTCTCCTGTGGCCCAGCCTCAGTGCTCTGGGGTCCAAGTAAGATTTCTTGGGGTGGGTGTCTGAACAACAAAACATGATCTTTGACACCCTCTATCATATTGGGTTGAGTCCCATTCTGCACCAGTATGAGATGGGGAAGGAATCTCTCTCTCCTCAGACCATGCAGTGGCTGAGTCCCAGTGCTGGCAGGCTGCCAGGAAGACACGCTAACCCAGCACTGTGTCATCAAGATGGCACACCTTAGATTACGATGATCACTCCCCTGCCCTAGGAACCAAGGGCCCCTGCCAGCCAGCCCTGTCCCTCTTTTCTCTTTTAACAACAGTATTTTCTCACCGCAGAAGCAGTACTTCTAAAAGCCTCTAGTTCCTTTGCCAAACACTCTGACAAGGAAAGACAAAGGCTAAGGTGCTTCTCACAGTCAAGAACACACAGGCAGAACTGTCATCTCTAAGCTGGCTTTCTGGGTTCCTCAATACCTGAATCAGCTGTTGTAACCGAGAATGCCAAATGTCTTATTTTCCCTGCCCTGATTTAAATGCCAACTAAATTTAATTACCCTAAGCCAGTGATTTTCAAAGATGGCAAGATCCCCTGGAACTTGTTAGATATGCAGATTCTTGGGCCCTACGCAGAAGCCTCTGGGTCCTCTGGGGGGATTGAGTACAGGAGGGTGGGGTGCCTAAATACAAGTGGTCGCAGACCCTCCAGCGGATTCTGATTCCCTCAGGTCAGAACCACTGCTCTAAGCTTCCACCCCTTCCATTCCTCGCACCGCTGGACAACTTTAATCACACCTTTCTATGTGGCTCCATTGTGTTGTTATATTACGTTATGATATTTAGTTGTGAGTCTGCATCCCCCTGCCCCCGCCATTGTGAACTCCTTAAATAACAGAACCTAGGTTTTTAGGCATTTATATTTCTAGGGCAAGCACAGCACCTGGCACTTACTAAATGTGTGTTAAATGAATATTGAATAAGTTGAGGCACTAAGAAAAGGGCTCTCCTGGTGGCTCAGACAGTAAAGAACGTGCCTGCAATGTGGGAGACCTGGGTTCGATCCCTGGGTTGGGAAGATCCCCTGGGGAAGGGAATGGCTACCCACCCCAGTATTCTTGCCTGGGAAATTCCATGGACAGAGGAAGCTGGTGGGCTAGTTTGTGGGGTCGCATAGAGTCAGACATGACCAAGCAACTAACACTCCACTTAGACAAGAGAAAGTCTGAAACCCGCAGGCGTTAGTGGGAGACTATCCAGCCACACAGTGCACGACCACCTGCAGTCATAGTCTCAGGTTTCCAAAAGCTGCTTCTGTATCATCTTTCACAGATCTCATTCCATTTCTTACTGCACCTGAATTTTTAGCAACAGTCCCCTTATGCACACTACCTCGACCTGCAGTTAGTTCCAGTTCTGTCATCTTGATCACATCTTTCAGAGAGCTTTTTTTTTTTTTCATGTTGGAAATCTAAGACATTGTTGAACGTGAAGGTGAAGTGAAAGCGTTTAGTCGTTCAATGTCTCCAACTCTTTGCAACCCCATGGACTGTAGTTCACCAGGCTCCTCTGTCCGTGGAATTCTCAGGCAAGAATACTGGAGTGGGTTGCCATTCGCTTCTTCAGGGGAGCTTCCCCACTCAGGGATCAAACCTGGGTCTCCTGCATTGCGGGCAGATTCTTTACCGTCGGAGGTTAGCTAGCATTTATTAAGTTCATACTACTCATTTATTTAAGAAATATGTATTGAGTGTCTACTACATGACAAGCATTGTTCCAGGTACACTATGAAATAGAAGAGATGAAACCCTGTGCTCTGTGTCTGGCTCTGGGCTGGGTGTTTTCTACGTTGTGAAAATTAACTTGTGAAGTGTCATGATGCACTTTAGCTTAATGGGGGAAAATGTCTAATTTACATTCATCTCTTTTAACTGTATTTTGAATGGCAAAAGGGGCCATCATGTTATCACTAATTATGCCATATCCCTTTATAGATTATAAATTTTACCAAATTCCTTTTCTGGCTCTCAGCTCTTCATTATCTAGCATGGAGTAGGCACTCATGAAAACTGTACCCTAATGGATTTCACCCAGCTCTCCCTGTTTATCGAGTGAGGTGACTAATAGTATTCTGCGCCCAGGCAGCAACTTGATGAATAAGACTGTTAAAGGTCCTGGTGCCTGGGTTCTTGCAACTCTTGTTATTGTTAAGATGATAACCACATGGCACAGGACTTCAAGACTTCAATTTGATTTCTAATCCCTGTTTAATCTGGGGAACTACTGAAGCATAATGATGAAATTTTAAATCTAAAAGTTTTCCTACTTAAATAGTATTTTTAAAAACACACAGTAAGATATTGTTTTCCTGTGGTTTAAAAAAAAAAACAGATAACATAAAATTTACCATCTAAACCATCTGAAACTGTTCAGTTCAGTAGGGTTGAGAAAAGGTTGTGAAATAGATCTCCAGGACTTCATCATCTTGCAAATCGGAAACTCTTGTACCCATTAAGCAACTCCCCTCAACCTCCCTCCCTGGAATATTCTTACAGGGCTTTCGGATACAGTTTATAGAGTTTGACCCTTTTTTCTTGTACAGGTCTCTAAAAGCCCAAGGAGAAAATAGCGAAGGCAAAACACTTCTATGTTTCTCTGTGAGTTATCTTACTCATCTGTAAAAATCAGTGGCTGTCGGAGAGCCCCCTGAGTGCCTTCAGGTCTTTAATAGATAATTCCGCCTTTAGTCATGCCAGGAAATTGAAGTCTTTTGCCTGTTTGTGAGTTTTGGAAGAACATCTAGAAACAGGTTCTAGGAGACAAAAAGGCCTTGCAGCTGTGGGCTCATCCACTGCCTCCCAATGCTGACGTTCTCACCCTCATACTGCAAACAAGAGCACGTGGCTTGCACTTAAATAGTTCCAATGGCAGAAATCTCACACCTGAGGCCAGTGCTCCTTCCTTGCCTTTCCTTTTCGGTTGCTATAGATTCTGAGAAAATGTCACAAAACTGCTCTCCCACGTGCCTGAAAGTATTTGGAATTACCTGTCTGGTCTGATTCTGTGTCTTAACTGCTTCAGGCTTGCTTTCTTTTCTCCTAGATGCAATCAGGAAATACTGAATTTAGGAAATAGTAAAAGAAAACATTTCCAATGAGCAGAATATTAATATGTGACAACTGAGCTTTCCCTATCGGTAGGGTTCATTCATGCATTCGACAGACAGCAATACCTTGATGCGGGATAGAACCTAAAAGCTGGGAGACCTACCAGTGGGATACCTTTCTTTGGCTTGGGTTTTTTTTTCATTTATTATCTTATTTATTTAATTTTTGGCTGCACTGGGTCTTCAGTGCTGCATGCAGGCTTTCTCCAGTTGAGGAAAGAGGGGGCTTATTCTCTAGTTGCAGTGCTTGCTTGGGCTCCTCACTGCAGTGGCTTCTCTCGTTGCTGAGCACCGGCTCTAGGGCCCTTGGGCTTCAGCAGTTGTGGGCTTTAGAGTGCAGGCTCAGTAGCTGTGGCACACTGGCTAGTTGCTCCGCAGCATGTGGAATCTTCCCAGACCAGGGATCGAAACTGTGTCCTCAGCACTGGCAGGCGAATTCTCAACCACTGAACCACCAGGGAAGTCCTGGTTTGGTTTCTTGTCTTCTCAAAATCTCCAATGTCATCTTTCCTCCCATTCTTAGTCCATATGATTCTGGTAAAGTTGCCCCACAACTGCCTTTACAGGCAAGGATGTCATCCCCACCATGGTACTGATGGAAGCTACCGCATTACCCTCATCCTTGGCTAATGCTTTGGGAATTGCCTCTTGCGAGACATGGGTGTCCAGAGCAAGACTCAATAATAGGTGCCAGAATGCACGTTTTAAATACAGGATCGTGGTCAAAGAGAATCAAAGTGAACAGATTGCAATGAAGGTCACTGGCTCAATCTGATTGGAAGGATAGCTGGGAAATTAGATATACTAAGTAGTATAAAAATAAAGTGAGATTTTATTAAGAAACTACTAATGGATAAAGAAAATATAAAGGTAGACCTAAACCAGAAAACACAGAGAAGGCAACGGCACCCCACTCCAGTACTTTTGCCTGGAAAATCCCATGGACGGAGGAGCCTGGTGGGCTGTAGTCCATAGGGTCGCTAAGAGTCGGGCACGACTGAGCGACTTCACTTTGAATTTTCACTTTCATGCATTGGAGAAGGAAATGGCAACCCACTCCAGTGTTCTTGCCTGGAGAATCCCAGGGACAGGGGAGCCTGGTGGGCTGCCGTCTCTGGGGTCGCACAAAGTCGGACACAACTGACGAGACTTAGCAGCAGCAGCAAACCAGAAAACATCTGTAAAGAATTAAGAATCAAATAGATGTCATATATATGTATATCTGAAATGTATTGAAACTTTATTTTTTCACACAAGAATGTAACATGCTATTTCCATATTGAGCCCTGTGTGTGTGTTTTGTCTTTTTTTTTTTTTTTTGCAATGTTGCTACAGTAATAACTTCTATACAGACAGCTGATGTATCCATCGCCTATTTCAAAAAACATTTGCGGACATTTCAAAGTGAACGGTGCCTCTGAGTTGAAGATTAACTTGTTTAGAAGACTTTGTGCTGCCAAAAATACCAAACGATAACCAAAAAAAAAAAAAAAAAAGTAGCTCCAACTTTGCTGATCTTTACGATAACCTAATCTCTCTCATGGCTATCTACTTTTGAAGCTCCATTAACTCTATCCTGCACAGGCTACTAGGGAAGTAGCTTTCCAGTTTTTTGACCCTGACACACATACAAAATACTTTATATGAAAGTTTAGAATAGGCATTTACATGTATACATATAACAGAGAAAAAGTGTTACGAAATATTGCTTTCCTTTACTATTTGCAAGTCACTAATATTTTCTATTCCATTCCCTTCTACTTCATCCTATTCTATTCCCTCTGTTTGTTTTGTTCTATCCTATTTCACTTTAAAATCTCATTTGGGGGCTTCCTTGGTGGCTCAGTGGATAAGAATCTGCCTGCCAATGCAGTAAACATGGGTTCAGTCCCTGATCCTGAAAGATCCCACATGTGCTGAAACCACTGAAGTCTGAGTGCCTGAAAGCCGGTGCTCCACCAGAGAAGCCAGCACACTGAGAAGCCCAAGCACCACAACTAGAGACTAGCCCCGTTAGCCACAACAGAGGAAAGCCCCGTGCAGCAAGGAATACCCAGCACAGCCGAGAATATCAATAAATAAAAATTACTTTTAATGTCATTTTTGACTCACAAAGTTGATTTCACAACTTACTAGTTGATCTTAATGAATAGTTTGAAAAATACTGCCCTAGTCTATGTACAGCAAAGGATGGAAACCAGACAGGTTCTCTCTCTGGACCCGGCTCAAGAACTTTGCCAATCTATTTCAGATTATTTCCATACTTATTTTTCATTCATTCACGTATTCCCTCATTTCACTTATCAGAGGAATAGCTATGAAGTCCCTACCATGAGTTGGGCACCTGAGTCCATTATTAGGAAAACAGTGATGGGCGGGATAGATTCCAGAGCTCACAGAACTAACCAATTCTAAGGAAACTTGAGTCAGAGGAGATCTAAACCCCAAGGGAGGTGCAGTGGTGGCGTGAGGAAGGAGGTCAAATGTGCCCTGACACCATGGCACTGGGGGAATCACTTACTCAACAGTTTCTTGGTGGTAACAATGAATGCAATTTTCAGCAAGGAAGCCGCTGTGTTTGGTTCTGCTGATAGATTAGGAATGAACACAGTCTCTTCACTGCTGCTAACCTGAAAACGTCGGGCGGGGAACACGAACGATTACAATAGTGCAACAGACTCACATAACCATTGTGAGTTGTAGAGGGTTAAGGGAGAGTTAAATACAGAGGCAACGGAGACTGTAAGGAGGAGGAAATGGCAGAAGATAAGGGCAAACACTGGGAAGGGAGCCTGGTTGTGGGCAAATATTTTTCCAGAATAGGAAGAGGTTTGAGTATTTTTATCAGGTTGAGGGAAAGGAACCATGGAGAGGTCAAGATAGGTTATGATTAATTGATATAGTAAGGTGTTGGTGGATTTGGGAATGGGGTGAGAAAGTGAAAGATTTCATCTGGGAAAGAGTAACTAGCCTGCTGACCATTTTATGGATAAAACAAAGCATAACAGTCAAAGTCTGCAATATTATTAAATTTATTACAAAGAGTAAAAAAATATTATTTGATATGGTGGGCATTTTTTCATTAGCTACCTTTTCTCTTTTTCTTGAATGACACAGAGATAGCAAGTTGTCCTGAAATTACTTCTTCAGTTATAAGTCCTGCCTCATCCCTTTATTTCACTGATTTTTTTTTTCCTTTGGGCCTGCAAAAATGACATCATCCTTCACGTGTGGCCCTTTATTTTTAAACTTGTACTTGAAGAATAATATATACATAGAAATGTACAGGAAACAAAAGTGTACAGCTTGATGAACTGTTCACAAAATGAGTACATCTGTGTGCAGCATGTAGCCCTTTTAAGAAACAACATTACCAGCACCCCAGAAGATTGACATCTCCAGACCCCTACCAGTTATTCTCTCTCCATCCAGGTAACCATACCCTGACTTCCAACAAGGGGTACACTTTTTTGAAAAGTCTTTAATGAATTTGTTACAATACTGCTTCTGTTGTTTATGTTTGGGTCTTTTTTAGCTCCCCGACCAGGGATCCAACCTGCACCCCCCCTGCACTGGAAGACAGAATAGACTAGGCTGCCGGTTAAGTCCCACAGGGTACATGTTTAGACAAGAAAATAATCTAAGCTAACAGATAAATAAATCCATGTGCACAAAGGTATTTCTTTAAAAGTTGTCCAAACAGGGACACTATTTCCAATCTGTTCTTGGTTGTTTATTCAAATGTTTCCCTCACTCCTATATTGTTTGCCCAGTTGGAGTAAAAGTGAAGAGTAGACCAATCAGAAGGCTTTTTCCTGGAAGACTCCCCTTAGAAACAAACATTTTGAAATGAAATGGGAGAGAGAATGGAAAACAAATGTGAACAACCTTTTATATAATAAGGGATGGCGGAGTCTGGTGGGCTGCGATTATGGGGTCGCACAGAGTAGGACACTGAAGCAACTTAGCAGCAGCAGCAGCAGCAACCTGTATCTGGCTATCATATACATCTGCACTTTGGTATCTTTTTTAAAGCCCAGGATATATTTTCATATTACTTCCAAAACGAAATTCTAAAAACTACAGAAAAGTCAAAACAATCCACAGTTACTACCCAGAGAGACCATTGTTTATAACAGTGAAATACAGGAAACATCTTAATGTCCATAAGCAGTAACAGTTCAACGTCCATCAATTTGTAAGTGAAGAAAGTCTCAGAACTATTTGCATAAAACTATTTCACTCATGTTAAAAATGCATAGATGAAAAAAATTTTGGACATTTATTTTTTAATCCAAAACAACCTTCTTTGATCTCACATAGACACGATTTAAACATTTTTTTTTCAGAGTAATTGAGAACACTTTAATACTTTGATAGACAATGCTATTTGAGAACAATGACAAAGGCTTATTTTTCATTTATTCAATGCATATGTATTGGTAAATAATGCTTTGGAAGCCAACACTCAAATGTCTTGTGGAAACATTAGGTATTTAGATATTACATATAAAATATATTAGGCACTAATTCATAATTTTCGGCATGTCATTCTCTTTTGTCATTAAAGTGTCACTAAGCCAAATACGACTTATTCAGATATATTATATGAGAAGTTAACCTGGAGATGAAACTAGAGTAGTTACCAGTAACGAAAAAGGAGTGAAGAAGGGGAAGGAGACAAGGGGAAGGTCAAGAATGAGATGAATTTTCTTTTCACATACGTATTACTATTTACCTGTATTATTGCATTTACACATATAATTGTAATTATTTACTTCAGGTCTCTTCCAATAGATTACATACCCTTTAAAGGTAAGGATAATGCCATACTCCCTAGCTTCTAGGATACTGCTCAGCACTATACATGAGCCAATATTTACATAATGGTACCTAGATACCAATAGTAGTACCTAAATATTTTCAAAAGCAGGTCCTTTTTTAAAGCAGATATTTCCATCTGAATGATTTACTTAGCAACTGTGGAAGATTTTCTTTTCCAAAGATGACCACCATGATATATTCCATCCCTTACACTCCTTGTTTGGTGAGGTGACACTCCTCCCATCGAATAGTGTGGCCAGTGTCCCCACCTCTCAAACCCTTGGCCAACCTCTGTGATGGCCTCGATATAGTGGAAAGTGGTGCCATATGACTTCCAAAGGTAGGTCAGAAAACGCCTTGGACTTCTGCCTTGTCCTCTTGGGACACTTGCTCTTGGAAGCTGGCCACTGCGCAAGGAAGCCAAGCTGGCTCACGGAGAGGCCACATGCAGCTGTTCCAGCCAACAGCCCGAGCTGAAGTCCCAGTATCAGCCAGCATCAACTGCTAGACGTGGTAGTGAATCTCTGGATGACGCTGCTGGCCCTGAGCTATTGTCATCAACTGATGCTGCAAGAAGAAGGAAAAGGGTATCTATCCTGTGCCCTATCCAAATTGTAGATTCAGGAGCAAAATAATTGTTTTAAGCCTCCTATACGTACCTATGTGCTTCCCAGGTGGTTTAGTGGTAAAGAATTCACCTGCCAATGCAGGGGACACATGAGATGTAGGTTCAATCCCTGGGTCAGGAAGATGCCCTGGAGAAAGAAATGGCAACCCACTCCAGTATTCTTGCCTGGAGAATCCCATGGACGGAGGAGCCTGGCGGGCTCCAGTCCACGGGGTCACAAAGAGTCGGACACCACTGAACACGCACTACATCCTGTACTTCCCCGTACTAATAGGTAGCTTGCTATGCAGCAATAAGTAAGCAGAACAGATACCACTAGTTCACACACCAATGGAAATGGAGGGAAGGCTCAGGGCCTTCAGAACCCTCCCCCGCTCTTCTATTTCCTGTTCTTAATCCAGGTGTATGGAGGAGTATCATGGAAATGGAAACAGCGGGATGAGCCCAAACTAGGACAAACAGTCCCTGGAAAATTAATTAGAGCCCATTAAATTTCAAACAGAAACACTCAAAATGCATTTGTGATGCCTGGATTTTTTTCTTACGGGAGGAGGCAGCAATATTTTCAGTGATTATCAAATGATTATGACAACCTCTTCTAATGTCTTATCAATATGTTAAGAAACATGTTATAGGTATGGGAAGTTTAATTATCTAATGCTAGTATTTTGTGATCTTGTAATGAAGGACCTGTTAACTTGCTGCGGGACGATTTGCCTAAACTAACTGAATAATCAGTGTGGACAGAATATGGTTACTGACCTCATCAATGCCTTTGACACAGTAAATCATATTGTGCTGAAAAAATTACGTGGGAGTGAAATGTGTGACACAAGCATGGATGAGTTAACTGGCTGGTTCACGGACACAGGCTGCTTTTTTTCCTGAGAAATTACGTGTGACAGTTAAATTAACCTTAAGGGACTTGGAGGCTGGCAGAGATTTGCATATTTTTTTCTATTCTTTATTTATGAACTGCCAAGTTTTTTCGAGAGTACAACAGTGCACTTTTATATTAACAATGAAATACATTATTTGGGAGGAAGCACTGAAAAATGAGATTGAAGAAACCAACTTGGGTCTTATCAACCATTTCAATCTATGAAAATACCGCAGCATTTAACCTTGGGTAGAACTGCTTTGGCGTTTCAGTGAAGATAAAATGTAAGCTATTTTTTTTTTTTTATTAAGAACGAAAGGCCTAAATTAGATCCTAATTTTCCTTTTATTCCCATTTAAATCAAACTACCTATTTTTGACTTTGAAAATGGCAGCTGTCAAGTTCACAAGTAGTCTTTGTCCAACAGGGGTGTACTTCTTTAGTTATCCAATTGAACAAACATGAGCCTTTCTACTTACTCTCTGGAAGTGGGATGCCCGCCCTGATAAAGTTGGAAGCATTGGACACTGAGACCCTCTGCTCCTCCCTTTAATGTTTCCTTCCTCTTTTCTGTCTTCAACTCTAAGTGCAAGCTAATTTAAACAAACTACAAATCTGAATCCTAATCACATTTTTTTAAAGAATCTCAAGAATATTGTATTATGCAGAGCTTGACCGTGGGTCGGGAAGATCTCCTGGAGAAGGAAATGGTAACCCACTCCAGTACTCTTGCCTGGAAAATTCCATGGATGGAGGAGCCTGGTAGGCTACAGTCCATGGGGTCACAAAGAGTCGGACATGACTGAGCAACTTCACTTTCACTTCACTTACATATTATGATTATAAAGAACATTTAGCAACTAGGGAGATCTTATTATATAGAACAGTAATTGTGATTACAACTATGCAAAGAAGTTGATAGGAAAAAGAAGGAAACATTTAAAAATGCTAACAATGATTGCATTATGATAGTAAAATAATTTTTTCTTATTTTTCTTTACAGTCTATAAAGGTGATTTTAAGAGCGATGAAGAATAAATGAAGATGTGATACTGTCAGAGCTAAGCTTGGTTTTGAGAGAAAAAAAAAACCTAAAACTAGCGTAGGAAAGCCACTAAGTGGTAGAAGTGGAATTTGCAAAATAGATGTAATTGAACCACAAACTTTAGAGACAAATGTTGATACAAACAAAAGCTAGGCTTTGAACAAAAATCAAATTAACCTGAAGTGGTTGGGAGAAAGGGGGTATTCTAGGTTTCCCAAGTGGTCTGGGGCTACGTATCTGCAGCCTTTCTGGCCTGCTCTTCTCTCACAACAAACTGTGGAAAATTCTTAAAGAGATGGGAATACCAGACCACCTTACCTGACTCCTAAGAAATCTGTATGCAGGTCAAGAAGCAACAGTTAGAGTTGGACATGGAACAATGGATTGGTTCCAAACTGGGAAAGGAGTATGTCAAGGCTGTATATTGTCACCCTGCTTATTTAACTTACATGCAGAATACATCATGCAAAATGCTGGGCTGGATGAAGCACAAGCTGGAATCAAGATTGCAGGGACTAGTACAGCCACTATGGAGAACAGTGTGGAGATTCCTTAAAAAACTGGAAACAGAACTGCCATATGACCCAGCAATCCCACTGCTGTGCATACACACAGAGGAAACCAGAATTGAAAGAGACATGTGTACCCCAATGTTCATCGCAGCACTGTTTACAATAGCTAGGACATGGAAGCAACCTAGATGTTCATCGGCAGACAAATGGATAAGAAAGTGTGGTACATATACACAATGGAGTATTACTCAGCTATTAAAAATAATGCATTTGAATCACTTGTAATGTGGTGGATGAAACTGGAGCCTATTATACAGAATGAAGTAAGTTAGAAAGAAAAACACCAATATAGTATATTAATGCATATATATGGAATTTAGAAAGATGTAATGATGACCCTGTATGCAAGACAGCAAAAGAGACACAGAAGTAAAGAACAGACTTTTGGACTCTATGGGAGAAGGCGAGGGTGAGATGATTTGAGAGAATAGCACTGAAACATGTACATTACCATATGTGAAATAGATCACCAGTCCAGGTTTGATGCATGAGACAGGGCGCTCCGGGCCACAGCACTGGGATGACCCTGAGGTATGGGATGGGGAGGGAGGTGGAAGAGGGGTTCAGGATGGGGAACACATGTACACCCATGGCTGATTCATGTCAATGTATGGCAAAAAACACTACAATACTGTAAAGTAATTAGCCTCCAATTAAAATAATTAAGAAAAAAGATTGCAAGGAGAAATATCAATAACTTCAGATATGCAGATGACACCACCATTACGGCAGATGACACCACCATTACAGCAGAAAGCGAAGAGGAACTAAAGAGTCTCTTAATGAAAGTGAAAGCGGAGAGAAGCTGGCTTAAAACTCAGCATTCAAAAAACAAAGACCATGGCATCTGGTCCCATCACTTCATGGCAAACAGATGGGAAAACAATGGTAACAGTGACAAACTTTATTTTTTTGAGCTCCAAAATCACCGCAGATGGTGACTACAGCCATGAAATTAAAAGACGTTTGCTCCTTGGAAGAAAAGCTATGACCAACCTAGGTAGTATATTAAAAAGCAGAGACATCACTTTGCTGACAAAGGTCCATCTAGTCAAAGCTATGGTTTTTCCAGTAATCGTGTATGGATGTGAGAGTTAGACCATAAAGAAAGCTGAGTGCCAAAGAATTGATGCTTTTGAACTGTGGTGTTGGAGAAGACTCTTGAGAGTCTCTTGGACTGCAACGAGATCAAACCAGTCAATCCTAAAGGAAATCAGTCCTGAATATTCATTGGAACGACTGATGCTAAAGCCGAAGCTCCAATTTGGCCACCTGATGCAAAGAACTGACTCACTGGAAAAGACCCTGATGCTGGGAAAGATTGAAGGCAGGAGGAGAAGGAGACGACAGAGGATAAGATGGTTGGATGGCATCACCGACTCGATGGACATGAGTTTGAGCAAGCTCCGGGAGTTGGTGATGGACAGGGAAGTCTGGTGTGCTGCAGTCCATGGGGTCGCAAAGAGTCGGACATGACTGAACGACTGAACTGAACTTCTCTCATAAGTATGTTATGAAACTATAATTTATACGTATACTTGGAATACAAATTCAGATTTTAGAGATTATCAAAAAGAAGTTCTTTCTCTCCTTGCTTAAGTAAATTTAATCTTGGATGATTATGGTTTTCTGGTTCAGTATACACTTGTTGAAAAAGATTCTAGTTACAAGTAACTAATAATAGGTTAATGCAAAATTTATATACAGTGTTGTTTTAAAATGTTCATTTGGCCTCCTACCCTGCATGAATTCAAAATAATTCCATCAAAATCATATTCATTTTCAAATATGAAAACAAGTATTATTGAAATTCTGGCTGACATCATTTAAACTCATCAGTATCATTATTTTTGGCATATATTTACTATAAAAACAAAGGACAAATCACACTATCTGTGCCTTGCTTGAAGCCATTTTTTTCCTGAAAGTATCATTAAAAAATATTTTTTTCTTAGGAAATCCATTTCATAGTCCTGATATGTGGCTGTACTAGTTCTTTGTTAATATCAACTGGGTATAAAAATTATTTATCCATTTCTCATCCCACAGTCATTTCTCTCTGACAAAAAAGGATGGGATAGTTGTTTGCAGAATACACCTTGTTAATGCTTTTTTAAAAATTCCTCTTCTCCTTCCTTAAGTAAACAGTTCTAATTAAATTTTCCTTACCTTCTATGCAACATCATTCTTTCCCCTTCATAAATAGCAGACGTGTTCATCCAAAGCTTCCAGTTTTTCCCCAGTGGTAGTTCCAGGCTCAGGACTCTATATGTACATGCATACATGCTAAGTTGCTTCAGTTGTGTCTGACTCTGCAACCCATGGACTGTAGCCCGCCAGGCTCCTCTGCCCATGGGATTCTCCAGGCAAGAATACTGGAGTGGGTTGCCATGCTCTCCTCCAGGGGATCTTCCCAAGCCAGGGATCAAACCTGCATCTCTTAAGTCTCTTGCATTGGCAGGAGGATTCTTTACCACTAGCACGACCTGGGAAGCCCAGAGATGTACAGTCTACACCAATTATTTAACTAAGGACTACAGCGAATCTATTTAGTGCATGTTTGTCATTCAGCTTTACACACGTTTCAAATATGAGCCAAGTATTCTGGAGATAAATCACACATGAGTCAGGTACTTGACTCACACTTACTTTTGACAGTAATCCTTCATAATGCTCTAATTTTATGATGTAATTTTAGTAGTGGAATTAACTTGGAACAACTCAAAATTATGTAATTAATTGCATTAGCTTCAATTATAATTACTGTTTAATCTCAGCCTGACACCCCAGCAGAAAGCCAGTACACACAGTGGCAGTCATGGTGGAGGCGGGAGGCCTTTCCAGCTGCTGGTTTGTATGGACTCAGTAATTATATAAACTATATTTATTTTTGCTAAAAAAAAAAATCTCAGGAACTAATCAAGCGTATGCCATTTATTTGGCCATAAGAGCTTAGAGAAGTCAAGGGATAGAGAATAAAGGGAAATACTTCCAGCAATTCCTAATTATGTTTCCCTCAACATTCATTTTGAAAAGGTTTAATTGAGGTAATTTTTAAAAGTTTCTGTGGTCACATAAATTTGGTTTATGCTGGATTAAAAAATTAAATAAGTTTCTTTACTATATCGTTCCTTGGTCTTTAATATGTTAATATATGTTGTGAATCTCCAAGATGTGAGAAGTAAAGTGTTTCTCAAACTGTTTTAAACAGAGAACACCCTCTCCTTTAAACAACAACTTCATTGAAGTATAATTTACATGCCATGAAGTTCACTTGTTTCAGTGTACAACTAAATGATTTTTAGCAAATTTACAGAGTTGTACCACCATCACTAAAATCTAAGTTTCAAACATTTTCACCACCTCAAAAACATCCCTTCTTTCCACATTTGCTATTACTCTGAATTCCCACCTCCAGCTCTAGGCAGCTACTAATCTACCTTCTGTCTATAGATTTGCCTCTTCTGGAAGTTTTATATAAATGGAACCATACAAATATTTGGTTTTTGTGTCTAGGTTCTTTCACTAAGCATGGCTTTGAGGCTGATTTACTTTGTAGCATGTATCAGGACTTCATTTCCTTTTACTGACAAACTATTTCAAATAGATATACCATATTTTTTTAATCCATTCATGAGTGTATCGGAAATTTGGATTGTTTCCAGTTTGGGGATATTGTGAATAACGCTATGGGATATTGTGAATAAAGCACAAACATAGTCTATGTTTGAACAACTTTTTGTATTTCTCTTGGGTATATATTTCGGATTGAAGTTGTAAATCATACGATGAATTTACATTTAACTTTTTAAGAAAATTCCAAACTGTTTTTCCAAAATGGCTGCACTATTTTGCATTTCTATCAGCAGTGTATGAGAGTTTTAATTTCCCTACACACTCAACAGCTAGTCATCCTAATGGGTTGTGTACTGTTATTTAACGGTGGTTTTGATTTGCATTCCCTGATGGCTAATAATGTTGAGCATCCTTTTATGTGTTTATTGGTCATTCATATGTATCTTTGTTCTATTCAAATTTTTTGCCTATTTTAAAATTGGGTCGTTTTCTTGCACCCCAAGAGTTCCTTGGTATTCTGGATATGATTTGCAAATATTTTCCCCCTCTTTTCATTTTCTTTTGGTGTCTTTTTAAGCACACATATTTTAACTTTTGTTGGAGTTCAGCTTATCAACTTTTTTCTTTTACTGCTTGTGATTTTTGTTTTTAATTTCTAAGAAAGTCATGAAGATCTACTCCTATGTTTTCTTTTAAAAAAGTTTTGTCATTTAGCTCTAACATTTAGATGGAGTTTGAATAGGGTGGGATACTTCATTTGAATATATCTTTTTGCACATGGATACCCAATTGTCCCAGTACATTTGTTGAAAAGACTACCCTTTTCCTATTGAATTCCCTTGACACCTTTGTTGAAAAGCAATTGAGCATAAATGTAAGAGTCTTTAATATGTTAATGTATGTTGTGAATCTCCAACAGGGAGGATACAGAATGTTTCCCAAAATGTTTTTAACAAGGAATTCTACCTCCTCCCCTCCCCCCTTTTTCAAACACAGGCTTTCACATCAGTTCTCACTGCTGTCCACAGCACAGACTTTAGGGAATGCTTCTCTAAAGTGCTCAGGGCTCTAACTTTTACTTGCAACTAACCTTGTTGCTTGGAGAAGGCAATGGCACCCCACTCCAGTACTCTTGCCTGGAAAATCCCATGGATGGAGGAGCCTGGTAGGCTGCAGTCCATGGGGTCGCTGAGGGTTGGACACGACTGAGCGACTTCACTTTCACTTTTCACTTTCCTGCATTGGAGAAGGAAATGGCAACCCACTCCAGTGTTCTTGCCTGGAGAATCCCAGGGATGGGGGAGCCTGGTGGGCTGCCGTCTGTGGGGTTGCACAGAGTCGGACAGGACTGAAGTGACTTAGCAGCAGCAACCTTGTTGCTTGTTTTTAGAGGCTGGGAGCCCGGGGCTGCAAAACCAAAGATACAATTTCTAGCAATATGCTTACAGTAAATACTTAAGACAACTCACTATGCAGACATGTATGTAAAGGCTGTTGGAAATATTTGGTATTGAATTAGACTCATATTTTACACATAGAAACAAATAGGCATAATGGATGAAACTTTGGAAGTAGGGAGAATTTTGCAATTGTGTTTTACATTTTTAGGGCAATGCAGCTTACCTGATCATGACATCTGACAGGAGTAAATATCAGTAATAAGTTGTCATGGTAAAGAAGATCTATTTACATACACTTTATCATATATATACATACACACCTATAGACACATATCTGTTGGAAATGTACTTTTTTCTTTTTTAAAACTAGTAGATTTTGTCCTAATGCTTTTACTTAATCAACTATAAGGCACAATGTTGGATAACTGCTTAAATGACCTTGTTAGAATGACAATAGTATCACTTTAGCCTTGTATTATTCAAACACACACACACACAAGTACAAAAATTAAAAAGTGGAATTAAAATTAGTGTCTTTATCATCCTGTATTTCTCTGCAGAACAAGAAAAAAACACATAAAAGTCAACGATGAGGGGAGAAAAAATTAACAAAACACTTTCATGGGGAGAATGTGTCATCATAAATCTCTAACCACAAAACCTGGTGGATGTCACTGATGGACTGACAGGCAAACTACTCCAGTGAATGCCTGAGGTTCTAGAAACCCACGTAATAAGGCACTATAAACCAAACGTGTAGGCGTTCTACCAGCATAGGCTGAGGTGCATTCAGTACCCTAACCGATATGTTGATTTCTCTCACCAAGCCTCTTTTGGTTAGTGATTTACCATTCTTTTTAAAAGCCTCATTTTGTATTCTGAAGATTTAAGATGGCATTATCTCGCCTTGTATAAAAGAAATCATTGCACACCTAAGTTTCCAAATACATAATATTTTTCTTTTGGACATTCTATTATGCCAAACAAAATTTATAGCAGAAAAATATTTTTTCTTGTAAAACTGTAGGCATATTTTGGTCAAGATTCAGAAATGTAAAGCCTTGCCTCCCTCTCTGTCAGGGTTTGTATTCTCTCTAGTTTTGAGCCTTAATAGCCCTTATCCATTTCTAGTCTCCCTACACTTTAAAAGTAACTTAAAAGTTCATTTTAGTTTAAATCTCAAACCTTTTTCAGATTGAATTTTAGTAATTAGCTAATTTAGGACAATTTACTTGTATTTTTTTTTTTCATTTGTTACTGAAACCACGCCCGATGCTTGTTCGGCATTTTAGATTTTTTTTTTCCCCCAAGCATACTTGGAAATATCCAAGCTCCTTCCCTCTAAAGTGCCACTTAGAGATTTTGTATTTATCTGTTTTTGGCTTGTGTGTTCTCATTCTTTCTCCTCTTTTAGGTTATGTTAGGCTTACCTGCGAGACCCTGCCGTCGAGGGAGAGGCGCTCAGCGTGGACGGTACCAAGTTGCACAGCTTTTACAAGTCTGCCCTCCGTGACCTTGTCAACCTCGGGCGCGCGGTGGGCGGGTGTTGATGACGCTACGGCCCAGATGCTCGGGCCGGCGAGATGGTTGAACAGTGACCTCCTACGAGTCCCGAGGGTGTGTGTGGGTGGAGCAGAGAGGGAGGGAGTTAGGATTTCACACAGTCGTGGGGCATCCGTGTTTCTGCCCAGGGGGGTAATCTCATTTTAGCCTGGCCCGCATTTCTGCTCCGGGAGGAAATAAAACTCCCTCCCATGTGCGCCCCTGGACAGTTTCAGAATGAGAGGGGGTAGGAGCGAGATCACAGCCTGGTGCGAGCAGGAAGTCATTCCCCAGGCGCTGGAAATGAGGGGCAGGAATTCGCCGCCAAGTCCCAAGAGTACCAATGTATAGGAGATTTTCCTCCCCAAAGTAAGCTACCTTCAGTGGGACTAAAGAGATACCTCTCAAGGAGCACGCTGGAGCTGGCTCCCGTGTAGGGACCAGGAGACCTTGAATAATTTGGGAAGAATTCACTTAAATATGGGGATATTCTGTTGCACACCTGGCTAAGATTTTTACGAGAGGAAAGAGGGATTGGAAATGGATCTTTTTGTAGTCGTATATCAACCAGAGAGTGTAAAATGTTTGTAGTTCTTATTCTGTAGTGTCGGTTCAATCATTACCACCGTCAGTTACTCCTTTTGTTGTCTTTATAAAGCTCTGGTGTAAAGAGCTATCAGGTTGTTACGGATACATGTTTGGGCTGGCAAAACTCCCACATCACTGTAAGTGACTAAGTAGGCTGTTTTTCTGTCTGTTTACTTCAGTGCTGCACCTAACACCTGCAATAACAAATACAATGAATGATGACATGAGTAAAAAATGACCAGCAAATGGGTAAAGTAAATTACAGTAAGCTGACAATATATTCCCATTTAGTGACTTGCACTCTTCACATCTCCATTCCTTCTATTTACTTTGGGAAGAGAAAAGCCCTTTGAACCCAAACATTTATTGACCCCAGAACCAGACAAGTCACAGAAGAGGCCAGAGGGAAGGCCACTCTCTCCAGCATCTACTTCTACCCTGAGTAGAATTGCAGGGAGTGACCACTCAGGAGAATTTAAGCAAAGTTGGCAGTTTTCCACCACACAGCTA
The DNA here is from genome assembly GCF_014754425.2 of Oryx dammah. Lineage (NCBI taxonomy): Eukaryota > Metazoa > Chordata > Mammalia > Artiodactyla > Bovidae > Oryx > Oryx dammah. The sequence continues at coordinate 55,669,748 of NW_024070203.1, forward strand.
AAAGAATGGGCTTGGAAACCACCCTCATACAGCCAGCTATTGAAAACATAAGTACAATATATTTACCAAATTGAATGTGAGTGATGTTTGAATTGTTCTCACTGTTGTTCTTTCTCGTAGATTCTCTTTCATTACCTTAAGTAAATTTATGCATTTTGGTTAAATAAAAAGAAGGGAGGACTTTCCTGGTGATCCAGTGGTTAAGAATCCACCTGCCAATGCAGGGGGACATGGGTTTGATCCCTGGTCTGGGAAGATTCCACATGCCCTGGGACAAGTAAACCCACGTACCATCAGTACTGAGCTCAGGAGATGCAATTACTGAAGCCTGAGTCCCTAGGGCCTTGAAAAGAGGTCATCATAATGAGAAGCCTAAACACCGCAACTAGCGAGTAGCTCCTGCTAATCGCTAGCGAAAGCCCATGTGCAGGAATGAAGACCCAAAATCAATTAATTAATTTTTTTAAAGGATGGAAGAGGTACCTATCTTGAAAGTTTCCTGATACGGTGGGATTTTAGAACTGTGAGTGGTCACGGCAGTCCCTTAGTTCTTATCCAACCATTTCATTTGGTAATGGTGACCCAGAGAGAGAGTCATTTTTCATGTGATTTCTCCAAGATATCTCATTTCTATGATGCAGCAGCTCTTTTAGCAGACGGAACATTGTGCTCTAGAAGTGAACCACAGCCCAGACACCGTCACTGACCTTTCCTGGAGCAAACCTTCTCCAGAAAGCAGAAGATTTAGAAGAACACCACATGCTGAGACCTGATCATCCCAAGTCCTGCCCTTGGAAACATCTGTACAATTGCATGGCACTGTGGCACCATGGCACGATCACCATGGCAGAGTGAGCCCATCACTAAAGGTTGCCCACCCTGAGCTGAGACATACACTGGTGGTGAGCTTCCTGCTCTTCCTTTTTTTGCCCTGTGTTTTGGTCCCTTTACACTTGGGTGGAAAGCAGCATGCTACAACTGAAAAACGTCTGTACAGAAAGTTTTGCCACATGTGAGGTGTGTGACCCCAGGCAAGGCACTTAACACCTTTAGTTCTTAATAGACTGGATTAGATGATCTCTAAGATAAACGAGAAAAAACAACAGAAGCTTGTGTGTGTGTGTGTGCTCAGTTGTGTCTGACCCTTTGTGACACTGGACTGTAGCCTGCCAGGCTCCTCTGTTCATGGGATTTTCCAGGCAGGAATATCAGAGTGGGTTGCCATTTCCTTCTCCAGGAGATCCTCCCGGCCCGGGGATCATCCGTCACTGTTTCCATTGTTTCCCCATTTATTTGCCATGAAGTGATGGGACCGGATGCCATGATCTTAGCTTTTTGAATGTTGAGTTTTAAGCCAGCTTTTTCACTCTCCTCTTTCACTTTCATCAAGAGGCTCTTTAGTTCCTCTTCGCTTTCTGCTATAAGGGTGATGTCATCTGCATATCTGAGTCATTGATATTTCTCCCGGCAATCTTGATTCCAGCTGTGCTTCATTCAGCCTGCCATTTGCATGATGTACCCTGTATATAAGTTAAATAAACAGGGTGACAATATACAGCCTTGACATACTCTTTTCTTGATTTGGAACCCATCCATTTTTCCATGTCTGGTTCTAAATGTTGCTTCTTGACCTGCATACAGATTTCTCAGGAGGCAGGTCAAGTGGTCTGGTATTCCTATCTCTTGAAGAATTTTCCACAGTTTATTGTGATCCACACAGTTAAAGGCTTTGGCATAATCAATAAAGCAGAAGTAGATGGTTTTTTTGAACTCTCTTGCTTTTTCTATGAGCCAATGGCTGTTGGCAATTTGACCTCTGGTTCTGCCTTTTCTAAATCCAGCTTGAACATCTGGAAGTTCTCAGTTCATGTACTATTGGAGCCTCCCTTGGAGAATTTTGAACATTACTTTGCTAGCTTGTGAGATGAGTGCAATTGTGCGGTAGTTTGAACATTCTTTGGCACTACCTTTCTTTGGGATTGGAATGAAAACTGACCTTTTCCAGTCCTGTGGCCACTGCTGAGATTTCCAAATTTGCTGGCATATTGAGTGCAGCCATTTCACAGCATCATCGTTTAGGATTTGAAACAGCTCAACTGGAATTCCATCACCTCCAGTAGCTTTGTTCGTAGTGATGCTTTCTAAGGCCCACTTGACCTCACATTACAGGATGTCTGGCTCTAGGTGAGTGATCACATCATTGTGGTTATGTGGGTCATTAAGATCCTTTTTGTGCAGTTCTCCTGTGTATTCTTTCCACCTCTTCTTAATATCTTCTGCTTCTGTTAGGTCCATACTATTTCTGTCCTTTATTGTTCCCATCTTTCCATGAAATGCTCCCTTGGTATTAATTTTCTTGAAGAGATCTCTAGTCTCTCCCCTTCTGTTGTTTCCCTCTATTTTTTTGCATTGATTACTGAGGAAGGCTTTTCTTGGGCTCCAAAATCATTGCAGTTGGTGACCGCAGGCATGAAATTACAAGACACTTGCTTCTTGGAAGAAAAGCTATGACAAACCTAGACAGCATATTAAAAAGCAGAGACATTACTTTGCCAACAAAGGTCTGTCTAGTCAAAGCTCTGGTTTTTCCAGTAGTCATGTATGGATGTGAGAGTTGAACCATAAAGAAAGCTGAGCACCGAAGATTTGATGCTTTTGAGCTGTGGTGTTGGAGAAGACTCTTGAGAGTCCCTTGGACTGCAAGGAGATCCAACCAGTCCATCCTAAAGGAGATCAACCCTAAATATTCACTGGAAGGACTGATGCTGAAGCTGAAGCTCCAATATTTTGGCCACATGATGAGAAGAACTGCCTTATTAGAAAAGACCTCAATGTTTGGAAAGATTGAAGGCAGGAGGAGAAGGGGATGACAGAGGATGAGATGGTTGGATGGCATCAGTGACTCGATGGACATGAATCTGAGCAATCTCTGGCAGTTGATGATAGACAGCGAAGCCTGGCATGCTGCAGTTCATGGGATCACAAAGAGTCAGACATGACTCAGTGACTGTACTGAACTGTAATTGGTTGCCTTGCCATAATTCCGCCTTCCTTGCTGCTCCTTATGTTGTTCAGTCCCCAGGCCGTGTCCGACTCTTTGCGATCCCATGGACTACAGTACACCAGGCCTCTCTGTCCCTCACCATCTCCCAAAGTTTACCCAAGTTCACGTCCATTGCATTAGTGATACCATCCAGCCATCTCATCCTCTGACACCCTCTTCTCCTTCTGCTCCTTAAGCCAGAAACAAAAAGAATGGAGGGGGGATTCATGGAAGATTGTGGTCTATCTCGTGGAAGGATGAAAGTGTTGTGAAACTGGGGCTATGGAAAGTAGAGAACACATTTATTATTATTTTTAAAATAATGAGAATGAGTAGCAATGAACATGGAAAAAGGGGAAAAAAGCATATTTTTTAGAAGATGGAAGTCAAGATATGAGGATTTAAAACATGATGTGGGGACTGTGTAAGAAACTGCTTTTCTAGCTCATCTCAAAGCCCTTTCTCAGAGAGGGACCTTCCTCCCTGTATGAAATCATCATCCTCAACTCTGAGTGACTGGCTCAGAGGTGGACACGTGACTGAGTTGATCAGTCTCATATTTGCCCTCACATTTGGCTATGAGATTCAGTGTGTAGTGTTCCTGGAACTAAGGTGATGTAAATTAAACTCTTCTCTGACTTCACTGATCACATGTTCAGAGGAGCAGCAGAACAGGTCTGCAGAGGTGAAAAGGTAAGGGCTCCTGAAGAAAAATAGAAACAAAAGGCAGAAATGGGGAAGGCATTCTGTCTCACTCCTGATGATCTTTGAGTTTGGAACCAAGTCCTTTCTGGGCCAGGGTGCACCTGCCCTTGGGTGCCATGAAATATGCTCATGGCCCTGAATCCCAACAGTAAACTCCCTGGGTAAACATTGTTAAGGCATCATATAAAAGGGGGTGGGAACATTCTTGTCTAGTTTAGGCTAATGGGGAAGATCAGTAAAAATAAAACATGTCCTTGGTCTGGAAGTTTGGTTGTTAGACAGCAGAGGAAAGGGTGAAATCCCAGAAAAATTGAAGCTGTCAGTTTCGCAAGGTCTTTGCACAAGCTGCTTCAAACCAGCCCCACCCCCCATTTCCCCATCTCTCTTCCTTCCCAGCTCTCCTCAAGTTTGGCACCTTCTTAACCAGTGAAAAGTGTTAGTCCCTCAGTTCTATCTGACTCTGTGCGACCCTACTGACTGTAACCCGCCGGGCTCCTCTGTCCATGGAATTCTCCAGGCAAGAATACTGGAGTGGGTTGCCATTTCCTTCTCCAGGGGATCTTCCCAACCCAAGGATCAAACCTAGGTCTCCTGCATTGCAGGGGTGAATTCTTTACCATCTCAACCCCAGGGGAAGCTCATTAAAGACAGGTGGAGGTGCTGCTAAATAAAGTCAGCACCTCAGGGAGACCTTTCCTCCTCCATCCCAGTGCTTCTATCCTTGATTTTCCCTCAGACCATAAAGAAATACACTAATGATTTCCAAATAAGCACATTCCACAAAACGAGGATCGTTTGATTAGATTTAATAATAAACTTATTAACATTATCCTCCATTCTTATTTCAAGTTTCAGCTAGTAGATTAGCTAAGAATGTTTCTCTCCCATTCTTCTTCAACTCACTCCTAAGCAGTCATCACCCTCTCAGTTCTATTAGGTCAAAACTTTTGGTTCAATACTGAAAACTACAGTCAGTCTTCTGGATTTTTCTAAGCATGTCTTGGATGCTCAAGAGATAACTCTGCTTTCCACCCAATTCTAGGTAAAAGAGATAATATTATCTAAAAACTTCGCTCCATAAGGAAAGCTAGCAATACCTCCAGCTCTGATGCCTCCCCCAGTGATATGAGTAACACAAAGTACAAGACTAAGAGCTCTAATAGCTGAAAAGTGCTTGTCCATGTGTTCCTTTCCATGGGGGTCTCCATCCACCTCCCCCCCCACACTAATCACTGGGATGGAAGGTGAAGAGGGAAAAGAGAGGGAATTCCATCTTTGCCACCCGTGTCCTGGGTGTGCTGGGGTCAGTTATCCAGCCTATGCCATCCTCAGACTCCTCACCTGTACAATGGGTCAGTGTTAGTCCTCAGTCGTGTCCAACTCTTTGGGACCCCATGGACTGTAGCCTGCCAAGCTCCTCTGTCCATGGGATTTTCCAGGAAAGAATACTGGAGTGGGTAGCCATTCCCTTCTCCAGGGGATCTTCCCAACTAGGTCTCCCCATTGTGGGCAGATTCTTTACTGTCTGAGTCACCAGGAAAGCCTATACCATTGTGCAATAATAGTAATACAGTGGGAAAGAGAGTCTTATAGGTCAATATAAGGATGGCAGATAATATATGTAACTTTATTGCCCAGCATCTTGCACACACACAAAAAAATGCCAGCTATTCTTCTTTTTACCCAAGCAGAGAAGCCCATCTGGACACTCAGTGTATCACTCTTGTCCACTCAGTCTTCTCTCCTAGCGTAGCCCTTATCCTGAGTCTTATCTTCTGTCTCTGGACACTATTACAGCTTCCGCCAAATAATGTGTTTTGCCCAATAAACTTGTTTTCTAGTGTGACAGTGAACCAAGTCCCATTTTATAAGTTTTTCCTCTCTTCCTCATGGTAATGAGGTCCACATATAGTGTTGTTGCTTTTATTTTTCTAAGAAAATATATTGCTTCCTTTCTATGTAAATAGCACATGTGCTTAGAATTATTTGGTGATCAATACTAATTAGGTATTCTGTTCAGTGGATGTTTAATGCTTTAATTCTAGACTTTCATCTAGTTAATTTGAATTGGTTAACCCAAACTCTATATTGATTAAATAGTCTTTTTGTTTGACCTCAGCTGTGAGTATAAAAGAAAAAGTAAGGCATGCAATGACATTATGGCGAAATGCTGTTTATAAATTCAATTAAAATTAATTCTGTTGAGACAAAAACTAGAATCCTGTGAAAAATTTTAAGCATCTTTCTCTCCTCCCCCATCCCTTCAATCTTATTTTCTAATAATTGTTATTCACACTTGAAACTCTATTGGGAAATTTCACTTTTGGTTTTGAGAAATGTCATCTGCCAGTGGTGGGAATATCAGAATTTTTAAGCGAAGAGATAACCTCTCTCACACATGTTAAAAAGAGTCACAGGGTATTCTCCTCACCACTAAATTCTGTAAAAGGAAAGAAAAAAAAAGACTACCCCCTGGACTAAAGTTAATGAAAATGTTTTCCTAAGAGGAAAATCTTTTTAGAAAATTAAAAGAAGCACAAAGATTTGAAATTGCAGTCACTAAGCAGAAGGACAGAACTGGCCCATAGCATCTGCTCGGGTAGAGCTCATCGGCCCCTTCTTTCTTTCCCCCCTTCCCCCTTCCTTGGGACAGGTCATCAGGGAAAGTGGCTCTGGCCACAACCAAACATCCTTTTTTCCCCTTCAGTTTCTCAATTTAATTCAGTTCAGTTCAGTTCAGTTCAGTTGCTCAGTCGTGTCCGACACTTTGCAACCCCATGAACCACAGTACGCCAGGCCTCCCGTTCTATCACCAACTCCCAGAGTTTACCCAAACTCATATCTATTGAGTCGGTGATGCCATGCAACCACCTCATTTTCTATCGTCCCCTTCTCCTCCTGCCCTCAATCTTTCCCAGCATCAGGGTCTTTTCAAATGGGTCAGCTCTTTGCATCAGGTGGCCAAAGTATTGGAGTTTCAGCTTCAACATCAGTTCTTCCAATGAACACCCAGGACTGATCTCCTTTAGGATGGACTGGTTGGATCTTCCTGCAGTCCAAGGGACTCTCAAGAGTCTTCTCCAACACCACAGTTCAAAAGCATCAATTCTTCGGCACTCAGCTTTCTTCACAGTCCAACTCTCACATCCATACTTGACCACTGGAAAAACCATAGCCTTGACTAGACAGACCTTTGTTGGCAAAGTAATGTCTCTGCTTTTCAATATGCTGTCTAGGTTGGTGAAACTTTCCTTCCAAGGAGTAAGCGTCTTTTAATTTCATGGCTGCAATCATCTGCAGTGACTTTGGAGCCCAGAAAAATAAAAAGTCAGCCACTGTTTCCATGGTTTCCCCATCTATTTGCCATGAAGTGATGGGACCGGATGCCATGTTCTTAGTTTTCTGAATCTTGAGCTTTAAGCCAACTTTTTCACGCTCCTCTTTCACTTTCATCAAGAGGCTTTTTAGTTCCTCTTCACTTTCTGCCATAAGTGGGGTGTCATCTGCATATCTGAGGTTATTGATATTTCTCCTGGCAATCTTGATTCCAGCTTGTGCTTCTTCTAGCCCAGCGTTTCTCATGATGTACTCTGTATTTAAGTTAAATAAGCAGGGTGACAATATGCAGCCTTGATGTACACTTTTTCCTGTTTGGAACCAGTCTGTTGTTCCATGTCCAGTTCTAACTGTTGCTTCCTAACCTGCATATAGGTTTCTCCAGAGGCAGGTTAGGTGGTCTGGTATTCCCATCTCTTTCAGAATTTTCCACAGTTTATCGTGTCTAGCAGGAGAAATAAGGAAGAGTAAATCCTAGGACTTCCTTGGTGGTCCAGAGGGCTAAGATTTTGCGTTCCCAATGCAGGGAGCCTGGATTTGATCACTGGTCAAGGAATTTGATCCCATAAGTTGGAACTCAAGTTCCCGCATGCTGCAATCAGAGATCTTGCATATGACAACGAAGACCCAGTGCAGCCAAAGAAATAAAAATAAATAAATCTTAAAGAAAAAGTAAGCCCCACCCATTGAACTTCCTGGGGGCCTGGCCTCTTGGGCAGACATCTTATCTCACCTCTGGTGAGTCAACCGAAATTCAAGCTTGACTTCTAAGCCAAGCCCCAAAAGAAGCTCTTGTTTCTAGTTAGCGTAAACATTGGACCTTAGCCTTCTTACTAGTTCTCACCTCATTCCCCATCTCTCCTCCATCCTGAGTCTTGCCCATTTTTAGAGTCCAGCATTGCTGAACCAGCATATGAAAAAGTCAGGTCTTTGCTTACTTCTGTAGCAAATGTTCCACTTTTGTTTCTTCTGTATTCCCTTCCTTTCCTTTTCTTCCTTTGTTTCCCTAGATGGGTCAAGTGAAGACTGGAGGACTGATTCAGACAGAAGAAGAGAAAAGAGTTCAGAGGCAAAACATTTTAAGGGCAGGTATGGTCTCATTATCTACTGACAGAGGCTAAATTCAGCAGAAGACTCTGAATGTCTTGGAGTGTGCAAGTGATGCTCATCCATTTCTCCTACTTTGCAAATGACTAAGAATTTAAGGTTGTTGTCAAACCTTAGATAAAAAAATAAACAAGTCAGTATAAGTAATAGAAATTGAAGTCTCTCAGTCGTGTCCGACTCTTTGCGACCGCGTGGATTGTGGCCCGCCAAGCTCCTCTGTCCATGGGATTCTCCAGGCAAGAATACTGGAGTGGGTTGCCATTTCCTTCTCCAGGGGATCTTCCCAACCCAGAGATCGAACCCAGTTCTCCTGCATTGCAGGCAGATGCTTTATCCTCTGAGCCACTAGGGAAGCTGTAAGTAATAGGACAACCCCAAATGTGGGGAAACTTGCATCCATCCAGGTTCTGGATAAAGAAAGAAACTTAAGGCAAGGGTAATCAAAATAAAACCACCTGTGTGGTCTACAGACCCTTAAGTTTTACTGGCTTCTATGGCTGTCCCTGGAGTAGGAAATGGCAACCCACTCTAGTAGTCTTGCCTGGAGAAAATTCCATGAGGAGCTTGGCAGGCTTCAGTCCATAGGGTCGCCAAGAGTCAGACACAGCTGAGCATGATATAACAACAAGAATGGCTGTCATCTTTCCAGCCCCCAACCACAGACTCAAACTGGAAATACCAGGGGCATTCATGATTCAAAATCCACTTCCTCTGTCAGATGCCTACACCCCTGAATAGAAAATTAAGTGAAATGAGGCTATAATCAGCAATCTTTCCTTAACTCTTGAAGATATTGAAGAATTTGATGCTAAAGCAAATAAAAATCCCTAGACTGTCTGGCTAAAGTTGTTCTTGATGATAGGATAGCCTTTGATTTTCTGGTAGCTGAGCACAGAGGTAACCATCTGTGCTGTGATCAACAGCTACTACGTTTCTGGAGAAGTTGAGACCAAGCTACATAAAGTCACTAAGCAAGCCACTTGGTTTAAAAAAATGACTCCTTCAGCAGACTTTTTCTCTGATCTGCTTGATTTAAGTTGTTTTGGGTCATAGGGACCATGCCTTGAGAGTGCCCTCCAATCATTGGGTATTATTCTGCATATAGTCTTTTTAATTATCTTTCTGGTTTGCTGTATTCTTTTAAAAGCTTTACATGCATGCATGCTGTTGCTGATGACCAAATGATCTCCCTTTGCTGAGAATGCCAAAAATGGGATGAAGAAAGTCAACTAAGAGAACAAGACCTTGATATTCCAACTTTTTTTTTTTCCAGTTGGAGATTCAACCTGACTCCAACGTCAACAAGTGATAGCTCAAAGTGGCACTAATACCTTAAACTTTGACTACAACTGAGAAAATTGATCAAAAGGGAGAATTGATAAAGTTAATTTGAATATTGGCACCCAAAAATGGAGGCCAACACAGTGGCCCAGCCCATGTCACAAATCTAAACTTAAGTCAGCCTGCACTTACAGGAAACCCCTGTCAATGAAACCTAACATATATCTATCATAATCCTCCAACCCAGCTTTAGCTAGCTTAACGTACCCTAGAAAACAGGACTTTCAGGCTTTCTAAGGAAATCCCTGATCTCCTAGTTAATCATGCTGTATTTCTATATCACCTCTTTCTAACTCTCTATAAAACTCCCTCTTGTCTCACATCTCTAGAGAGCAGTACTCCTCTGCTTATGAGGCACAGTACTCCTTGATGCATGGATTGTTTTCTCTTGAATAAAGGACATTAAACTCTTTACTGAAAAAAAAAGTATAAGCAACAGGGTATAAACAACTAAAAATATTTGGTTTATCATTGAACTCAGAACATATGCTTTCACATATTGCCACAATTTTAAGTGCTCATGTGAAACTACATTAACAATTTGTACTTAGTAGGTTTGGGCCTGGTAGGTTGCTGCTTTTTATATTTCTGAAGTTTACAATACAGTACCAAGATTTTTTAGAGGAACACTTAAGAAATAAAGAAAATAATAACTTGTGAATTTACCTATCTAATGCCAGAAAAACTAGATGAAATTGAGAAATTCAGTTAACCCATATACATATTGATCCATAGTCTTATTCTAGATGAGATGTAAGAGAAATCCCACCCTTGAGGAATGTGTGGTCAGGGAACAAACTGCTCAGTGACAGCTGGCTTGGTGGGTCTTCATCCCAACCTTTCTGACTACAGTTGTCAGGATCTGCACATGTTTTATGCCCTCTCTAAGCTTCAGTTTCTTCATCCATAAAATGGGATAATATTAATATTTACTTTCTATGTTTAAGAAGATTAAATAAAATGCTAATGTCTATAAATTGCTGAGAATAATGTCTGGAATGCAGTGAACTCTCAGAAACTATTACATAGCAACTAGTTGGGAAGTAAAGACTAGAAGTCATTCGTTTTATGTCAAAATAAGTTAGCATTTAGAATAGACATACTTGGAAGTTTGCCTACGTTTTCATCTTTTCTTTTTGGTCAAAGAGTTGAAACCAGATGGGATGTTGTACAATTACAAACCTACAAGTTTTCCTGTTTCTTTTAATTTGATACCTAATTTGGGAATATGTGGGTAAAAGAAACCAAAGAATATTCCTCTGAGTAATACCTGAAAACAAAAGAGTTACAGATTAGGGTTTTCAGAACAAACAACAAAACCAAAACCCTGGCTATCTACACAGAAAGTGTTCTTTAAGGCTTGACAGGATTCTTTGACCTTTGTTTTATGAAACATGGACAATCTTACATTTGATTGGTGAATTTTCTGCTGGCTTTTTTTTTTCTTCTTCTTCTTAAACCATGTTCCCTGCCTGCAAAGCTAAACCTATTTATGGTGAGCACTGTTTTTTCAATTAGGTTTATTTTCATTTTCCCATAGGCCAAGTTAGCTGAGAATTCCCAAAGTTTATTTTCCTTTCCTTTACTTTGTATAATGGTTTTTAAAATTAAAATATACAGCACTTATATCTATTGACTTTTTTGAAATACTTTTTTGCACATTTAATGCTCTGTCATGAGACGTATTATTCAAAATGCTTTTCACTATTCACAAATGCTTCTCAGAGTGCAATGGTAGTCCATTTTTGTGGTTAGCTCTTCGAGAGCAAGGATCAAGTCCATTCCGCCAACTTTGTGAAATGTCTCGTACAAGCTGGTGCTCAGCAGAGTACTTAGGAAAGCTGATGTGTTTGTGACTTGGCTTTTCCCCAAACTTTTCAGCTGGATGTCAGCATTCCATCCAGATTGTCAATTTCTCAAGCTTAATATTGGCAAGACATCCTTTCCAAGAGGCTCCTCCTTTTGGGGGTGTGGGTGGGGGTGGGGTAGGGAGAAAAGGACTCTAAGCTCCGCATCAACTTTCTAATAGTTTTGTAACACACTATTCTCTGGTGAGAACCCTGGGTGAGAGCGAGTCTTAGCTAAGAACTTTGTTTTTCGGGAGAGCGCTTCAGGTTTACAGCCCTTGGGGAAGAGGGTTTGTTCATCCCTGGAAAACTGCGGGCGGCTCTGGGGCCGGGGAGCTGCGGGCGGCTCTCGGGAGCTGGGAAGGTCAGCGCAGCTGGAGAGGGGCCCGCTAGCCTCAGGGGAAGGGGAGAGTCCTCGTTCGCTCCCGGGGCGCTCCCCGCGGGCTGGGGGGGGGGGGAGACCCCGGCCCCTGGAGCTCCTCCCCGCGCGGCCTCCCGCCCGCCCGCGCCAGCGCTCGGCCGCCGGCTCCCGCCCCTCCTCCCGCCCAGAGGCGCGGGGCCAGGAATTCGGACGCCGAGCTCCCGGGGGCACCGTGCCCCGGAGGGCTGGGCCGCGCCCTCCTCCCCGGCTCCTTTTCCCCACAAGCTTCCCTCCTCCCGGCCTCCCCCTCCCAGCGCTCTCCCCTCCCCATCCCGGCAGCTCCGGACTCCTCCCGTTCCCCTCCTCCGCGCACTCCTCCCTGCCCCCCACCCACGCTCCCTCTCCCTTCCTTCTTTTCTCTCCTGGGCCCTTCTTCCTGCTCCCCTCTCCTCCCCGCTCCCCTCCTCTCTTCCTCCAGATCCCTATGCTCGCCCATTCCCCATCCCTCCCTCTTCCTCCTCTGCTCCCCCCGCGCGCGCCTTCTTCGGCCCCCCTCCCCAACTCTTTCCTCCTCGGTTCCTCCCTGAAACCCCTCCCCTCTCCGCTCCTCCCCCATTATCCCTCTCCTCTGCTCCCCTCCTTCCTCCCCGGCTCTTTCCCGGTTCGCGGAGCTCCCACGCGGTTGCTATGGAGGCGCCCGCGGCTGCTAGCCGCCCGCCGGGAGCTGCCCTGGGGCCCGGGGACGGAGCGGTGACTCTGCCCGAGGCCGTGGCGCCTCGCGCCCTTGGGGCCCGGGAACAAAGCGCGCCCTCCCCCACCTCGGGAGTGCGCTGCGAGACCTTCAGGCGCCCCGGACCCGGAGGGCGAATGTGCTGGTCCCCAACCTCTGGGGATCGGACCCCAGGGGTCGGGGTGACAGCTGCTTGCTACCGACCTACCTTGTGGCCCCCCGAAGATCACTCCCGCTCCCTCTATTCCTACCCCCCATCCCGGAGGTGTCTCTGAGGCCGGGGGACAGCCAGATGGCCCCATTTAAAAGGATCGTCCCCTTTTGTTGGGGGGCCGAAGCAGCGCCCAGGCCAATTTACATAGGAAAATGGGGTTTGTGTCCCCAATTCAGGGCGGTGCCCCGACAGCTGGTGGTTCTGTCATCGTGTCAGGACCCCACAGCATGATGTTTAAATTGACTTGATGTGTGCAGATGTTTGCGTGTGGATAGCAATTGATTGAGAACCGGTAGCTGTTAGGTCAGGCTTTCAGAAACTCAGTTCACAGAGGAAATTTTTACCAGCCTGGGCACAACAGTAAGATGGTAGAATGGAAGTGTCCTGCTGAAGACTTAGGATCCTCTCTTAGAGAACTCGTAGTTTATCACTTTGTTGGGAAATCTAAAAAGCCCAATAGTTGGACCTGAAGAGAATTTTGAAATCCTTACTGTTCGTTTTGGTTGTTCCTTGTCAAAGTTGTAAGGCTGAACATAAAAAAAGGGGTGAGGAGGACTGCTGGAATTCAAAATGATCCATGAAAGATCTAATCTAATTCATTTTATTAACTCAGCCAGCTGCTATAGGCTGTAGCAAACTGAAAGTTGTCACTAGTTTGAAATCAGTAGTTTAAACATGTATACGTAAATGATAGGACTGTTAAGAACAGAGAGGACCTTCAATTCTTATTTTACCAGTAAGGAATTTGAATCGCAGAGAGGTTAAGTGATTTTCCCAAGATCTTAACAACTCTTGGAATATGATCTCAACGAAGGAAAAGGAAACTAAGACAGTAGATTTAGGAGCCCTTGAAAATACCTTAATCAAGACGCTCTCAAACCTTTCTACCAGTCCGCTGGAGCCACCAACAGGTAACTCCCTAGAAGACAAGGAATGGAGAGGAATTTTTTTCCTCTCTGCCTGCCTTCATCAACTTAAGCTCAAGTCTGTTGTTCTTGTTTAGTTGCTAAGTCGTGTGCAACTGTTTTTCGACCCCATAGACTAGCCTGTCTGTCCATGGGATTTCCCAGGCAAGAATACTGGAGTGAGTTGCCACTTCCTTCTCCAGGGAACCTTCCTGACCCAGCAATCGGACCAATGTCTCCTGCATTGGCATGCAGATTCTTTACCACTGAGCCACCAGGAAAGTCACAGGGCTTTGGAGCCAGTTTTAGCCACTAGAGTCTTCCTGAACCCTGAACCGAAACTTGTGACTTCATTTCCATCAGAGTGTTCATTTTGTGATGAAATGGAAAGGGACTGGTTAGAGTTTGTATGAAATGGGAAATCAACGCTGGGCAGGAACCCTCTGGTCACCTTTTCAGGAAGAAGGCCAAAGTGATCAGTGGAACCAGTGTTCACCTTGCTAGAAGGTAGGATAGCTAATTTGGAAAAGCTTTGTGGTTAAGACTTTATACTCCCAGTACAAGGGATGTGGATTTGATCCCTGGTTGGGAAACTAAGACCCTACATGCTCCAAAAAAACATTGAAAACAACCTTTGAAACGTGGTCTCCTTACTTCAAGGATTGTGTTGGAAGGGTTTTATCTGCTAAACTTGCCGGTAGACTTATGTTGGAAAAAAACTTCTGCCTTTAAACCTGAAGTGACTGGGAAAAATTAGGAAAGAGTGTTTCTGGGTAAGATTTTAGAAGAGTTATAGAATGCCACATAAAAGAAGAATATGAGTTCACACACTGTACTTCAAATGAGAAATACCAAGAATGTGCAGCTGGGTTGGAACTGGAAATGGGTGTTAATTTCTGCTCTGCTTCTCCTACCAAACAAAGCAGCAATGTTTTTTTCTGCCTCCTATTTGCTTGGACCCAAGTGGTACTAAGATGAGAGTGCCAAATATGTGATGAGGATATTAGGTAATGAATATAAGAACCTCTCGATTCTTAGAAGGGGAGTGTTTTTAGAATAATATATTTTAAAAATAACTATATACAAGAAAATTATTTGAAATGGACTCCCCCGTTAGTACCACATACGTACTCTTATCTCTCTTTACTGTTTTGACTACCCTTTAGTACTTGTATTGGTTAGTTATTGAGGCGTAACAAACAACCCCCCAAAACACTGAAAAACAGCTGTTTATTAGTATAGCTCATGCTCCTGTGGGTCATAAAAGGTCAGCTCCTCTAGGTCGGGCATGTTGGTGGCCCTGCTAATGCTGGCTCAGCTTAAGCATGCATCTGAGGGTCTCCTGGAGCTCTGCTTTAGACTAAGTTTGGCTGAGGAAGTTTACCCGAAACAGCTTTGCTCCATGTCTTTTATCCTTCTGAGACTGGCGGACCATCTCAGGCACTGTCTTCCATGGCAATGACAGGAGCAAGAAGGGCGTGGAATCACAGGCTCTGGTGGTCTATGTTTTACTACAGCCAGGAGCTGTCACCCTGTTACTTCTACCTTATTCTTCTGGCCAAATTGGGTCACATGGCCGGCCTTGATCAAATCAAGTCACAATGAAAGAAGGAAGCCTAGCTTACTGCAGAAAACAGGACAGAGGGAACGGATAGAGGTAGGGTAAAGAATTAGGGCCATGAATGTGGTCAAACACAGCTCTTGTTAACATCTGCTATAGTATCCATTTTACTTACAAGTTTACTCAGAAGTTTGTTTCTGTTCCTGCTCGAATGTAAGCTCCATAAGGGCAGGAATTTTTGTCTTCATTGTTTGTTGCTAATCCTCAATATCCAAAACAGTGGCACATTGTAGATGTTTAATAAGCCTTGGATGAATCTTTAAGGAGGTTTAAATTAATTATTTGGCTTATTTATAAAGCCCAAATTCCCTGGGACAGAATGTAATTTTATTAGTTTTTGCTTCATCTTCTGATTTAAAGATCATGGTTTGCATTTGCTCACAGTGGAAACTGCTGTCTGTTTGGAATAAACATTATTTCTTACGTTTTTAAAAAATTTCCAGATTTCAAAGTAGTTTAACATTTGTCTAGAACATATAAATAGGTACTATGTAAAAGTTGATTATTAGATGGGCAGAAAATTTGCAGGAGAGGGAGGATTTTACATATATTCTGGTAAAGAAAACATTGCTTCTTCCGATGTGAGAATAATACTAATAAAAATTTCAAACTTTCAGAATTTGAATCTGAAAAATTACCAAGATCTTTGAATTCGAAGTGCTCCAAAATGTGTAGGGTACAGGATAGTTGTTGTCACTGTTCTTTCACCAAGTTGTGTCCGATTCTTTGTGACCCCATGGACTGCAGCATGCCAGGCTTCCCTGTCCCTCACCATCTCCTGGAGTCTGCCCAAGTCCGTTGAATCGGTCATGCCATCCAACCATCTCATCCTCTGTTGCCCTCTTCTCCTTCTGCCTTCAATCTTACCCAACATCAGGGGCTTTTCCAATGAGTCAGCTGTTCGCATCAGGAGGCCTAATGCAGGATAGTACCTACCCAAATTATCTTTGTTGGCCTTCTGGGGCCATAGAAATTCAATCATTTCTTTCTCCTCTCTTACCCCTGTTTACCCTATCCAGAAGATACAAGGCAAAGGAATTTTCTTAAGGTTATGCATTAAAGGGGAATTCCTGTGCAATATATTTTTAATTTCCTTGAAATTTGAATTTATGCTGCCACTTTTTGACTGTGGCAGATGATGTGGTAGGAGATAAAGTAGGCGTTAATGCTTAGTTACATAAAAGGGAGCTTTGCAAATGTCCATACTTAGCAGCAGGTTAATTTGGGACTCCCATCAGAAACCCAGGTCTTGGACACTGGAGTGAATGTCTGAATTGTCATCATGTCAGGTGACTAACTCCACAGACATACAGGTGTTAGTTAGACCTGAAAGCTCGATTCTAGGTGGATCTATAATTTTCAAAAAGACAGGAACCTGGAAAGTTAGCGGCTTTGAGACATCCTGAATTATAGTCATTTCTTTCTCTGTCTCCCTCCCAACCCCCTCCTGTCTCCACCCCTTAACCCCTCCACATCACTCTTAGAGTCCCCACAAAATGACTATTGTGTTATAGATCTATAAGTTGTGAATATTTCTCAGACAGGTTTTACTTACAAATTTATGATTAGGGGCTTCCCAGGTGGCACTAGTAGTGATAAAGAATCCGCCTGCCAATATAGGAGACTCAGGAGATGCAGGTTTGATCCCTGCGTCAGGAAGATCCCCTGGCGAAGGAAATGGCCACGCACTCCAGTATTCTTGCCTGGGAAATCCCAGGGACAGTGGAACCTGAAGGGGGTGCATCACATTAGTAGTGAGACTGTAAAAGCGCACCCTTTTTAAGTTTAACTTTGGTCTTTTGGGTTGCAAATTTGGAAATTTAGATGTTTCTACATTCAGCAAACAGGAACCTGGTGAGCTACAGTCCATAGCATTGCAGAGTCAGACGTGGCTGAAGCGACTTAGCACAGCACAGCACATTCAGCAAACATTCATCAAAGAACTCCTGGCTGCACTAAACACAATTAGATGAAGCCCTTGGCCCTGAGAGAGCTCAGAAACTTGGGGAAGATGTGCAGGTTGATGGGCATTTTCAGCACAGAGGGATAAAGGCTGTGGTTGAGCAAGACTTGGGTGGGAGCTCAATGGAGACAATGGAAGCAAGCTAGATTGGTAACTGAATAATGCCTTCCGATTTGCGGAAGTTCTCTTCCATTCATCTCTTCTGGCTGTGGCAGTTTTCCTACCTGCAGGCTGGGATGGGGTATTATCCCCATGATGTTCAGGGGAGGAGACAGCGAGGGCTATACTGTTTGTAAGGGGTGAATCAGCCTTCACACTTGCATCCCCTGAGGCTCTTTTTCTGGCCCTTTCCATCCTGGTTCTATTCCTGCTCCCTGTCTCTGGCGGGCTTGCACGGTTTCCGGAAGTGTGGTCTGGTCCAGGCCTTGCATCCCTCAGGTGTAAAATGAGTACATGGTTCAGGGTGATTCCTAAGACCTTGCATCCCTTTGCTGTTACTGTTCAGTTGCAGCGTCCTATCCGACTCTTTGAGACCTTGTGGACTGCAGCACGCCAGGCTTCCTTGTCCTTCGCCATCTCATGGTGCTTGCTCAAACTCAAGTCCATTCTGTCGATGATGCCATCCAATCATCTCATCCTCTATTGCCCCCTTGTTCTCCTGCCCTCAATCTCTCCTAGCATCAAGGTCTTTTCCACTGAGAGTCTTTTGCACCCCTAACTGTCTAAAATTCCAAGAACTGTTGCTTTTGTAGTCAATCTGAGGAAGTTTGATGTGAAAGTCCGGTTAAGTTTTTATTCGTGTTTTGCAAAACCCTTTGTGGCAAGTTGGTCTTAATTTTAAAAAAAATACCTGTTTCAAGATGAAGACATTGAGGAAGTAGCACCCTGCCACTTCTCTGTGGCCTCATAGTGTCCTGGCAGGGTCAGCATTCACGCTTCTGGCTGCTGAGTTTCTGATCTCCTATTCCTCTCTGTGAAATGGCTTTCCTCATACCTCTTAACTTTTATTTTACTTCCTTTTCTAATGGGTAATGTTTAAAACCCTGTTCTGTTATTAAATGTCCTAAGTGACTTCTTGCTGTAGATGTTTTCAAGTATGTGGGTATGTGTGCCTGTACTCCATTATCTGTTCATTGCTCAAAAGCGGAGCCGCACACTGAGAGCTGGAGAGTCAAACATTTACTTGCAGACATATTTTTTAAAACTTTTTTATTTTATATTGGAGTATAGCCAATCAACAATGTTGTGATGGTTTCAGATGGACAGTAAGAGAATTCAGTCATACGTACACACATACCCATTGTCCCTCAAACTTCCCTCCCATCCAGGTTGTCACATAACTCTGAGCAGAGTTCCATATGCTGTACAGTAGGTCCTTGTTGGCTATCCATTTTAAATATAGTAGTGTATACGTGTCCATCCCAAACTCCTCAACTATCTCCTCCCCTCATTCTTCCCCTTGGCAACCGTAAGTTCATTCTCTAACAGATATATTTTAAAATATTGTTTTATTTTGAATAAGTTACCCAGAACAATGGTATACATTCCAAAATGACATGTGTAAATATTTTTAAGTTTAAGCTGATATTTAGTGATTGAGGAATTTCATATATAAAAGTCTGGGTTTATGGCTTTTCATGAAAGTTGGATCTGGCAACTTAGCGCAAATTTCCTATTATGTCGCCATCAGTCTTGCCTTCTCTGGGTTCACTGTGGGCTTCCCAGACCTCCTCCTCTCCTTCCTACTCCCAAGTCCTCGCCACTGACAGCTTGGTGAGCCATTTCAATCCCTGGCTGGCCCTTTAGACATTAGTGGTTGGCCTGCTCACCTCAAGTATTTGTACCTTAGAAGTCCCACCAACACACAAGGGAGCCTGGTGGACCTGAGGCTGACCTGCTCTGAGGCAGCTGATGGCGAGAAGGTGTCTTTCACCTGCACTATCAGGATGAAGTGGGTGGAGTCAAACAGGAGGCCCAAGAAGAAAATGCCAGTCAATCAAGAGGAAAGCTTGGGATTGGCTGGGTTATTTGTGCGTTGGACAACAAGCAAGCAAAAAGCAGTAACAAATAAAATGGGGAGACCAAGGGAGAAAGAAAGGAAGAACAAAATAGGGCTTGTTGAAGGACAAAATGTACCAATGAGAGCAAACTGAAGCAAGACACGAGATGATGAACATGAACAAATTTATTATTATTATTATTAGGCTTGCAGGATCTCAGTTTCAGTGGTTGAACCCAAGCTGTGGCAGTGAAAGTGTGGAATCATAACCACCAGGCCACCAGGGAATTCTCCATGAACAAATTATTAATTTCCTTAATTCTCAACCACAAAATGGGGTATCTTCCTTAAAGGGTAGTCGAGAAGAGGCAGTGTAATTAAAGACTTGACCACAGTGCCTGGACTTTGATAGATGCTAGACGACAGAGTGATAACTCACAAGTCTCCTCACTACATGCTCTAGGAAGTAAAAATATACATTGCTTTTTCTGGATAAAATTCTACTTTTAAATAAAACATCTGTACTTTGGGGAGGCTTTGAGAATAAGGTTTTGAATATGGCAGTGTTTCTCTTCCCAGTTTCATGGGGCCCTCCTGGTCCCACAGGTTACACAGGGCCTACAAAACAGGCACCTACACAGTCAGGGTGACATCTGGAATTCCCAAAGTAAGTGACTTCTCCAGTCTCCTCACTATGGCAAGGGTTCTGGCTGAGCCCCAACCTGGGTTCAGAGTTTGGCTGTGTGAGCCCCTGACAGGGGGTCAACAGCTATTTAAATGGCTTTATTTGATGGTATCAGGCTGTTCACAGCTATTCTGCTTCTCTTCCTTCCAAGCACATGGTAAGATTGTACTTTCCTGTTGCCTTGAGTTCGGGCACATCCGTGACACTTTGGCTGATGAAATGCATTTAGAGATGCTTTTGAACTGTGGTGTTGGAAAAGACTCTTGAGAGTCCCTTGGACTGCAAGGAGATCCAACCTGTTCATTCTGAAGGAGATCAGCCCTGGGATTTCTTTGGAAGGAATGATGCTAAAGCTGAAACTCCAATACTTTGGCCACCTCGTGCAAAGAGTTGACTCATTGGGAAAGACTCTGATGCTGGGAGGGATTGGGGGCAGGAGGAGAAGGGGACAACAGAGGATGAGAGGGCTGGATGGCATCACTGACTTGATGCACATGAGTTTGAGTCCATGAACTCTGGGAGTTGGTGATGGACAGGGAGGCCTGGCCTGCTGCGATTTATGGGGTCGCAAAGAGTCTGACACGACTGAGCGACTGAGCTGAACTGAACTGAACTGTGTCACTTGGAGCAGCTGCTGGGCCACAGAAGCCAGGGGAGCATGTTAAGATGATACCTCCATCAGCTTGGTTTCCTAGGTAACCCAGGTGAGCAGAGACACCCCCTTACTGCCTGCACTGAACACACAGGAGGCTCAAGGAATACACTTTTGCTGCTACTCTACTGTTAATTTTGGTTTGTTACTGCTGCACAACATGGCCTATCCTTACTGATAGAGTTGATATTCTAGAGCTTTTTTTTTTTTTTTAAGTGAAGGAGGAGAGAGTTTTTGTTTGTTTCTCTCTCCTCTTTTACAGAGAGAAAGGAGGGATAAAAACAAGGACGGTGGAAAGAGATGGCCTTGGTGTGTATCTATTCGTCATCTAGGCCCTTGACCTACTTGGAAGGCCCCACTGGAGAAAGAAGTTGAGCTGGAAGCTGAAACAACCCTTCTTTAGGTGATTTTAAGAGAATCTTGCCATAAGTTTTCAGGCCTGAGTGACAGAGAGGTGCCCTGAAATCAACAAGAGGCCATGCTTGCCCTCCTCCCACCCCCACCCCCCCAGGACCCAGCAGTGACATGGCATCTCATGCAATGTGGTTCTGGGAAGGTCTTGACATGGACTTTTTTTTGTCCCACACTGGGGAGAAGCAAGGGATGACATGATACCTATGACATCCTGAAGCTACAGCAGGCGCAGGGAAATGTGGGTAGATTTAATAGGACGTGCCTGAGGCATCACTCTGAAGGCTCCCAGAAATAACCCGGGAAGATTTGGGAGGAGCGGTAGCATCCTGGCATCACACTGGGGATGCCAAGAGCCACTGTCATTTGAAATTACTATTAGTAGGACCTCAAATGGTTGTTCAGGCTTGGGAGGTGTGAAGACAGTGAGTCAGCTGCTTTGGTTCAGCTGGCCCTGAGGTCTGGCTACCCACTGGTTACAACACACACCTACTGATCTTTCTGATCGCTCGCAAGCTTTTCATTCTGTCATTTTCCCACGTAAGCTACTTTGTACAAATCCACTAAAAACTGAAGTATAGTTGATGTGCAATATGATATAAGTTAAGGTACACATAGACTACTTTGATCTGGCCTTATGGATCAGTGTATGTTTTCTTCAGAGTCACAATGATGCATGAAATATTCATTCCTTGACGAAGAAAACCAAACTGTCTGATGTTATTTTAAATACCACTGTAATTTCTAGACTTCATTACAGGACTAATTTTCCTTTTTATAAAAAAAAAAGAATTTCTTTTTAGGTGAGAGTTTGGGAAGCAGTTTGCTAAACTAAACTGAAATTTCCTTGTCAAAGAAATACCTTTAGGAAGCCAACATATACTCCTAAGGGAGATTTGCTAATGAGTGAAGAGTGTTTTAAAGGAAGAAATAGAGAAACTGCTATAGAAACACAGATATCTGTGTGAGTTTGAATGATGCAAAAAATTAGAGATTATTTTATTATAATTAAACTTAAACTGGGTTGGGGGGAGTTCCATTTTAACACTCTTTACAAATCCACAATTTCAGTCTTACCGCCTAGGGAATGTTATTAACAGATTGCACTCATACCCAGATAACACAGGGGGTTATCTGCCCCCAGGAGGTGGCCTAAGAGTATTGACTGTTCCTCTCTCTCTCTTTCTCTCGGTTTTATTATCTTTGTCCCTGTCTTTAGGCAGCAGCAAATTTCCTGATGACACCTGCAGCGGTGAAGCTGGCTTTGAGAATCCATTAATTCTTCTCCATCTGCTTAGATCGATGGCTCAGGCAACCCTGGGCATCATGGTCTTGTGCACAGCAAAGCCATCTTCCTCTTGAAATATAGTGCAAAAATCTGAGACAACATCAACGTGGAAAATAGTTTTATCCTCTTTGTGTGTGTGTGCGCACTCTGTCATGTCTGACTCTTTACAACTGCATGGACTGTAGCCTGCCAGTCTATATGTGGAATTCTCCAAGCAAGGATACTGGAGTGGGTTGCCATCTCCTACTCTAGAGGTCTTCCCAACCCAGGGATTGAACCAGCATCTCTTGTGTCTTCTGCATTGGTAGGCGGATTCTTTACCACTGCAGATTCTTTACCACTGCACTACCTGGGAAGCCCTATTCTCTTTATAAGCAGTGGCAAATTATCATACTTGTTAATAAAGTCACATTTCTTTCAGATATTATAACTTAAAATTTATAGCCTTCTTTCAAATACATTAATACAATTTCTCACCCCCAAATGGTGAAGTCCTAAGTCTTTCTGAAGGTCACCAATTAGAAGCAGAAATGGAATTCAGACTCAGGACTTCGTGCTCCTTGATTGTCCCCCTCCTCCCTTAGTTTGGGGACATTGGTAAATGATTAAAGGGGTGATGTTTTCTATAATACTTTTAATGCTTCAACACTGTTATTTTGCTTTTATAGAAAGGATTACAGAAAAAATATTTCTCTTTTGATGTACAGTACAATGGTATGCTACCAGTGCACGAATTGCTCTATTTCCCTGAATAATAGCTCTCTTTCTTAAACTGGCAAAGCAAGTCTGTGTCTCTATAAACCACCCTACAAATTCATCCAAAAATCTAGTTGCCAAAGAGCCTATATAAAGCAGAAAGCTAGGATCTGACAATTTAGGATAAAGAATATTAAGAGAAAAGTAAATAGTTGCCTTCAATTAATCCAAACCCTCCCTTATTAGTTTTAAAGAGAATAATAATAATAGACTATCAGCAGTAACCTTACTGAATGACTGTTCTGAGGTTGAGTGTGGCACTCAGCCTGATACTGATCTGCTGTCATCTAATGCTCACGGTAACCCCATGATGTCAGTACTATTTTAGCCCCATTTTACTAGTGAGGAACGGAGGTTTATAGAGCTTGTGCAACTTGTCCAGGTTTTACAGCAAGCAAGAAAGCAGCTGAGTGGTATTTAAAACATACCATTGCTTTTTACTCTTCTATCTGAGGAAACCTCATTTCTGGAAAAAGAAATTTTTTCCACACACACAAAAACAAATTCAGCCAACGCAGAAATGAGTTGAAGAAACCAAGAGACCTATGTAACTGATTTCAGCTTCACTTATTGAAACGTGGCTTCAATGGAGACTTATTAGTCTTGTCAATTTCCTTGGAAAATTAATTTGCTTTGCAGCAAAGCCTCAGGACTATGTATATTAAATATTGCAATTAAGCTAGACCTAGGCTACATTTAGCCAGGCACAAATTGTATAATTTAGAAGGAAAAAACAGTAAGTTAAGATGAAGCAACATGAAATATTTTTCATTTAAAGAAAAGCTAACAGCTCAATATATTATTTTTTTCTAGCTACAGGGGCTTGACCCTTTGGGGATGTTGAAAGGAAAGGAATAATGGAATTGATTGAAGAAAGGGAAAAACAGCAACTTGAAAATGGTTGTGGCAGATTAGATGGCATTATAATGCCTGTCATGACTTCCTCCTGCCAAAATGAGATTCATTAAAGAAAACTCTTAACTAAATTAAAACTCTTCTCACCAATATCCTCCCCTCCAGATGTGAACAGCAGACTGTGGCCTGGTTAACAGGACTGTGGGTAATTGGTGGAAATATTTCATAACATTCTAATAAGAGGAAGACAAGAAATACTGAGAAACATTTTATTTACTTTTAACCCCAAATGACGAAGACAGCTGACTTCTTATATCAGGAATCCACAAGGAGACAGAGAGATGTTGTCTTCATGAGAGGCAATTGCTCAGCTGCGGTCATTCTGCTCCAGCGCCATGCTGTGGTTGTTGCCTGACTTACACATGGGATAAAAATATGGTTTCGAGAGTGGCAGTGAGGAAGAGCAGTTGGCTCAGGGAGCATCAGTTCCTTGGGTGAATTGTGTTCTTTTCTGGACTTCACCGGGATCATCTATACTCTGGGAAACAGCAACAACCCCCCCGTGGGCATTTCAGTTTATGGAAAATGGTAGAAAACAGAACTGTCCATGTCAAACAAAATATACTTCCAGTTCTCTTTTATTATTATTTTAAATATTTATTTATTTAGCTGTGCTGGGTCTTACTTGTGGCATGTAGTATATAGTTCTCCCCTCAGGGATTGAACCTGAGCTTTCTGCTTGGGGAGCACGGAGTCTTAGCTACTGGACCACCAGGGAAGTCCCTGTTTTACTGTTTTCTGGGGAGAGCTCTCAAAAACTTCCTGGGTGGCTCAGATGGTAAAGAATCTGCCTGCAATGCAGGACACCCAGATTCAATCCTTGGGTTGGGAAGATGCCCTGGAGAAGGAAATGGCAACCCACTCCAGTATTCTTGCCTGGAGAATCCCATGGACAGAGGAGCCTGGCGGGCTACAGTCCGTGGGGTTGCAAAGACTAGACATGACTGAGAGACTAACACCTTCACTCAAAGGGCACGTTGAATTATTGGAGCTGCTAAATGACGCAGCTCCCGCCCAGGGCGGCAGGTAGAGTTCTGCTCCTGGACGAAGATGGTGTAGCTCACACATCTTGTGTTTCATTTAACTCTGAGGGGGTAGTTTAGAGTTCCTCCCTCTGTCACCTAAATCCCAGGGAATTGGAGTGTCGACGTGAATCAAGGTACCATTTACTTCTTTGAATCTTGAAGAATTTTTAAAAATTAATTAATTGAATTTTCCTTCTACTTTTACTGAGTTGACATTCAGCACTGTGTGTGTTTAAGGTGTACAGCGTAGTGATTTGACTTACGTGTGTGTGTGCACATGTTAAGTCGCTTCAGTCACGTCTGACTCTTTGCGACCCTGTGGACTCTAGCCCACCAGGCTCCTCTGTCCATGGGATTCTCCAGGCTTGGATACTGGAGTGCATTACTATGCCCTCCTCCAGAGGATCTTCCCAACCCAGGGATCAAACCTGCGTCTTTTATGTCTCCTGCGTTGGCAGGCAGGTTCTTTACCACTAGCGTCACCTGGGAAGCTTGATTTGACTTATAGACATCATGAAATGATTATCACAGTAAGTTTAGTGGACATCTACCATCTCATCTCATCTCATGGCTGCGAAATTAAGGAAGAAAAAAAATATTTTCCTTGTAATGGGAACACTCAGGACCTACTCTCTTAACAATCTTCATGTATAACATACAGCGGTGTTAATTATATTTATCCTGTTGTACATTACATCCTAGAACTTATTTAGAACTGGAAGTTTGCACTTTTTGACTGCCTTCACCCAGCCCTCTCCTTTCACCAGGTCTCTGGCCTCTGGTAACCATAAATCTGATCTCTTTTCTTATGAGTTTTTTTGTTTGTTTTTGAAGTATAATTGACCTACAATATTATGTTAGTTCTGTTACACAACATAGTAATTCAATATTTCTATACATTTCAAAATGATTGCCAGAATAAGTATAGATACAATCTGTCACCATAAAAAGATTCTTAATAGTTATTGACTGAATTCCCCACATGGTACTTGTTATAACCAGGACTCATATATTTAGGAACTGGAAGCTTGTACCTCAACCTTCCCCACCTATTTCTTTTCTCTCCCAACCCTCCTCTCCCTCTGGCAACACTTGTTCATTCTCTGTATCTATGAGTCTGTTTTTGTTTTGTTTCTTAGATTCCATATAAATGAAATCATACAGTATTTGCCTTCCTCTGACTTATTTCACTTATCCTCTAGGTCCATCCATGTTATTGCAAATGGCAAGATTTCATTCTTTTCTGTGGCTAAGTTATATGCAGAGTACATCATGAGAAATGCTGGGCTGAAAGAAGCACAAGCTGGAATCAAGATTGCTGGGAGAAATATCAATAACCTCAGATATGCAGATGACACCACTCTTATGGCAGAAAGTGAAGAGGAACTAAAAAGCCTCTTGATGAAAGTGAAAGTGGAGAGTGAAAAAGTTGGCTTAAAGCTCAACATTCAGAAAACAAAGATTATGGCATCCGGTCCCATCACTTCATGGGAAATAGATGGGGAAACAGTCGAAACAGTGTCAGACTTTATCTTTTGGGGCTCCAAAAATCACTACAGATGGTGACTGCAGCCATGAAATTAAAAGACGCTTACTCCTTGGAAGAAAAGTTATGACCAACCTAGATAGCATATTGAAAAGCAGAGACATTACTTTGCCAACAAAGGTCCGTCTAGTCAAGGCTATGGTTTTTCCAGTGGTCATGTATGGATATGAGAGTTAGACTGTGAAGAAAGCTGAGCACTGAAGAATTGATGCTTTTGAACTGTGGTGTTGGAGAAGACTTTTGAGAGTCCCTTGGACTGCAAGGAGATCCAACCAGTCCATTCTGAAGGAGATCAGTCCTGGGATTTCTTTGGAAGGAATGATGCTAAAGCTGAAACTCCAGTACTTTGGCCACTTCATGTGAAGAGTTGACTCATTGGAAAAGACTCTGATGCTGGGCGGGATTGAGGGCAGGAGGAGACGGGGATGACAGAGGATGAGATGGCTGGATGGCATCACCAACTTGATGGACGTAAGTTTGAGTGAACTCCAGGAGATGGTGATGGACAGGAGGCCTGGCATGCTGCAGTTCATGGGATTGCAGAGTCGGACACAACTGAGTGACTGACCTGACCTGACCTGAATATTCCAGTATATATATTTATGTCCCGTCTTCTTTATTCATCTATTGATGGTCACTTAGGTTGCTTCCATATCTTGGCTATTGTAGATTATGCTGCAATGAACATAGAAGTGCATATATCTTTTCAAATTAGTGTTTTAATTTCATTCAGCTAAATTCCAAGGAATTGAATTGCATGATCATTGTATTTTTAATTTTTGGAGGAATCTCCATAGCATTTTCCATAGTGGCTCTGCCAATTAACATTCCCACCAATAGTGCATGTTGTTGTTCAGTCGCTCAGCCATGTCCGACTCTTAGCGACCCCATGGACTGCAGCACGGTAGGCTTCCCTGTCCTTCACTATCTCCCAGAATTTGCTCAAACTCATGTCCACTGAGTTGGTGATGCCTTCCAACCATCTTATCCTCTGTCACTCACTTCTCATCCTGCCTTCTCCCGTTTCTCCACATCCTTGCCAACTTTTGTTTTTTTTTTGTTTTCTTTTTAATAATAGCCGTTCTGGTAGATGTGAAGTAATTAGTGTTGTTGACCCTCTTTTCATGTGCCTGTTGGCCATATTTGCTTGAATCTTTTACTAGATCATGAGCTCCTTAAAAGCAGGGATACAACTTGTTTAATTATATTCTCAACTTCTAGTTTAGTGCTGACTCATAATAGGAACATAATAAATATTTTGAATGAATGAATGAGCTTAGATCTGACTGTAAAATGGAGTTCAGTTCAGTTCAGTTTCTCAGTTGTATCTCTCTGTGACCCCATGGACTGCAGCACGCCAGGCTTCCCTATCCATCACCAACTCCCAGAGTTTACTCTAACTCATGTCCATCAAATTGGTGATGCCATCCCACCATCTGATCCTCTGTCGTCCCCTTCTCCTCCTGGCCTCAATCTTTCCCAGCATCAGGGTCTTTTCCAAAGGGTCAGTTCTTCACATCAGGTGGCCAAAGTATTGGAGATTGTTTCAGCATCAGTCCTTCCAATGAATATTCAGGACTGATTTCTTTTAGGATTGACTGGTTTGATCTCCTTGCAGTCCAAGGGACTCTCAAGAGTCTTCTTCAACATCATGGTTAAAAGCATCAAAAGTAAAGTGGAGGAGGCCACTTTTTTCACTATCTTGGAGGATGCTGCACTCGGGCAGAAGGAAGGGGTGCCTCTTGCAAGGGTAGAATCTCACCCTTAGGAGACAAGTGTGTCCCACGTGTGTAGGAGGAGGAACGGAGGTGTGGAAAGGGCTGCTTTGCTCACCCTGTTCAAGAGCTTAGAAAATGAGATACTTGTGGTTTTAAGTTTATCCTAAAGCCAATCTGGGGCTGAAACTCCCATTTGGAATCATCTATTTTTACTGAACTTCAGAAGCTACTAGGAATATTTTTCTTAAAATACAGATTCCTACTCCAGACTAATTAAGTCAGAACCTGGGATGGTAATACAAAAGGGAATGAAAACTTCAGAAAGTCTCTAATGTGTAGCCAGAGTTGGGCCATAGTTCCAGTCCAGTGGTTCTGAGCTCTGTGGGTGTTAGAATCATTGGTGAATGTTCAAAATGTGTAGCCGCTTGGGCCCATTTCCAGACATGGGATTCAGGGGGTCTACTGGGCTCACACTTCTATATTAACACCGGGTTTGGAAAAACATCAAGGGTTGAGAGAACTCCTTGGCTGATGGTTTCACTGTGCTAAGAACAGTCTGAGGTGCCTGTTGGGAACACAGATTCTGGGTCCTCCAGCACCTACTGTCTTGACTCTAACAGAGGGGCATGGGTCTTTCTAACTTTAAAGGTGCTCCAGGTAATTCCCATGATTAGGGAAACATCACTCGATTTGTGTTTCTCGAAGTGTGGCTCCCAGACCAGCAGCATCAGTACCCCCTGGGAATTTGTTCGAAATACAGATTCTGGGGCTCCACTTTAGATCCCCCAAATCAGAAACCCTGGGAGGAAAGGCTTCCCTGGTGGTTCAGTCATTGAGAATTAGCCTTGCAGTGTAACAGTTTCAATCCCTGATTCTGGAAGATCACATATGCCTCGGGGCAACTAAGCGTGAGCTCCACAACTATTGAGGCCTGGAGCTGAAGCTACTGAAGCCTTCCAACCCTGGAGCCTGTGCTCCGCTACAAGAGAAGCCACGGTAAGGAGGAAGCCACGCACAGTACCTAGAGTAGCTCCTTCACTCACTGCAACTAGAGAAAGCCCACTCATAGCCAAAACTAAACAAATACTTTAAAAAATAAAGAAAGAAACCCTGTGGGTGGGACCCACCTCCCTGTTATCTCACAAGCCCTGCAGGGGATTCCAGCACTTCTAAAACTTGAGAACCGCTGCTCTAGTTCCTGTTTCTCAAAGTGTGGGACCCAGAGAGAGGCGTTAGCATCGCCTGGGAACTTGATAAAAATGAAGTATCTCAGTGTCCCCGCCCCAGACCAAATGAGTCATAATCTACATTTTAAAAAGATCCCCGGTGATTCCTGCGCACATTAAAGTTTGAGAAAGTGAACTCAGTTGTGTCCGACTCTTTGCGACCCCATGGACTGTAGCCCACCAGGTTCCTTCGTCCATGGCATTTTCCAGGCAAGAATACTGGAGTGGGTTGCCATTTCCTTCTCCAGGAAATCTTCCCGAGTCTCCTGCATTGTAGGCAGACGCTTTACCGTCCGAGCCAGATAAATATCATTCTGCTGTGGAAATAGAAAAAAGTAAGCTCTTTTAATGAGAAGTAGAACCAAAATTAGTAATATGTCTCCCTTTAAGAACAGAAGTGACTTTAATTAAAGAGAAATTAGGAGGCAGATCATGTAGAGCTGTATTAATAATAATAAATAAATCCCAGCTTTGTGTTATTAGTTGGGTTAAAGAATTCAAGTAAGATTAAATGTAAAGATATTCTAACTCCATGGACAGGGAGGCCTGGCGTGCTGCGATTCATGGGGTCGCGAAGAGTCGGACATGACTGAGCGACTGAACTGAACTGAACTGAACTGATCCTGTATTCTTTCTTTCCGTAGTGTTTCCTAATTCAGTATAGGGGCTATCAAATTGTTTTACTCCAGAGTCTGACTCTATTCCTTTGGAATATGAATTTGTGCTGTGTGTATGTATACATACACTCATACACATGTATTAATGTATTAGTCAGGGTTCGTCTACAGTTCAAAATCTGTAGGGTAGACTGGCAGCCTAGAAATTTCAACAAGTATTGATACTGAAGTCTTGTCTCCAGTCTGGAGACAGAATTTCTTCCTTCTTGGAGGATGTTATTCTTTTTCCCTTAAGGCCTTAAACTGATTGGATGAGAGAGTAATATAGAGAGAATAATCTATTTTAATTAATTAGATTAATTAATTAATCTCCACATTCTAGAGAGTAATCTATTTTACTCAAAGTTTACTGATGTAAATAACATAAAAATATCTGCACAGAAGCATCCAGATTGGTGTTTGACCGAACTACTGGGTACCACAGTTGAAGCCGTAGGCACATAAAATTAACCATTTGTATTCATAAAACATATCTTGAAAGTTCTAGAAAGTCATAAAATATGGCTAGAATTAGAGCTAGTGATAATTCACAAGCTTTTGTCACTCATTTTAAATGTAATTGTGCTCTTTGAGTTTTTTTTATGCCCCCCTCACCCCAACTTTGCATTAAACTTCTGTTCAGACAATATAAACTCTTAGTGCAACCTCTTTGCTGTTACAATGGCTCATACTTTGTTAATAACAAATTTGATTTAAATAAATAATTTATGACAGTTGTAAATTTTTAAAAAATGAAGTCTAGTTGATTTACAAAGTTGTGTTAGTTTCAAGTGTATAGCACAGTGATTAGTCATATATATGTGTGTGTGTGTGTGTGTATATATATATATATATATATATATATATATATATATTCTTTTTCAGAGACAGTTGTAACTGAAAACAGCCTGTGGATAGTCATTTATTGTCCACATTGCTCTCTTTAGGGGTTTAAGTCAACTTAGCCTGAACCCATGTTTCAAGTAAAAAGTCCTTCTTACTCTTATTTTGAATTGCCAGTCTAATTGCCTCACTTCTCCATTTGCCTCCACTTCTGTGTCCAGGTGTTTAGTTATGGCCCCAGCTGTGCAGAAAGATAAATTTGGACCAGACAAAAGCAATGAGATAGCCCTCTTGGTGACTGTCATCTATTAATTTTGAGATCTTTTCCCTTAGCATGTTATTTCTTTAATGAGATAAGTGATTTCTGTATGAATGCATGGGGGTGATTTTGTATAACCAAGACTCTGAAGATACTGTGGTTCTGCGTGGCCCAAAGAAAGAAAAGAGAATGTCTGTGTGTGGTCCCGGGCAGCTCCTTGGATTTGGACTTCGGCTCGGCTCGTCTGAACTGCTATGCAGCAGGAGAGTCAGTCTAGAAGACAATGGAGGTAGGGATGACTGGTACCAAAATCATGCAAAACTGTGCAAATGACAACAAGTCCACAGATGCCTTTGGCCACCGTTTAAGGTGAATGACTTCCCTGGTGGCTCAGAGGGTAAAGCATCTGCCTGCAGTGCTGGAGACCCGGGTTCAATCCCTGGGTCAGAAAGATCCCCTGGAGAAGGAAATGGCAACCCACTCCAGTATTCTTGCCTGGAGAATCCCATAGATGGAGGAGCCTGGTATGCTACAGTCCACGGGGTTGCAAAGAGTTGGACACGACTGAGCGATTTCACTTTAAGGTAAATGATGGTTCTAGGTTGGCTCCTATGGCAGAAACTCATCCCATAAGGGAACAAGGAGGCTTTGTTGGAAAGTAGCACAGAACTGAAGACCATTTATGAGGCTGAGGGGGCTTCCCAAGTGGCACTAGTGGTAAAGAATTCACCAGCCAGTGCAGGAGACTTAAGAGACACTGGGTTAGAACGATGCCCTGGAGGAGGGCATAGCAACCCACTGCAGTATTCTTACCTGGAGAATCCCATGGACAGAGAAGCCCGGCAGGCTACAGTCCATGGAGTCACAAAGAGTTGGACACGACTAAAGCAACTTGGCACATAGCATGTATGAGACTGATAGCAGCTTCAGGCACTCGGGGCTGGATTATCCCTTGTCATCTTCTCAGGCTTTGCTGTAAGGTAAGTGGGGCCTGATGCTGCTGATTGAGCTGAGGTCAGGTGAGTGTCACTCATGATCAAAGAGGGAGCAGGCTTTCTCACCTGCCACAGCAGAAAAATCTCTGTCTAGGACTTCACTTGGCCCCAGTTGTGTTCCATGCCCATCCCTGGACCAGTCACTAAGACAGGAAGAGGGTTCTGTGACTTTCTTGAGGAAGGGGGTTAGGGTTTGTTTCTAGGGAAAGTGGAGACAAAGTGGGCTGGGCAGATAAAAACAAAAGCTATTGGGGTTAACCAAGAATTAATTTACTTATTCATGGATTTTAATAGCTCTGTTGGAAGCCCCTTCTGTGAGAAAGATCTGCTCTTTGGTAAAGGGGTTTTCAGCGTTTTGTTGTGTGCTTCCCAAGGTAGCCATTTTCTCCCATGGAGGGTTTTCATGTTCCATCTCATATTTATTTATTTTCCTTGGGGAACTCTTGCTATGAT
This sequence comes from Oryx dammah, assembly GCF_014754425.2. Taxonomy (NCBI): domain Eukaryota; kingdom Metazoa; phylum Chordata; class Mammalia; order Artiodactyla; family Bovidae; genus Oryx; species Oryx dammah. The sequence goes on from NW_024070203.1 coordinate 55,702,348, forward strand.
AACAAGATGTTTTATTTTGTATACATTGAGTTTCTATTTGGTGATGATATTACATTTATCTGATATGTGATATAACAGTTATTTTAACAGTTTTGTAAGTAGATACTCTTGTAACTTTACTTAACCAGCCCTGTTGGACACCTAAATTATTTTTACTTTTTCCTCTTATAAATGTGGCAGGATGGAGTTATCTTTTACCTTCAAACCCATCTTTCCTTTCTCTCATCATCTTTCGTGAGAGAAGATATTTTGCAGACAGAGTAGAGAGAGATTCTGTTGAATAATACTTCAGAATTTTGCTAGGGGAGGTAGTCAATGTGAGGAAGAAAAAGGTTTTTTTTTTTTTTCCAGTAGATGTTCTGCTCTAAAGAATATTAAAGTCCAAAACTTCTCCCAAGAAGCATGATGAGAACCTCCTGCAACCTCTCAAGTTGGAGAAACTAAGGACTTTGTGGAAAATGCAAGAAGGAGCAAGGGTGATGAGGGGGAAAAAAAGGAAATTAAAAATTTTTTTTTAGCTTTTTATTTTATATTGGAGTATAGCTGATTAACAGTGTTGTGATAGTTTCAGGTGAACAGCAAATGCACTTAGCCACATATATGCATATATCCATTCTTCCCCAAACTCCCTTCTCATCCAGGTTGCCACATAACATTGAACAGAGTTCTCGGTGCTATAAAGTAGGTACTTGATGGCTATCCATTTTAAATATAGCAAAGGTGTAAATGTTGATCCCAAACTCCCTAACTATCCCTTTACCCCTTCCTTCCTAAACAGGGGAAAATGTTTAAAAAGACAAAGAAGTGGGGAGAACACAGAAAAAAGAGGGTCCTGAAACTTATCCATGGAAAAATCTGGAGGGATAGTAAGGCTTATATAAGTTATAAACAATAGAAATTAACTATGGATAACTTAAGCATTGGAGAGGTATGGATAAGTCATGGGATTTAAAAATAAATTCATGAACTAGACTCAGAGAGGGCACTTATAAGAGCAGCTCTACCCTGTGCTATACAGTAGGTTATCGTTGGTTACCAAGTTTGTGTATAGTAATGTGCAAAGTAATGTATTTTCCCCTGGAGAAGGAAATGACAACCCACTCCAGTATTCTTGCCTGGGAAATGCTATGGACCGGGGAGCCTGGTGGACTACAGTCCATGGGGTTGCAAAGAGTCGGACACAACTGAATGACTGTGCACATACACATATGTGAAAAAGCTGTACACTTAACGAGAAAAAGCATGGAACCAAGGAGAAATGTACAATAACTAGTTTATGTCTTAAAACTGTGAATGCAATCAAATACTTTTATACAAGAGTGATAATATATTTGATAGCTATAGGTGGAGAGGTTCTACCTTTTCAAGATAGTGAAGCTAGTGCAAGATATTATAAATGACAGTTTTAAGAAGAAAAATAACCTTACTATAGGTAAGAAAAAGAATGCATGATCTCTTTGAAATAAAAATATGTATTCAGTGGTTTTACTCTATAATTGAAGCTGTTTAAAACAATAACCATTAAATTGAAGAAGAAGAAGAAAAAATAGAGCAGCTCCAGAGACCTAGGGAGCAGGAACCCATGAACAGTCTTCAGGGCTAGACTCAAGGATAAATTAGCTTCAGTTACTGGCTTACCTGGGTTTGGTCCAAGGATTCTTGGAAAGTCACACCGAGTCTCGGCACAGTGGTGGGAGGGTATTTCTCAAAGCAAACTCAAAGTGTTGGTACCAGAAGGAAGGGGCATGGATATTGTCCAAGCAAAAACAACAGTTGAGGAAAAACAAACCCTGAGCAGGTTGCTCGTGCCTCACTTCTCCTTTGATTTTGCCTGTAAAAGCACAGACCACTCTCCCAGAAAGACATTCCCTTACTTCCTAGTTGCATTCCTAAAATTGTTTCAATTGGCAATTTGGGCCTTTCCTGACCTTGAGCCCTAATGGAAAATTGCTGATGGGACCCCCTCTATCAATGCCCACCTGCCTTGGGTAGACAGATTCAGAGATGGTTTTATATATATATATATATATATGTATATATATTAGTGAAGTATAGTTGATTTGCAATATTATATTAATTTATGCTGTACAGCAAAGTGATTCAGTTATACATACATATATATATTCTTTTTAAAAAAATATTCTTTTCCATTATGGTTTATCATAGGATATTGAGTATAGTTCTCTGTGCTATACAGTAGGAAACTTGTTTATGAAATGGTCTTGTAGCTGAGCATGAGAAGGCATTGAGGAAGTCCTGGACAAGTCTCCCCATGGCAGATCCCAGATGGCCTCAGACTTTCCAAGCTCGTAGAGGTGGGAGGAGGTGCCGGTAGGCCTAACAGCCTGGTTTCTGATCTCCAAGGCCAGCATTTTTATTTTGATGTACCTGGTTGTGGGCTAATTTTATGTGTCAATTTGACTTGGCCTTGAGATGTCCAGATAACTGATTAGATATTATTCTTGGTGCCTATGAGAAAGTTTAGGCTTCCCAGGTGGTGTTAGTGGTAAAGAACCTGTCTGCCAATGCAGGAGATGAAAGAGACATGGGTTCAGTCTCTTGGTCGGGAAGATCCCCTGGAGGAGAGCATGGAAACCCACACCAGTATTTTTGCTTGGAGAATCCCATGGACAGAGGAGCCCAGTGAGCTACAGTCCATAGGGTTGCAAAGAGCTGGACATGACTGAAGTGACTTAGCATGCATGCACGTGAGGGTATTTCCAAGAGAAATACATGAGTTGGTGGACTAAGTAAAGCAGATGGCTCTCCCCAGTGTGTGGGGGCATCATCTAACCTCCTGGGGTCCTGAAGAGAATGAAAAGGCAGGGGAAGTTTGAATTGTCTCTCTGCCTGACTGCTGAGCTGGGACATTGATCTGGGAGCTCCTGGTTCTCAGGCCTTCAGACCTGGACTGGAATCTACACCACTGGTTCTAGCTATAAGGCTTTCCAACTACACCATCAGCTTTCTTGGGTCTCCAGGAAGACACCTGTGGGACTTCTTAGCCTCTGTAATATTATGAACCAATATCTCATAATAAATAAAGAATATATGTATATAATCTATACTCTGATAAGTACACTAGTCATTACAACTGCAGACAGAAGGTTGTGCTCCATGGATGTGTTTTTGCAGAATTTGGGAATCTCTGTGAAAAGTAAAAGAATAATTAAATCAAATAGTTGGAAGGAAAAATATTATTGATGGTAAGGGGGCAACAATGGGACAGAAACATTTCAAGGGAAGTCTTAGATTTAGACTGTGGCTATTGATGGGACACAAGGCAAGATGCTGCAGGCAAAAAGATGAAGCTCTTTATAATTTAAAATTTTGTTTATTTTTAAAAATTATTTTTTTATTTATAATTTTAGCTGTGCTGTGTCTTCATTGCTACATGCAAGCAGGGGTCACTCTCTGGTTGTGATGCATGGGTTTCTCATTGTGGTGGCTTCCCTTGTTGCAGAGTACAGGCTCTAGGCATTCGGGTTTCAGTAGTTGCAGCACGCAGGCACTAGGGCAAGGGCTGTTGCTCCTTGGCATGTGGGATATTCCTGGACCAGGGATGGAACTGGTGTCCCCTGCATTGCAAGGCACATTCTTAACCACTGGACTACCAGGGAAGCCTGATGGACCTCTTTAATCCTGAGGCAGATTGATATATTATAAGCACAAGATAGAAATCAATGTCCACAAATCTAAAAATAAATGATACAAATGAACTTACAAAGCAGTAAGAAACTCACAGACTTAGGAAAAGAATTTATGGCTGCTAGGGGGACGAGATAGTTAGGGAGCTTGGGAAGGTCATATACACACCGCTATATTCAAAATGGATAGCCAAGGACCTATTGTATAGCATGTGGAACTCTGCTCAATGTTATATGCCAGCTTGGATGGGAGGCAGGTTTAGAGGAGAGTGGATACATGTATATGTATGGCTGAGTCTTTTTGCTGTTCACCTGCAACTACCACAATATTGTTAATCAGCTATATACCCCAATACAAAATAAAAAGTTTAAAGTTTGAAAAAAAAATCAATGTCCACAGAGAAAGTTCACTTTTTGATACATATTTTGTCCCCCCAAAATCCATAAAGCACGATGTTGTAATTCAGAAACAAAGAGTAGGGGCTAATTATAAACACAGATCCTAATAGAAGTGAGGACCAAGAATCAGGCAAAGGCAGGCTCAGGCTAAGTGTCTGCATACTGAAGACTCAGGTCATTTCAGGGTGAAACAGGAGGGAAAGACAGATGAATGGGATGTTGTCTAGAAAACAAAGGGGAGAGATTTAAAGGACTATAGCCTGTTGGTTTAGAACCTACATAAAAGAAAATTAGATGATGTGGCTATCAGACACAGCCAGAAACTACAGTTACACCTGTTCTTTAGTTTTACAAACTTTGTTGAAAAATGGTATAATGAAAGAGTACAATAGTAAAAAAAAAAATTAGCGATCTCTGTTACAATTCCTTAAATTGAAGTTAAACTCTGAAGTTCTCAAGTTCTGAAAACTAAGGTTAAAATTTTGTTTTCAGTTTTCATAGACAGAGCAAAGCACAGAGGTGATTTGGAACAGCTGAAGGGGTGTGCTAGCCTGGGTGTGCTAGCCTGGGTGTGCTAGCCTAAGCGTTCAGCCACAGAGACCACATAAGAGCCAGGACTACAAAGAATTAGAAAACTTTAGATGTGGATGATATGTAAAAAGTACTCACAAAATCTGCTCTGAACTGACCTAAAGCTTTTTTTTTTTTTAACTTTACTTATCTATCCATTTGGCTGTGCTGGGTCTTAGCTGCAGCATGTGGGATCTAACTAGTTCCCTGACCAGGGATTGAACCTAAGCCCCCTGAACTGGGAGCGCAGAGTCGTAGCCACTGGACTACCAGGGAAGTCCTATTAAAAAAAATTTTTTTTTCCATTTAGTATGGTAATTTTTTTCTGCTGCAAAATTAAAAAAATTTTTTTATTGCAGTATACTTGATATATAATTTGTGTTAGTTTCAGGTGGATAGCAAAGTGATTCAGTTATACATCTATATATTGTTTTTCAGATTATTTTCTCTGATAGGTCATTACAAAATATTGAGTATAGTTCTCTGTGCTATACAGTAAGTCCTTTTTGGTTGTCTATTCTATGTACAGTGCTGTGTACATGTTAATCCCAAACTCCTAATTTATCCCTTCCCTGTCTTTCCCTTTCAGTAGCCATAAGCTTCTTTTCTGTGTCTGCTGATTATAGGCAGCTTTTTGGTTCTCCTTTCACATACATTCTAGTGCCCAGGACTTAGGAAATAGTCATTCTGGATACTTCTTAACGTTTTCTCTTCCTGACCCTTAATTTTGGCTTACAACAGATGTTTCCATTATCCCAGAGTTGTGCCCCAAGATAGGATGGGAATGGAACAAGTGCCTAATAGGATGAGCAAAAAAGAGCGAGGGTAACTTGCCACCTCTCGATCTTTCCCTACTTGCCTTCTTTTATGATTCTACTTCTTGAGTCTTCGTTTAGAGTTCAGTGGAAAACTCCCAAGTGAGAAGAAGAATTCTTTCCCATCCAGAACTTTTTCCCATCCAGAAATAGTAAATCACTTTCTATCTCTGTTATTAATACAACTTCGGCATCCCCATCACACAAGCTCCCTGCCCATGCCTCCAAGGACTCTTCTTTGCACCTGGAAATTGTTACTTGCCTGAGCCTTGAAGTGTTCTTCTCCCTAACATGACCTTGTTTGTGAGTACTCTAGTATGATATGCCCAGATATTAAAATATATAAAGTATATAGAAAGTGAAAGTGAAGTCGCTCAGTCGTGTCTGACTCTTTGTGACCCCATGGACTGTAGCCTAACTGGCTCCTCCTTTCATGGGATTTTCCAGGCAAGAATACTGGAGTGGGTTGCCTTTCTTTCTCCAGCAGATCTTCCCAACCCAGGGATTGAACCTGGGTCTCCTGCGTTGTAGGCAGATGCTTTATCATCTGAGCCACCAGAGAAATCCATAGAGTATATAACACAAGTAAAATTAATTTGCATATAATATATTGAATGAGATCATGAAAATAACACATTTCCTGGCATTCTATTAAGATTCCATACTTGCATTATCAGGATGACCATGTTGTTGATGATGACAGTAGTTATGATTTAAGAGCCAGAATCTCCAGTCAGCCCTGTCATTGTCCCCATTCATTTCCCTTACTGGTGACCCTGACCTCATCTTGTGCTTCTGATACTTGTTGTTTGGGTGAAAGCAAGTGAGGTTTTCCCATTTTCTTGGAACCTCAGGGATCCAGCTGAGTTCCGGCCTTTCTAGGTCTTCCTCTGGATTGTATCCTCATCCAGGGAAATGGCCTGGACAAAATCATCCCAGGATTGATGATTAGGGGCAGCACAAATTTAGAGGTAGAAAAGCCTCTCTGATTTATCCCAGAACAGTGGTTATATTCTCTATTCATACATCATAACACTACTTACCTCTTTTTTACTGATGGTTCATTAGCATCCACATGGAACCCCAAAATACACAAACATCACTTAGCCAAGGCCACCATATATCTTGCCTTGTTGTTCTTAAGAGCTCTTATCTCTGCTTATTTTTTTCTATGTGTCATTTGTGGGTTATGTCTCCTCCCAGAATAATATAAGCTTTGTTTTATTTATCATCATATTGCTGGCACTAGAACTATATCTGGTATAAAATCTGCTACTCAACCCCAAATTTGTTGGATAAATTAATGAAGAAACCCCACATTATCAATAAGATTCATGCCACAGTCTGTGATTACCTCCTTGCTTATTTATCTGGTATCTTATTTATTGCCTAGGTAAGTGAGAAATAAAGCTTTGTGGCAAGGGGGTGGGGTGTGGGGTGTTAAGCCACTGATTTTTAGAGTTTTTCTTTTTAGGGACTTACTGTAACATTAACCAAGATTATCCTGACTAACACATACATAAAGCCAGAGTTAGAAATTTGTTCTTTGGCCATGGAATTAAACAAATTTAATTGATATAAACTAGGATTTAGGCCTACGGTTTTCACCTAATGGTTTTCTTTTCTTTTTTGTTATGAGAATACTCATCCTGCACTCTTGGCCTAAAAGCAAAAGATATAAACCCTGAAAATGTTCTGAATACAAATTAGATTTCTTCAGATATTTGCTGAGCTTGAAGTGAAATATTTCAGTTTAGTATGCTATCTAGATTGTTTCTATTGTAAATTCAAATTTCACCTAACCCATAGTTGTTTATAACTTCTAAATGGGAACAATTAATTCCCTTAGAGCTGGAGTAAGAAACAAATATTTGTGCTCTTGATGGGGGCGGGGGGGTGGATCTTATTTTTAGACTGACAGCTGCAGTGATGGTAAATTTGAGGAAGAGAGAGTGTTGGAGTCAAGTATTTACCTGTTTCAAATTTTCCCAAACTTTCTAGGCTCATGGTTATAGTCAGCTCAGTTATTTATTCTTAGGTCCAAAATGTATAAGGTTTTAGATTACTAAGTAGTTAGATCCAAAGTAATTTACTGACTGTAATTTGTATGGCACCCTATAAGTGTTCTTGTGTTTTCCTCAAAAGTTTAAAATGTCCTGCGGGGCTCATCTGATTCACTGCGGTGACCCTGGGCTCCTCAGCACATACAGTTTAGGAATTCCAGATCTCTGACTTGATAGGTGGAAGGATTTGAGGAGTACTACATTTGGAGAAGATCTTTTTGGAAGTTCCTAGCTCTGCGTGAGCTTCTGTTTTGTTTTGAGGAGTCTATATTTTATTTATTTAAGTAAATTTTTTAAAGCTCTAATTCACTCAAAATTCTTCAGTTTGTGGTGGCTCAGATGGTAAAGAATCTGCCTGCAACGCAGGAGACCCCAGTTAGATCCCTGAGTTGGGAAGATCTCCTGAGAAGGGAACGGCTACCCACTCCATAATCTTGCTTGGAGAATTCCATGGACAAAGGAGCCTGGTGAGCTACAGTTCATGGGGTTGAAAAGAGTCAGACACAACTGAGAGACTAAAACACACACACACACACATACACACACACACCAAGGTGGAGTAGGGTGAGGGCTGGGGGTCTGGGGGACAGGCAGTCTTGGGGACAGGGCTGGGGTGAGGCTGAGGCTGCCCCACTCCCACCCCCTCACCACCCCCCGTCATTCTGCTCTCTCATCTCCATGTCAGCCGGCTGTTCTCCTGCAGCCACTGCGGCCTGGGCCTTTTGCTCTCCTCCTCAGCCAGCCTCTCAGACATGCTGGCATAGAGCTTCTTCTCCCCTCCAGCTGCCTGTGGACCTGCTGCGGGCACATGGCCAGCTGAACCTTGGCTGCCCTGTTGCTGGGTAGAACTGCAGGCCCTTCTGCAAGTCAGCCCGTGCGTTCGCCACCAGGTGGGCCTCTCCCTGGTGGACAAGGCCCTTCTCATTGTTGCTGTCCACTTCCTGGGCCTTCTTACTGGTTTCAGTGGCAGCTGAGAAGGCCTGCAGCTTCAGATGACACACAGCCAGGTTGAGGTGGGAGGCTGGCTGAAGGGCCTGCACCTTCCTGTGCATCCTCATCAGAGAAGCTCCACTTTTATTCCAGCCAGGACACAATCTTCTTCTTTAAAAAAAAAAAAAAAAACTTAGTTATTTATTTATGGCTGTGCTGGGTCTTCGCTGCTGTGCTCAGGTTTCTGTAGTTGCAGGGAACGGGGGCCACTCTCTAGTTGCGGGGCGCAGGCTTCTCACTGCAGTGGCCTCTCCTTGTGGTGGAGCACAGGCTCTAGGGTACTCGGGCTTTGGCAGTTGGGGTGCACGGGCTCAGCTGCCCCATGGTATGTGGGATCTTCCTGGACCAGGGATTGAACCAGTGTCCCCTGTGTTGCAAGGCAGGTTCTCAACCACGACCACCAGGGAAGCCCCAGGACACAGTCTTCCTGCACTGCGGGACAGCCTGCTTGTACTTGCCTTCCTTGAAGCACACAGCACCTCGCTCCTTCACTACAGTCCTCTGCTCCAGCGTCTCAGAACTCATCGCCCAGGACTTGTTGGCCCTCTCAAAAATTCTTGTGCTGTATTTCATACATCAGCTTAGCATTTGGCAGGATCTGGAACTTCTCCTTCCCAGCATTGCTGAAAGCATACAGGTATTAAGATACACAATGGAATGTTCTCTTTTATCCACACACTGAATGGCTTTCTCCAGCCCACAGGGCAAGATGCATGCTCTCTCCCTCACCAACTTCAAAACTGAGCTCTCGTGGGTCACAGAGCTGGTGCTCGAAGCATCCCTCTGGTGCAGCTTCCAGGGTGGCGCTGTCACTGGGCTTGGCATAGCCCTCCCCGTCACCTGCGTATTCTCCTGTTGATCTCCTGTCTTCTTCATCTATCAGTTCCTCTTCCTTGAACTCCAACAACTCCACCTCAAACACAAGTGTGGCTTTGGGAGGGATCCTGGGAGGGCTGCCCACTGAGCCCTGGGCATGCTCTGGCTTACAGGTGATGTGGCACACTTTGCCTGCCTTCATGGTTGCTACAGCAACATCCCGAGCCTTAATGACCTTCCCTCTCCCCAGGTCAAAGGAGAACCTGTCCTTGCGGTCCAGGCTGCAGTGGAACTTGGTGCCACTGAGCAGCCAGCCCCTGTAGTGGACAGAGACTCACTCCCCAATCATCAGCATCTCCATGCCAGGGCCTTCTTGCTTGATGAACTTAAGCATACCCTCATCTTGCCCGGGGCTGAGGTCCACTCCCTCAAGGGGCTGCAGTGCCAACGGCTCCCTGCTCTTGGCCGCCTTCATCTCCTTGGTGATTACCACACTGTTTCTCAGGCAGCGGTTCCCAGTGGCTGGCCAGAGCTTGTGCCTTCTTTATTTATTTTTGAAAATATTTATTTATTTATTTGGCTGCTCCAGGTTTTAGTTGCAGATGTGGGATCTTTCATTGCAGCATGCAGGACCTTTAGTTGGGCATGTGAACTGAAAGAGTTTGAAACCAAGGATCAAACCAGGGTCCTCTGCTTTGGGAGTACAGCATCTTAAGCACAGGACCACCAGATACGTCCTTACATTTCATCTTATTTATTTTAAAAAGTTTTCATTTTACGTTGGAGGATAGTTGATTAACAATGAAAAAGTGTTAGCTTTAGGTGTACAGCAAAGTGATTCAGTTACACAGATACATGTATTTATTCAAGTTCTCTCCCTTTTCAGTTTATTACAAAATATTGAGCAGAGTTCCCTGTACTATATGAGCTTCTGTTTTTTTGTTTTTTGTTTTGTAGAGAAATCTGAGTATCTATGGACAACGTATCCAAGGGGAGTCACTTGAGCTTCCAGTGAAATTTCAGCCATCGCTCTGAATATTCACATTTCACTGAAAGAAGTCACCAGCATAGAATATTCACATTTCACTGAAAGAAGTCACCAGCATAGATGACACCAGGTGAGGTCAGTAGACAGAAGACTGACTAAAGTGGGTGAGCTCGTTGCTGGTGCTTTCAGCCTTTGTTCTCTTGGCTTCCAGAGTCCATGCTCTTGTGGATTTCCTGTGACCTGCTCTGGATAATCCTTCCTACCTTCTTTGATCAACTAATCCTTGCTATGGAGCTTTTAATTGTTGACATTCTTCAGGTCTTGGTCTTAGATTTCAATTATAGTCTATGAGCAGATGGCTCTCCAAACCTTTAATTTTTTTTTCCTTCCTGTTGGTGTTTTCCTTTTAAAATCATCCCAGTCCTTTAGTAAAAGAAAATCAACCTTGACAGCCATATGCAGAGACCGTGGGGAGATAGAAAGGCAGGGCAGTCTAGGGGTCTCCATCTAGCCCCATAGAGAGACATGGAATCCTATGAAGGGAACTCAGATGTGGGGGTTCAGGGGTCCCCAACCGTTCATTAAGGACCCGATGGAGGAGACACATGACATGCACACAGAGTCTGGGGACCTGACTCCAGAGACATCCAAAAGGCAAAGCTTCCACTTTTCCATGGTATGCTTGATCAAGGGTTCTTCACTCTGGATAAACAACAGAATCACCTGGGAAAATTGCTAAAATGCCAGAGTCCCACCTCGACCAATAAAGTCAGATTTAGGAAGATAAGCTTGGGTATCAGGGATTTTAAAAAGCTCCTGAAGGGATTTCAATGAGTAGTCAGGCTTGGGAACCACCTTGCTGGGGGAGGCTGACTTGAGAAGCAGGTGGAGATATGATGGAGCAGAGTGAATGTGAACTTCTCCTGGCCCACCAGCAGGTTCAGAGGAGAGCGGCCTGGGTCTGTGAGCAAACATCTTGCCACCATGTGAAGCATAGGAATTAACCCACCAAGGAGGACTATACAGCCAAGATATGGAGAAGGGCCACATCTTGATGACATCCCTGAAGTTAACACTGGGTCTGAGAATTTCAGTTTTATTTCTCATGCTTCCCTGGTGGCTCAGTTGGTGAAGAACCTGCCTGCCAATGAAGGAGATGCAGGTTAGATCCCTGGGTCGGGAAGATCCCCTGGAGAAGGAAATGGTCACCCACTTCAGTACTCTTGCCTGGGAAATCCCATGGACAGAGGGGCCTCATGTATTTCAGTCCAGAGGATGCCAAGTGTTGGACGTAACTTAGCAACAAAACCACTACCACCACCACTTTCTGTTCACCTAAGCCCAAATCCCCATGGACAGGGGAGCCTGATGGGTTAAAGTCCATGGGGTCGCAAAGAGTGGACATGACTGGACAACTACGCACAGCATAGAGAGACAGCAGAGGGCTGTTACTCCCTACCTCCCCCTCCTCTGCCAATACTCTTCAAGGTACATTCACATTTTATTTTTTGGCTGCGGTGGGTCTTTGTTGCTGTGCTTGCAGGCTTTCTCTACTTGTGGTGAGAGAGGGCTATGCTTTACTTTTGGTGCTTGGGCTTCTCATTGTTGGCTCTGGGCCCTAGGTGCCTGGGCTTCAGAAGTTGCAGCCCCTGGCCTTAGTTGCTCTGTGGAATGTGAGATCTTCACGGACCAGGGATCAAACCCAAGTTTCCAGCGTTGACAGGTGGCTTCTTAACCACTGGGCTACCAGGGAAGTCCGACATTTGCATTTAGACCTTCTGGAAAGGTCTTTGTTTTTGCTTTGGTCAGTAGAGACTACTCATTGTGTCCTACTATTTGTTCTCCCTTTCTTCCATAACATAGTTTTCTAGCTGAGCTTCCCAGAAAAATAAAGACTACAATTCTTAGCCTCCACTGTAGCTATGGCCATACTAAGTTTTGGCCAGTAGGATGCAGCAGGATAATGTGATTTTATCCAGAATCCTTAAAAGACAGCAAGAATGGACCATTTTCTCCATCCTTTCTCCATTTTGCTATCTGAAACATAAATTTTCCATCTTTGACTTGACGATAAGGCTGTATCTTACAAATGGGACAGACGGGAATTCCAGGGAGTGGAGCCACCCCATTGACTCTGGCCTGATACTTCCAGAGTTCATTTGTGTGAATGAGAAATATCAAATTTCTCTTATTAAGCCAATGCTATTTTGGGTTTTCTGTCACTCAAAGCTGAATCTAATCCTAACTAATATACCCTATTAAGTTTCATCTTGAGATATTTGGACCATCACTTTGTGTCTTTGGGTACTAATGTCATCATTCAACATCTCTATGCCATCCAGCTCTCTATCATCGGTTAATGAGATGGGTGTGCCTTCTGTGCTTCCCTGTCATTAATAAAAATAGGATCAGGAGAAGGTCAAGGACAGCAGTCTCCAGTCTACTCTGGAGAGCTCTCTCTGTCCTGGTGATCTAGCCACCTTTTCTTTGGACACAGGTGTGAGGTGGTGCGGAGAGAAGCTGAGCGGTGTCATCCACAGATCAGTGGGTCTCAAGATTTAGTGTGTAGCAGGACCACCTGGAGGGCTTGTTAAAGCACAGATTACTGGGCTTCAGCCCCAGAGTTTCTGATTCAGGATGTCTGGAATATGACCCAAGTATTACTTTTTAAATCTATTTTATTGAAGTATAGCTGATTTACAATGTTGTATTAATTTCTGCTGTACAGCAAAGTGAGTTATATATATGTGTATATATACACACACATATTCTTTTCCACTATGATTTATTACAGGATATTGAAAAGCTGATTCATTGGAAAAGACCCTGATGCTGGGAATCATTGAGGGCTGGAGAAGGGGGTTACAGAGGATGAGATGATTGGATGGCATCACTGACTCAATGGATGTGAGTTTGAGCAAACTCCAGGAGACAGTGAAGGACAGGGAACCTCGGCGTGCTGCAGTCCCTGGGGTCACAAAGAGCTGGAGATGGCTTAGTGACTGAACAACAGCAATTGAAAATAGTTCCCTGTGCTATACTGTAGGACCTTGTTGTTCATCCGTTTTATATGTAATAGTTTGCATCTGCTAATCCCAAACTACCGGTCCAGCTCTCTCACCCCCCAAATATTTGTGTTTCTAACATATCCCAGGTGAGGCTGATATTGATGTTCCAGGGACCATACTTTGAGAACCATCATCCTAGCGTATCATCTTTCAGTTGGAAGGTGATTTATGAAAGAGAAAGAATATTTAAAAGTTGTTTGGGGATGGGAAGCAAGTCTTTGAGGGGACAAAAGGGATGGACTGCAGAATATCATGGAGGGCTGGACTCTGGTAGGACCAGAGCACTGTCTTGTGGCTTCCAAGAAGACCAGCAAGACAGGGAGCAGGTAAAGCAGACTGGTCCATTTGCTTTGAGGAGGCTGTAGGAGCTTCTGTCTAGTGTCTTTTAATTTCTCAGTGAAGAATATACAAGGGCATTAACCGAGGTGAGGGACATTAGCTGAGTAAGAAATTTTGAAATACTTTTGGCATAGCTAATATCCCAGGGGAGTGTAATATGTACCAGGAAATGATAGGAAGACAGAAGCAGGGTGGATATCTGTTTACCGAGCTCATTAACTAGTTTTTTGTCTTAGCATATTACTGAGAACATTTAAATGTTAAGCAGTTCCACAGAAGATATGGTACTAAATTCACCAAGATATCTCCAGACCCAGAAAAGTGCTCAGTGAATGTTCAGTTCAGATTTAACAGTAAACGAACAGGTGAAATTCAATTTTTAGTTAAGATCATACCCTTGGAAAAAAAATGACACAAATGACAGTTCATTAGTTTTTCAGTTAATTATTTAATTAATTATCTAGGCTGCACTGACTGTTTGTTGCTTTCTCTAGTTGTGGTGAGCAAGGGTTACTCCTTGTTGAGGTACGTTGGCTTCTCATTGCTGTGGCTACCCTTGTTGAGGAGCACAGGCTCTGGGCATGCGGGCTTTAGTAGTTGCAGCTGTGGGTTCTAGAGCATGGGTTCAGTGGTTGTGGCCCCAGGGCTTCATTGCTACATCCTATATGGGATCTCCCTGGACCAGGGATTAAACCTGTGTCCCTTGCATTTGGCAAATTCTTACCCACTGCACCACCAAGGAAGTCCTCATTAGTTTTTACATGGATATATTTTTTGTTACCTTTAATGACTATTCTGTTTCATGGCCAGGCATTATATCATGTGTGATTGTCTTAATAGAAATAATACTTTGCACATTGTTGGAATCTCACACCTTTTAAAAAAAAAAAAAGAAAGAAAGACTACAAGTGCACAACTGCCAAATCCTGAAATGCAGTTTTATTTCTAGAATTAGAAGAAATTCCAACCGGTTCTGCTACACAGAAGCACATTTTAGCTTACTTCTGACACGCATGAGCAGATAAAATCATAATTTGCTAGGCTGCTCTCTGGGGACATGAGAAGTCAGGCAGTAAATCTAGGGACATTTGGAATAGCTTCACACACCTCCACAGAGTTGGAGACTGGCTTCAGATTGCCACTGGTTCTGGAGCAAGAAATTAAGACCAGTAGAAATCAGTAGCTCTGTCACTAGGTTGGGTCCTCAGAGAAGAGGGTGGTGACCCACTGTCCCAATTTGCCTGGCTCTCGGGAAATGCCTGGGGTGTGGGGTTTTCAGTGCTAAACCTCTGATAGTCTAGGACAAACCAGGCCAAGTTGATCAGCCTAGCAGGGGCTGACCATTTTGGGGGAAAATTCCCCAATATAGCTAGTACAGCAAGGCTGCTGTTTTGATGTATGGTAGCTTATTTAGCTTCAGGAGTGTGTGACTGGTATAGTCACACAGAGCCCCACCCTCAGAAGGGCCCATACTTGCTACACTAAGTCCCCTACATACCAACCTTCAAGTTGTGTACTTTCAAAGATGGGGATGTGTGTTCCCTTAAAGTCAGGTGTGAGTGCAATTGCAGCTTGCCCTCCATCTCATATTGCTGACGACCCTGCAGTCCTACCATCTCCTACCTCCACTCCCTCCTCCAGCCAGTAACTCTTCTTGCCTGTTCACTCAATGCCAGCCCTGTATGCCAGCTGTGGTACTGAACTACTGAACTTTTCAAGGTACTGTGATATAAGATTTAAAATGCTATCTTTATTTTTTGTGTATTTTATGTTTGTTTTTATGTATAATTTGTGTGACATGAATTATAAACCATACTATAAACAGAATTATAAGAAGAATTGTTAACTGTACTATAAGTTATAAACAGTACTATATAGCTGATTGTGTGAGCTGGATATCCAGGTTAACTTTGTTGGACATACGAACAAATTGGACCCATGAACACACTCTCAGAATGGAACCTGTTGGTATATAGTGGACTCACTGTTTAATACCTTGCTGTTGTCACTTGAAAATCTTAATAACATTTGAAGGAAGTGTTCCTCATTTTTATTTTGTACTAGGTCCTGAAAGTTGTGTAGCCAGTCTGCAAATTATGTAGGAAGGGAGGCGGGCCTTCTGTTTTTACTTCTTTGTGTCTTTCCTGATGAGAGATGAAGACAGTTTTCTCTCCCCGCTCTGCCTCTTTCCCGCTCTGCTTCTTCTTTTGGTTAAGCCAAACCTATACAAGGTATTTCTTTATCCATTAATCTTTTTAAAAGGCCATGCTGTCTTATCACAAATGTTAGTGTCTAAAAAATTAAACCTGGTTCAAATGTAGCCTTTCCACCCTGGATGTGTTTCTGCCAGTAAGGAAAAGAGAGCCAGGGAAGGAAGAAGGAAAGTATTTAGAAAAACTGAAGAAAGTGTGGCAGAAATACCGGCTGGGAGTTTCCACAGCACAGCGGGAGAAGCCACACACAACTCTGGATCAAAGGAAGCAACCTCAGGGAAGATGAAAGGGGGTGATAATTGTAAGTGGAGACAGAGTTTCATAATAGAGGTGATAATAACAGGCATTTATCTGTGAACCTGAGGGAGAGTTAAAATTGAGAAGGGTGGGTGGTGGCCCGAGGACGGTCCCTTGACTTACCTCTTCCGTGGAAATTTTCGCTCTTTCCAAGTTATGTCTATTTCTCCTCTTGGGTGTTAAAATCAAGCCTTTTCCAACAAAAAGATATTTCACTGAGGTATGGACTTATGTTTTTAAACATGGACCGTAAGGAGGACAGGAAGGAGATGGTTAGCTGAGAGAGAGTAAGGAAGGCTGAATTTGGACTGCGAAGCCGGTGGCTGAGCTGGGTGTCAGGCTGTAAAGGTGACCTTCAGGAACTGGCTGAGCTCTGCTGTGTTCTAACCCTGACCGCATCTCGGAACAGGACCCAGAGGGCCAGCTCACCGTCCTCGTCCCCAGGGATGGGGCGTGAGGGGACCTCTCTCTCCCCCCGCCAGGCCTCCGAGTGACAGTCATGTTGGCCGTCATTGCTCGGAGCTGTTCCGGGCAGCAGGGAACCAGGCACCGCAGCTTAGAAAGGTGGAGTAGGGCCTGCTGTGAAAAACGCAGGCTCTTGGAGATTTAAAATGTATTTTTCTTCCTATCTTTGGATGGAGAGATGTAAAAGCCGTGTGATAGATGAGGCCCAGGAAAGGGAGTTGTCATCAGATGCAGAGATTCTGCCCCCAGGCGCTGAAAGGATGCTCTGGTACCTGTCGTCTCCCTACCACCCGTCCTTTGCTTGGACGTAATTGGATTAAGAATCACTCTGTGGAGATCTGGACAAACCATTCTGGGCTTCTTAGGGAGGGATAAGTATTCTGTAAATACAAAGTCTGACCTGGCTGGAAAAGAATAATTTTTAAAGCTTAGAAAACTTGGCAGCATGTGTGTGTTTGGGTCCTGAGTTTTATTAAACTAAGTGATGAATGACTTCCAGGCAATGAGGCAGAGAGGCTAGAGAGAAGTTTCCAAGTGGTTGCCAATATGTCTAGAGCAAGGACACCAAATCCAGGTTCCCCAGCTGCTTTTTTGCTACAATGCCCTTACATTGTAAAAGTTGCTCTTTTTTTTCTGTTTTAACAATATTCAGACTCAGAACAGGGTTGCTGATATGTGATTTTTAAAATATTGTGCATACACGTGTCATCATTGACTCAATGGACATAAGTCTGAGCAAACTCCAGAAGATAGTGAAGGACAGGGAAGCCTGGCAAGCTGCAGTCCGTGGGGCTGCAGAGTCAGATACGATTGAGCTACTGAACAGCAGAAACAACACAGTTCTGAAAGTACCTTGTTTTGAAATAGTATGCATTTAAACTTCTTTTTTGGAGTGTTTGTGAAGTCAACTCAGGTCTGCTTTAGAAAGTAAAACTATATTTGTGTGTTAAGGTAAAAAATTCTCAGCAAGGCAAATGTTTAAAATATTTAAGGAAACAATGACAATATAGGATAGAGGTCATTGTTGGATGGTAACTGTTTAAATTCAAAAGACATACATCAACTCTGTTCTCTCCTTTAAAACACATCTGAGCCTTAATTAAACACCTATTTTTAGCAGAAGATTTTACTAATGTTCCACTAGAGGGCAGCATTTGATAAGGGTTTGATATATGGATTCACCGTGTATAGCTATCATAGAAGTTTAATTTGATTTTAAAACAATGATGGTAGTAGAAAATACGTATCCTGCTTTCATCAGCACAACTAAGGTAAAGAAGCTGTGCTGTGCTTGATTTCAACTTGGGGTAAACAGTCCTTAAAGCAGCGTATCCTGAGTTGAATAGGGTGTGTTTGTTTTGTAGTTTTCAAGATGAAAAAGCAATCAAAGGAACTAAAAACAATTTAGGTGGTACTTTACAAGGGCTGGATTGATCCCATTGGCTTGCTAAAAAGGAGTTTGGTTGTTTTAACTCAATCTCCAACACACTATTTACCCTCCCTGGGAAACCATCCAAATTTGGCTGCATTCCATATGCTAGAAAAAGCTCGGAGCTGGAGCCAACTGTGGGTTTGACTGAGGTGGCAGAATAGCCCAAGGAGAGGTTGCAGGCTGCTTCCCAGGGGCCAGAAGTGTCCTAGCCGCACCCGTTGGTCAGTAGTGACTGGGAAGTGGCAGAGAGGTGTGCCTGGCTCTTAGATGTTAGTCAATAAAAGTTGATTTTTCTTTTACTCACTTGCTATGCAACTGTATCCTGTCTTGTGGTGCTGCTTACCTTATTACACTTTTAAAAATTAAACAAACTCACGCACATGATAAACAAACAATGTAAGATGGAACATGATTAAAACTGCCTTTCTGACCTCCCAAACCAGACCCGCTGTCCAGAGGTAACCACCAGCAATGATTTTTTGGCATGTCATGCAGAAAATGTTCTTGCAGAAAGATGCTTACATCATTATAGGTATATGTTATACAAATAGGTGCAAATTATATAGACATTAGTCTATACTTTGTTTTTTTTTTCTGTTCCACAATGAATCTTGGATGACTTCCATATCTTATGGCTTAGGTTTTCAATTTTATTTCCCTAGTGAGACATACTTCTCAATGGCAGATACTTCATTTTTTTCCCTTTTCCTTTTTTGCCTCATAATGTCGGGGACTACTGTCATCATTCTAGGTGTTTAACAACCATTTTGAGAATAAAGAAGATGTCGTGTATACATATGTGTGTGTGTGTGTGCGCGCATGCATGCATGCTAAGTTGCTTCAGTTTTGTCTGACTTTTTGCGACCCTATGAACTGTATCCTGCCAGGTTCCTCTGTCCATGGGATTCTCCAGGCAAGAATACTGGAGTGGGTGGCCATGCTCTCCTCCAGGGGATCTTACCCACCCAGGAATCGAACCCGTATCTCTTACATCTCCTGTATTGGCAGGCAGGTTCTTTACTGCTAGCATCACCTGGGAAGCCTATATATGTGTTGTGTGTGTGTGTGTGTATACAATGGAATATTATTACTTAGCCATAAAAGAGTGAAATAATGATATTTGTTGCAACATGAAGGGAGCTAGAGATGATCATATTAGGTGAAGTAAGTCAGAGAAAGACAAATATCATGTGATATCACAAATATCATGTGATATATGTGGAATCTCAAAAAATGATGCAAATGAACTTATTTGCAAGACAGAAACAGACTCACAAACATAGAAAAACAAACGTAGGGTTACCAAAGGGAGAAGGGGAAGAGGAGGGAGAAATGAAGAGGATGGGATCAATAGATAGAGACTACAATATATAAAATAGACAAACAACAAAAAACCTACTGTATAGCACACAGAACTCTATTCAATATCCTATAGTAAATAACCTGTAGTAGAAAAGAATCTGAAAAGCAATGTTTATGTATTTTCTCTTTTTTTAAAAAAATTTATTGATTTATTTATTTTACTTTACAATATTGTATTGGTGTTGCCATACATTGACATGAATCTGCCACGGGTGTACATGTGTTCCCCATCCTGAACCCCCCTCCCCTCTCCCTCCCCATCCCATCCCTCTGGGTCATCCCAGTGCACCAGCCCTGAGCATCCTGACTGTTGCATAGAACCTGGACCGGTGATTCATTTCACATATACATGTTTCAATGCCATTCTCCCAAACCATCCCACCCTTGCCCTCTCCTACTGAGTCCAAAAGACTGTTATATACATCTGTGTCTCTTGCTGTCTCGCATACAGGGTTACAATTACCATCTTTCTAAATTCCATATATATGCGTTAGTATACTGTATTGGTGTTTTTCTTTCTGGCTTACTTCACTCTGTATAATAGGCTCCAGTTTCATCCACCTCATTAGAACTGATTCAAATGCATTCTTTTTAATGGCTGAGTAATATTCCATTGTGTATATATACCACAGCTTTCTTATCCATTCTTCTGCTGATGGACATCTAGGTTGCTTCCATGTCATGGCTATTATAAACAGTGCTGCGATGAACATTGGGGTACACGTGTCTCTTTCAATTCTGGTTTCCTTGGTGTGTATGCCCAGCAGTGGGATTGCTGGGTCATATGGCAGTTCTATTTCCAGTTTTTTTCAGGAATCTCCACACTGTTCTCCATAGTGGCTGTACTAGTTTGCATTCCCACCAACAGTGCAAGAATATTCCCTTTTCTCTATACCCTCTCCAGCATTTATTGCTCGTAGACTTTTTGATAGCAGCCAGTCTGACTGGCGTGAGATGGTACCTCATTGTGGTTTTGATTTGCATTTCTCTAATAATGAGTGATGTTGAGCATCTTTTCATGTGTTTGTTAGTCATCTGTGTGTCTTCTTTGGAGAAATGTCTGTTTAGTTCTTTGGCCCATTTTTTTTGATTGGGTCGTTTATTTTTCTGGAATTGAGCTGCAGAAGTTGCTTGTATATTTTTGAGATTAATTCTTTGTCAGTTGCTTCATTTGCTATTATTTTCTCCCATTCTGAAGGCTGTCTTTTCACCTTGCTTATAGTTTCCTTTGTTGTACAAAAGCTATAAACTCAAAATGGATTAAAGATCTAAACGTAAGACCAGAAACTATAAAACTCCTAGAGGAAAACATAGGCAAAACACTCTCTGACATAAATCACAGCAGGATCCTCTATGAGCCACCTTCCAGAATATTGGAAATAAAAGCAATAAATAAATAAACAAATGGGACCTATTTTCTCTTATTAATATATATTTTCTGAATCACTTTGCTGTATACCTGAAACATTGTAAATAACTATATTTCAATAAAAAAATAGAAAAACAAAACCAAAAATAACTCTTCTGGGATTGTTTGGCTGGAGTGTTAGTCTGCTCCTGGTGAGAAAGTAGGAGGAAGGTTTATAATCATATTAAGGAATTTGTTTTGTTCATTTCCAAATAATAAGAACTGAAAAGGGTACACTGGGTCATCTTGTCTAGTACTTTTCTCAGCTTCTTATACTTGAAATTGACTGCAAAAGCCTTGCATTATTTTGGTCTGCAGGTTGCCCCAGCTCTTTTCATTTGCCACTCAAGAGTGAGCTGTGCCTTTGAATTGGCAGGTGTTCACAATCTCATTATTACGACTGGATGCCCTGTGCTAACAGGGTATAAAGGGATCCTCAGACGCCAAAGATGGCATTCACATGGGTCTAATATTCCCATGCTATAGAGCACTGGCAGTTGTCCTTCATTTTAAAGGCTGTGTGTTAGGAGAGCTGAAATCGCATGCCAAAATCTTAGTACTTTTTACATTTTGTCCTTTGTTTACCTTTTATAGCCTTGATTTGAGGAAACTTTTTGTTCCCAAAAGATCTGTGAATTTCATCATTTAGAAATAATCATATCTATAGACTTGATTGTTGTGTAACCTCTCAATTTTTTTCCAAGTCCTTGCATAAGGAACTAGGGGGAGTTATGCTAAGTGACATGTCAGACAGAGAAAGACGCTATATGATTTCACTTGTAGGTGGAATCTAAAACACAAAAAGAGAAACAAGTGTAACAACACAGAAGTGGTGTTATAGATATAGAGAACAAATAGGTGGTTGCCAGAGGGGAGATGAGTGAGGGGAGGAAAGAAATAGGTGAGGGAGATTTAGAAGTACAGGATTCCAGTTGTAAAATGAATGAGCCATGGGTATGAAATACACAGTATTGGGAATCCTGTCAATAACTGTGTAGTATCTCTGTAGGGTGACAGATTGTAATTAGACTTGTGATAATTTTGAAATGTGCAGAAATGTTAAATCTCTATATTGTCTAATAGGAACTAATATAGTGTTGTGGGTAAATCATACTTGATAAACAAACTCCTAGAAAAAGAGATTGGATTTGTGGTTTCCAGAGGTGGGCATGGGAGAAAGGCAATTGATGGATGAAGGCAGCCAAAAGGGACAAACTTCCAGTGTTAGATAAGTAAATACTAGGGATGTGATGCACAACATGATAAACACGATTAACACTGCTGTATTGTAAGTGGAAGCTGTTAAGAGAGCAAATCCTAAGAGCTGTCATAACAAGGAAAAAGAAAAATATTTTTTCTATTTCTTTAATTTTTTATCTATATGGGTTGATGGCACAAGTTTTTTAAGGCACAACTTTGGTTCTATCATTTGCATTCAAGCCAGCAGACACTGAGGGACCTCTGTGTGCAGAGATGCGTCATGGATGCCTGGCTCTGGGGAAGATAATATAGATAAAGCTCAGTTTCTTTCCTGAGCAGATCTGAGGGTGATGGGGACCATAGCTGTATGGACAGTACTTCAAGGGAGGCTGCAAATGTGCTTCAGGAAGAGACAAAAAGAAGTGAGTTCATACGGGGGATGACATTGTGGTTTCGAAGAGGTGTGTTTGAGCTGGTTTTTCAAGGATTTGAAGATCTTGGTTGACCAATCACAGTTAGTGGAAAGATTTCTAGATTTGTAGACACTTTCTAATGATGACACATTCGAAAATGACAAACAGTCTGTGTCTAGAGGATCAGGTGAGTGGAAGAGGCTGGAGGCAGATCATGTCTACATTCAGAAGAGCTTTAATTGTCATGCTCCAGAATTTGGGATGGAAACCCTAGAAAAATGCCAGGGAGTGGATGATTGGATGGATGGTGATTGTGTTAATCAATTTAGGTAACATAGGGAATTCCCTAGTAGTTAGGACCTGGCACTTTGACTGCCATGGACCTGGGTTCGATCCCTGGTCAGGGAACTAATATCCTGCATACAAGCCACTAGACACCATCAAAGCAAACAAACACACACAAACCCCCAAATCCAAACAAACCAGGGAACATAGGTGTCCAGGGAGGGAGAGAGGATAGAATTATGTGGGCAGGGTTTTATACATACTATAGGGCACATCAGAGACTTTTCATTGATGGTTTCTGAAAAGATTTGGGGGAGTTCAAGCGGGCTAGTGATGGCAATGAGTGAATAAAAGATGAACAAAGTATGTTCTTCTTTATGAGAAAAAAAAATGGCCTTAGGTTACCTTTCTAGCTCTGCTTGCATGGCAGTCTGACAGAAATGGATGTTAGCTGTGTTACCAGGCAACACTGCTTCTGGTAAGAATGGCCCATGGTTGGTAAGCTGCATGTGGACTAGGATGTCCGTAAATGAATGTAACTGCCTGGTGAGAAGGCACAGCTTTGGGCTTCTCCTCATCGGGACCAGGAGGCCGTGGCTCAAGGACTGATGCACGGGGCTTCTCCCCCACCTGCATGTTTCCAGGCTCTCGTCTCTGACCTCTGACATACACCTTTAGAATTAGCCCCTGGTCCACTGGGAGCATCTCTACTGGTGTACTGCTTCCTGCCCGGGACCCCTAGTACAGCCAGCACCAGGTGATGCTCCTGTAAGTTCCCTTAGCTGAGCCGAAACTACAAAGAATGGACACTGCAGGAGTAAACATCGGATGTATTTGTATGTGACCAGCAGAAAGCCTTAATTTCTTCTTTCTGCGCCTGTAAGAATATTCTGGCTTTGTGTGAGCAACGTTTTTCTCCACTGAATCCCAACAATGATTTAGGTATATGTCCTTAGCATCTAGCACAGTCAAGGGTAGTCTCATGGCAGACACTTAGTCAATAATTGTTGTATAACCAGTATCAATAAGTAAATATTACCTTCCGTATTTCAAGTACTCTGTTAGTTGCTGGGACACAGATACATGTCAATATAGCCCTTCTCTCAAGAACTTCACATTCTACTAGATGGAAGGTTATATTTAAACTCTCACATTTTTCTGTCTTTCTCTCTACCAGCTACTCGCTAATTATCCTCCCCCTCATCATCATAGTTTGCACTTACTGAGCACATCTCTGCTAGAAATTATGCTTGGGGCTTTATACAGATTATCTAACTAAATCCTCATCACAGCCCTATGAGGTAATTTCTATGTTTCCCCATTTTACAGATGAGAAAGCTAAGTTTGTGGAACCAGGATTCAAACCCCAAAGTGTGAGTCTAGAGCCCCCTTTGTTTTTTATTTTTCCATTAAAAAAAAATTGAAGTCTACTTGATTTACAGTGTTATGTTAGTCTCTGGCATACAGTAAGGTAATTCAGATACATATATATATTCTTTTTCAGATTCTTTTCCACTATAGGTTTTTACAAGATATTGAGTATAGTTCCCTGTGTTATGCCGTAAGTCCTTGTTTGTTTTTATCTATTTTATATATACTAGTATGTAACTGCTAATCCCATCCTTCTAATTCACGTCTCCCGTCCCCTCTGTAGTAACCAGAAACTTGTTTTCTGTGCCTGTCAGTTTGTTTCTGTTTTGTAAATAAGTTCATTTGTATCATTTTTTAGATTTCACATAAAGTGATATATATTTCTCTTTCTCTGTTTAACTTATTTCACTTAGGGTGATAATCTCTAGGTCCATCCACGTTTCTGCAAATGGCATTATTTCATTCTTTTTTATGGTAGATCCCACCTTCTTAATTACTCCACCATTCTGCTTCTTGCTGCCAGCACTTCAGTAATACTTAGGTGACATGCATTTTAGGCATTTATCTGCTTGGTCATAAGAAGGACAAAACTACATCTTCTGTATGTCTAAAAGGAAAGCAAAGCCAATTATTCTTTGACTGTTTCATCTGTACAGTGGATTTAGGACTGATGTCATAAAAAGTCTAGTTCTCATTTACAAAATTGCTAAGTGGGAAATCACTTAAAATTCTGTGTAAGGCTTTAAAAATACACATGAGGCCAAAAACCAAACATTCCAATTTTTAAATGGGCAAAGGACCTGAAGAAACATTTTTCAAATGAAGATAGACAAATGGCTAACAGGTATATGAAAAGGTATAAATATCACTAATCATCAGGGACATGTAAGTCAAAGCCATAATGAGATATCACCTCACATCTCAAAAAATGAAAACTAGAACTACCGTATGATTCAGCAGTCCCACATCTGAAAATGGATCTGAAGTAAATAAAATCAGTATTTTGGAGCATCATCTGCAATCCCAAGTTCATCGCAGCTTTCTTCATGATAGCCAAGATACATGAACAACCTAAGGCCCCATGGATGGACAAATGGACAAAGGCGTGGTAGGTATATACAGGGGAATATTATTGCCCCATGGATG
>NW_024070203.1:55727644-55821990 GCF_014754425.2 Oryx dammah
CCCATGGATGGATGAATGGATAAAGGCGTGGTAGGTATATACAGGGGGATATTATTTAGCCACAGGAAAGAAGGAAATTCTGCCATTTGTGACAATGGATGAAGCTGGTGGGCATTACACTAACATGAGATAAGCCAGACAAAGATAAATATTGTGTGATTTCACTTATGTGTGGAATCTAAAAAAGGAGAAGAAAGGGAAATTTTCTAGAAGAGCAGATCTTGTCTTCTCACCACACACATAAGGCAAAAACTCACATGAACAAAGGAAATGTTGAACTCAAAGTTAGAAATTTATGCCTACTATATTTTAGATAGGGCTTCTCGGGAGGCGCAGGTGGTAAAGAACCCTCCTGCCAATGCAGGAGACGTAAGAGACGCGGGTTTGATCCCTGGGTCAGGAAGATCCCCTAGAGGAGGGCTTGGCAACCTACCCCAGTATTCTTGCCTGGAGAATCCCATGGACAGAGGAGCCCGGCAGGCTATACTCCATAGGGTCGCAAAGAGTCGGACGCGACTGAAGCAATTTAGCACACATGCACACATATCCTTTAGATAAGGCTCAGGCTATAGGGCTTTTTGGTTTTACCTTACCTTCCACATGCTGACTTATTTTATTTTATACTGGTGGAAATCTCAGATAATTTTATTTTAAACTTTAATTATGCCTTGAAGAATTTTTCAAGTGTTGTTATGGGCTTAAGTGCTGTAGAGTGTTCTACATACTAACACTAAATTTTTTCAAGCACAGGGCAACTGGAAAGACTTTAATCTGTCTAATTTTTATTGGTAATGCTTGAAAATGCTGGAGAGACCCTATTTCTCTTTCCTTGTTTCCTTGACAGTCTCTCCTTACTGTCTTCTTTCTCCCCTCTTCCATCCTCCTCTAGTTTACTTGGGAAAGGCACTTTGGTCTCACTCCTGTCCCAGCCAGGCCCTTGTGAAGGCCCCACCATATTGTTTGGTTTCTCACCTCCTGGATCTCCTTTTCCCTCGCCCAGCTCTTGTAGAGACTTCTGGGGAGAGGTGACAGAGAATCCAAGTACACTCCTGTCCCCAAATCACTATGACACCATGAATACAAGGCTGTGTGCTTAGGTAAGGAGTCCAGGTCAGTTCAGTTCAGTCGCCCAGTCATGTCCGACTCTTTGCAACCCCATGAATTGCAGCACGCCAGGACTCCCTGTCCATCACCAACTCCCGGAGTTCACTCAGACTCACGTCCATCGAGTCAGTGATGCCATCCAGCCATCTCATCCTCTGTGATCCCCTTCTCCTCCTGCCCCCAATCCCTCCCAGCTTCAGGGTCTTTACCAATGAGTCAACTCTTCGCATGAGGTGGCCAAAGTATTGGAGTTTCAGCTTCAGCATCAGTCCTTCCAATGAACACCCAGGACTGATCTCCTTTAGGATGGACTGGTTGGATCTCCTTGCAGTCCAAGGGACTCTCAAAAGTCTTCTCCAACACCACAGTTCAAAAGCATCAATTCCTCAGTGCTCAGCTTTCTTCACAGTCCAACTCTCACATCCATACATGACCACTGGGAAAACCATAGCCTTGACTAGACGGAACTTTGTTGGCAAAGTAATGTCTCTGCTTTTCAATATGCTATCTAGGTTGGTCATAACTTTTCTTCCAAGGAGTAAGCGTCTTTTAATTTCATGGCTGCAGTCACCATCTGCAGTAATTTTGGAGCCCCCAAAATAAAGTCTGACACTGTTTCCACTGTTTCCCCATCTATTTCCCATAAAGTGATGGGACCAGATGCCATGACCTTAGTTTTCTGAATGTTGAGCTTTAAGCCAACTTTTTCACTCTCCTCTTTCACTTTCATCAAGAGGCTTTTTAGTTCCTCTTCACTTTCTACCATAAGGGTGGTGTCATCTGCGTATCTGAGGTTATTGATATTTCTCCTGGCAATCTTGATGCCAGCTTGTGCTTCTTCCAGCCCAGCATTTCTCATGATGCACTCTGCATAGAAGTAAAATAAGCAGGGTGACAATATATAGCCTTGATGTACCCCTTTTCCTATTTGGAACCAGTCTGTTGTTCCATGTCCAGTTCTAGCTGTTGCTTCCTGACCTGCATATAGCTTTCTCAAGAGGCAGGTCAGGTGGTCTGGTATTCCCATCTCTTTCAGAATTTTCCACAGTTTATTGTGATCCACACAGTCAAAGGCTTTGGCATAGTCAATAAAGCAGAAATAGATGTTTTTCTGTAATTCTCTTGCTTTTTCAATGATCCAGTGGATGTTGGCAATTTGATCTCTGGTTCCTCTGCCTTTTCTAAAACCAGCTTGAACATCTGGAAGTTCACGGTTCACATACTGCTGAAGCCTGGCTTGGAGAATTTTGAGCATTACTTTACTAGTATGTGAGATGAGTGCAATTGTGCAGTAGTTTGAGCATTCTTTGGCATTGCCTTTCTTTGGGATTGGAATGAACACTGACCTTTTCCAGTCCTGTGGCCACTGCTGAGTTTTCCAAATTTGCTGGCATATTGAGTGCAGCACTTTCACAGCATCATCTTTCAGGATTTGAAATAGCTCAAATGGAATTCCATCACCTCCACTAGCTTTGTTCATAGTAATGCTTTCTAAGGTCCACTTGACTTCACATTCCAGATGTCTGGTTCTAGGTGAGTGATCACACCATTGTGAGTATCTGGGTCGTGAAGCTCTTTTTTTGTACAGTTCTTCTGTGTATTTTTGCCACCTCTTCTTAATATCTTCTGCTTCTGTTAGGTCCATACCATTTCTGTCCTTGATTGAGCCCATCTTTGCATGAAATATTCCCTTGGTGTCTCTAATTTTCTTGAAGAGATCTCTAGTCTTTCTCATTCTGTTGGTTTCCTCTATTTCTTTGATCACTGAGGAAGGCTTTCTTATCTCTCCTTGCTATTCTTTGGAACTCTGCATTCAGATGCTTATATCTTTCCTTTTCTCCTTTGCTTTTTGCTTCTCTTCTTTTCACAGCTATTTGTAAGGCCTCCTCAGACAGCCATTTTGCTTTTTTGCATTTCTTTTCCATGGGGATGGTCTTGATCCCTGTCTCCTGTACAATGTCATGAACCTCTGCCCACAGTTCATCAGGCACT
This sequence comes from Oryx dammah, assembly GCF_014754425.2. Lineage (NCBI taxonomy): Eukaryota > Metazoa > Chordata > Mammalia > Artiodactyla > Bovidae > Oryx > Oryx dammah. The sequence goes on from NW_024070203.1 coordinate 55,730,741, forward strand.
CTGTCTATCAGATCTAGTCCCTTAAATCTATTTCTCACTTCCACTGTATAATCATAAGGGATTTGATATAGGTCATACCTGAATGGTCTAGTGGTTTTCCCCACTTTATTTTGAATTTGGCAATAAGTAGTCCATGATCTGAGCCACAGTCAGCTCCTTGTCTTATTTTTGCTGACTGTATAGAGCTTCTCCATCTTTGGCTGCAAAGAATATAATCAATCTGATTTCAGTGTTGACCATCTGGTGATGTCCATGTGTAGAGTCTTCTCTTGTGTTGTTGGAAGAGAGTGTTTGCTATGACCAGTGTGTTCTCTTGGCAAAACTCTATTAGCCTTTGCCCTGCTTCATTCCGTACTCCAAGGCCAAATTTGCCTGTTACTCCAGGTGTTTCTTGATTCCTACTTTTGCATTCCAGTCCCCTATAACCCAAGTAAGATGATAGGTGTTGCGTGAGGGCATTAGAGGGCAGACATACTGAAACCATACTCACAGAAAACTAGCCAATCTGATCACACGGACCACAGCCTTGTCTAACTCAGTGAAACTAAGCCATGCCGTGTGGAGCCACCAAAGACGGGCGGGTCATGGTGGAGAGGTCTGACAGAATGTGGTCCACTGGAGAAGGGAATGGCAAACCACTTCAGTATTCTTGCCTTGAGAACCCCATGAACAGTATGAAAAGGTAAAATGATAGGCTACTGAAAGGGGAACTCCCCGGGTTGGTAGGTGCCCAATATGCTACTGGAGATCAGTGGAGAAATAACTCCAGAAAGAATGAAGGGATGGAGCCAAAGCAAAAACAATACCCAGTTATGGATGGGACTGGTGATAGAAGCAAGGTTCAATGCTGTAAAGAGCAATATTGCATAGGAACCTGGAATGTCAGGTCCATGAATCAAGGCAAATTGGAAGTGGTCAAACAGGAGATGGCAAGAGTGAATGTCGACATTCTAGGCATCAGCGAACTAAAATGGACTGAAATGGGTGAATTTAACTCAGATGACCATTATATCTACTACTGCGGGCAGGAATCCTTTAGAAGAAATGGAGTAGCCATCATGGTCAACAACAAAGTCCAAAATGTGGTACTTGGATGCAATCCCCAAAATGACAAAATGATCTGTTTGTTTCCAAGGCAAACCATTCAACATCATGGTAATCCAAGCCTATGCCCCAACCAGTAACGCTGAAGAAGCCGAAGTTGAACGGTTCTATGAAGACCTACAAGACGTTTTAGAACTAACACCCAAAAGGAGTCCAAGTGGGACACTTTTGAGAGTGAAGCAGACACTGTTAGCAGTTATACCAGGGTGATACAGACACAACGTGGCAGTTCCAGGCAAGCTGAGATGAACAGTGACCTTAGTACTGGAGGCATTTCCTGAAGGTTTGTGGACAACAGGAGGAAAACACAGGGCAAGTAACAGCTTGAACTCGTCTATCACTCACTCATGGTCTTCTGGCAAGCTCCTCATTGTCCCTACTCTAAGAGCTTCCTGGTTTCCTCGGACTGCACCATGTTGCTCATGGCTCAGGTTTGGGGAGGAGGAGAGGTAGATGTGAAGGAACCTCTCTTTCCTGCAATGTCCATTAGGGTAACCATTGGTCACATTTGGAAATGTAAATTTAAGCTAACTAAATAAACAACAGACTGGTTCTGAATAGGAAAAGGAGTACATCAAGGCTTTATGTTGTCGCCCTGCTTATTCAACTTCTATGCAGAGTGCATCATGAGAAACGCTGGGCTGGAAGAAGCACAAGCTGGCATCAAGATTGCCAGGAGAAATATCAATAACCTCAGATACGCAGATGACACCACCCTTATGGTAGAAAGTGAAGAGGAACTAAAAAGCCTCTTGATGAAAGTGAAAGAGGAGAGTGAAAAAGTTGGCTTAAAGCTCAACATTCAGAAAACTAAGGTCATGGCATCTGGTCCCATCACTTTATGGGAAATAGATGGGGAAACAGTGGAAACAGTGTCAGACTTTATTTTGGGGGCTCCAAAATTACTGCAGATGGTGACTGCAGCCATGAAATTAAAAGACGCTTACTCCTTGGAAGAAAAGTTATGACCAACCTAGATAGCATATTGAAAAGCAGAGACATTATTTTGCCAACAAATTTCCATCTAGTCAAGGCTATGGTTTTCCCAGTGGTCATGTATGGATGTGAGAGCTGGACTGTGAAGAAGGCTGAGCACCAAAGAATTGATGCTTTTGAACTGTGGTGTTGGAGAAGACTTTTGAGAGTCCCTTGGACTGCAAGGAGATCCAACCAGTCCATCCTAAAGGAGATCAGTCCTGGGTGTTCATTGGAAGGACTGATGCTGAAGCTGAAACTCCAATACTTTGGCCACCTCATGTGAAGAGTTGACTCACTGGAAAAGACTCTGATGCTGGGAGGGATTGGGGGCAGGAGGAGAAGGGGATGACAGAGGATGAGATGGCTGGATGGCATCACTGACTCAATGGACATGAGTTTGAGTGAACTCTGGGAATTGGTGATGGACAGGGAGTCCTGGCGTGCTGCAATTCATGGGGTTGCAAAGAGTTGGACACGACTGAGCGACTAAATTGAACTGAAATAAATAAAAATATTCAGTTTCCTGGTAATATCACCACCTCTCAAGAATTCACAGGCTAACGTGGCTAGTGGCTATCATGTTGGCTGGCATGGATGTAGAGTATGTTCATTATCTCAGAAAGTCCTATTGGACAGCATTGTTTTTTCCTCTAATCTCCCCACTTCCATTTCCCGGGTCCTTTATTCTTTCCTCCTCACAAACACACACACACACACACACACACACACACACAAGTTCAACTGTGCAGATAACATTTGTTTATTATGTGGGTTTCCCAGGTGGTGCTAGTGGTAAAGAACCTGTCTGCCAATGCAGGAGACATAAGAAACTCGGGTTTGATCCCTAGGTCGGGGGGATCCCATGGAGGAGGGCATAGCAACCCACTCCAGTTTTCTTGTCTGGGAAATTCCATGGACAGAGGAGCCTGGCAGGCTACACTCCATAAGGTCACAGAGAGTCAGACACAATTAAAGCAACTTAGCATGCACATTATATAGAAAAATTGGCTACTCAGTCTTGCCCAAAGGGTCTCTTTTCTTTCTACTAAAAAGAACTATCAATGTTCCCCGAGGTGTTTTCCTCAAAACTAAAGATCCCTCTAGCTAGAGATGAATGATCCCTCTCTGCCAGAAGGCAGAAATATCTACAGTTGGTTCTGGTTTCTCTGAAGTTATGACACTGATTTTCGAACGTGACATTTGGAAGCATTTTTATTACTTTATCATCATATGGTGAAGAAAGAAGTAGAAGAAGTTCTAAATCAAATACTTTGTTTATTTGGCTATAAAAAGTAAAGAGAAGAAAATGAAAAAGAATTACAGCTCAGCCTTCGGCACAACGTCAACTTTTAAATAGAAGATATTTGACTTGTACTGGGGAAAAGTCTGCACTGTGTTAAATAATCTTGCCAGATGGCCGTCCAAACAAATGAAGTGAAGCAAAACAGGCCAGATTTACAGTTTCATTGCAGTCAAAAATAACTTTTCTATTATTCCTCTTCAGTCACTAAGTCATGTCCAAGTCTTTGCGACCCCACGGACTGCAGTGCTCCAGGCCTCCCTGTCCTTCAACATCTCCTGGAGCTTGCTTAAACTCATGTCCATTGTGTTGGTGATGCCATCCAACTGTCTCATCCTTTGTCATTCCCTTCTCCTCCTGCCCTCAATTTATCCCAGCCTCAGGGTTTTTCCAATGAGTTGGTTCTTTGCATCAGGTGACCAAAGTGTTGGAGCTTCAGCTTCAGCATCAGTTCTTCCGATGAATATTCTGGATTGATTTTCTTTAGGATTGACTGCTTGGATCTCCTTGCTGTCCAAGGGACTCTCAAGAGTTTTCTATTATTAAAAGTAAATAATTTCATGTTAAGGTGTTGCAGTATACATAACAATTTGCGGTTGTGAGACATGCTAGAAAATAGCTATATTGCACAAAATGGCAAACATATGCCCAAGAAAGAGGCTATTCCCTTTGTCTAGGCAATTCCAAGGGTGTATGCTTATAATCCAGTTTTTCCAAATGATTATCAGATTGTTAAACTTTTAGGGTTTAAGCTTCTGTTCAGAAACATTTGTTGCTTGTGTCTTCTCAGAAAACCACCTTCCTTTCATTGCTGTCCCCTCAGAAAACTTAACACGAAGATGCTGCTCTTCATATTTTCCTTTTTTTGTAACTCATTGTTTTGAGAGAAGATCCGACTCCATGTGACTGAAGTAGCCTTGCAGTTTTATTTTGTTTATTCATTTAATAAACTTTCAAGTGCATTTTGATGGCTCTTCCTCCCAAGTTTGTTTGGAATTTAGGCTTCCATTTCTGCCTTTGGTAGACTAGATAGACAGAGGCTATGACATTATGTACAAGGAAAGGGAGGTGCCCAATTCACTACTGGAAATTTTGATCAATCACCAGCTGAATGCGATAAACTAAGGTGCATGAGTTGGGAAAATAATACATAAGAAAAGATGATCAACACTGAGTGCAGTAAATCTCCTACATACAAACCTTGAAGTTGCAAACTTTGAAAGATGTGAACGTGTGTGGTCATGTCCAATCACATAGGTAAATTCACTGTTCTGGCACACATTGTCACACACATGCATCCTCTACAAGTGGTTGTGCTTTTATGTACTTTATGGTACAGTACTGTATAGAGTTGGAGAAGGCAATGGCAACCCACTCCAGTACTCTTGCCTGGAAAATCCCATGGACAGAGGAGCCTGGTAGGCTGCAGTTCATGGGGTCTCGAAGAGTCGGACACGACTGAGCGACTTCACTTTCACTTTTCACTTTCATGCATTGGAGAAGGAAATGGCAACCCACTCCAGTGTTCTTGCCTGGAGAATCCCAGGGACGGCGGAGCCTGGTGGGCTGCCGTCTATGGGGTCACACAGAGTCGGACACGACTGAAGCGACTTAGCAGCAGCAGCAACTGTATAGAGTACAGTAGTCTAGGGTCTTTATTTCAAGCCCAGGATGTCCAGAAGCAAGTGCAAAAACAGTGGTGATGTAGCTAGAAGTGCTAAGAAGGGCCAGCTGTTGTTCTGGACTACTGTACATTTCAAGGTACTGTTCTGTAAGATTAGAAATCTTTTCTTTATATCTTGTGTTTGTTTTTTTATGTATTATTTGTATGAAAAGTATTATATAGTACTATATAACTGATTTGGCTTCCCTGGTGACTCAGCAGTAAAGAATCGACCTGCAATGCAGGATCCACAGGAGACCTGGGTTCGATCCCTAAGTTGGGAAGATCCCTTGGAGGAGGGCATGGCAACCCACTGCAGTATTCTTGCCTGGAGAATCCCATGGACAGAGGGGCCTGGCAGGCTATAGTCCATAGGGTCGCAAAGAGTCAGTCACAACTGAATGACTTAGCATACATGCACGGGTAGGATCTAGAGTTGTATCCTTTAAGCAAAGGAAATTTCCCAAAGTACACAAAATAGAAAGAAAAGTGGAAGTGAAATCGCTCAGTCGTGTCCGACTCTTTGAGACCCCATAGACTGTAGCCCACCAGGCTCCTCTGTCCATGTGATTTTCTAGACAATAGTACTGGAGTGGATTACCATTTCCTTCTCCAGGGGATCTTCCCGACCCAGGGATCGAACCTGGGTTTCCCGCATTGTAGACAGAGGCTTTACTGTCTGAGCCACCAGGGAAGTCCACACAAAATAGGAGTTACACAATCAGGTTTCTGTTTTTAAGATCTCAGTGGCTTCTGTGAGGAGAGTGCTTTGAAAGGATGCAAAAGTGGCAGAGGGAGATCTGAGGAAGTACAGGTCGTAGATGATGAGGGCTTCCACCTGGGTAAGCAGAGGAAACAAAATTGAGTAGATTTAAGAGATATTTGAGGAGGGCATAGCTACCCACCCCAGTATTCTTGCCTGGAGAATCTCATGGACAGAGGAGCCTGGCAGGCTACAGCTGATGGAGTCGCCAAGAGTTGAACACGACTGAAGCGACTTAGCACGCACGCATGAGATATATAGGAGGTAAAATCCAATGGACTTGGTAAAATCCAATAGATTTGCCACAAGAAGAAAAGGAGAAGGTGGTGTCAAAGATGACACTGGGCCGGGAGAAGTATAGGATGCTATAAGGTAAACACTAACTGGGGAAGGGAAGGAGGAATTCCAAAGAGGCAGAAAGGACAGTGAGGAGCAAAGCTCGGGCCTGATCTCACCAGAGGTCCTACAGGAGGAGGAGGTGAGAGCAGTGCCAGTACATTTAGGGTGGGCCTGTACACAGTCAAGTGGGCCTGTGCCCTGATCTCCAGAGGATGCTGCAGACAGTGGCCATCTTGGCACCAGAGAGGCCATGCCAGGGAGGTAGTGTGGCAGCCCTCCAGTCTCCCAGGGCTCCAGGAGGGAGGGAGAAGGGTTGAGACAGACCAGGAGGCTGAAAGCCTCCTAGAGGGAGTAACAAGGGACATTATCAGAAGTTAACCATGGACTGTGCCAGCTAGAGACCACAGCAGAGTCACGATGGATGAGTCAAGAGGGGATGATGGTCAAAAAGAATGAAATAATGCCATTTGGAAGCTACAGGGATGGAGCTAGAGATGATCATACTCAGCAAAGTAAGTCAGAAAGAGAAAGACAAATATCATATGATGTCACTTATATATGGAGTCTAAAATACAACACAAATCAACATATCCATAAAACAAAAATAGACTCACAGACATAGAACATAGAACAGACTTGTGGTTGCCGAGGGCTGGTGGGATAGGGGTGGGAAGAACTGGGAGTTTGGGATGAGCAGAGGCAAACTGTTAAATATAGGGTGGATAAACAACAAGGTCCTACTGTATAGCACAGGAAACTATATTCAATATCTTATAACTAAATGGAAAAGAATATGAAAAAGAATATCTGTATTAAAAAAAGAATGGATGATGGGATGGTAGAGACAGGAATCCAAAGACCAGGTGGAATTAAGTTCACCTTAGATGAAAACACATGACTTTCTGGGACCAAAGACTGTTCCATGTTACCATCTCCATGCCTGCTTGCATGCTCAGTCGCTCTGTCCTGTCTTACTCTTTTGAGATCCCATGGACTGCAGCCCTCCAGGCTTCTCTATCCATGGGATTATCCCAGCAAGAATACTGCAGTGGATTGCCATTTTCTCCTCCCGGGGATCTTCCTGACCCAGGGATAGAACCTGCGCCCCTTGCATTGGCAGGTGGATGCTTTACCACTGAGCCACACAGGAAGCCCTAGTTCCATGCTTGATCAGGGGCAAAATGCTCAGAGAAAAAGGAGGCAGGGATAACTTGGGTTAACTGAATTTAACCAGGAAAAAAGAGCCTTGAGAAGATCCATAATTTTATAAAAATTCAGTAAGTAATGGTAATCAATTCTGGAAAATGGCTGAGTTAATTGTAAATGAGATGGAGACAATTAGCTAGCTATTTGGGAAGAAAAAAAATACATTTTAAACTTTACCTATATCAAAATATTCTAGATAGAAAAAAAAAGAGCCATAAGTAAAACCTGAAGGAAAATATAAGGGAGTATTTCCTGACACTTAAATTTGAGGGGCCCATCTAAACTATAAGTAAGATGTGAAAAAAAAAAAAAATTGGCAGACAATGATAAAAAGATTTTAAAATTTGCAGGCAAAAATGTCTGATGACTGCATTTAAAATGTACATAAATTGGGTACTACTTAGCCATAAAAAATGAAATATTGCCATTTTTAGCAATGTGGGTGGGCCTAGAGAACATTATGCTTAGTGAAATAAGTCAGACAGAGAAAGACAGATACTATAATTACTTATATGTGGAATCTAAAAAGTAATACAAATGAATGCATATGCAAAAGAGAAACATATATGCAGAATCAGAAAATAAATTCGTGGTTATCAAAGGGAAGAAGAAAGTAGGGAGGGACAAAATTAGGTGTATGGGATTAACTTTGTTGGAGAGCTCTTTACCATCTGAGCCACCAGGGAAGCACATATAGAAAAGCAATGAGCAAAAAGGATGTATTCTATATGACAGAGAATTGTATCCAGTATCTTATAACAACCTATAATGGAATATAACCTGCAAAACTACTGAATCTCTATGCTGCACATTTGAAATTGACACAATATTGTAAATCAACTATAGCTCAATCAAAAAGTGTACATAAACTGAGATAACTATTATAGCAAATAAGGCAGATATTTAAAGCCTAACAATCTAAAGAATACCTACTAATACATAAAGGTAAGGTTTCAAATGATAAATAGGCAAAGGATGTGAACTGACATGTTGTCAATAGAAATTATAAATGGTTGACCTAGAAAAATGTTTAATACTATCAGTTAATATTCCAGAAATGTAATTTATTTATTTTTTCAATTAAAAAAATTTTTTTTTGGCCATCCTGTGTGGCATGTGGAATCTTAATTCCCCAACCTGGGATGGAACCTCTGCTCCTGTAGTGGAATCATGGAGTCTTAACAACTGGATCATCAGGGAAGTCCAAGAAATATAGTTTATAAGAAGAATGATGTGCCTTTTAATATGTATCAACTTAGGAATGATTTTAAAAATGATAACACTCATCTCAGTTGAGCATACAGAAAAATATCCATTTTGCTGATGGGAGAGAAAATTGAGCCAGATCATTTGGAGAGTAATTTGGCAATCTGGATTAAGGGTTTTAAAGAGTTTAAAACTGGAAATAACCTATGTTTTCCAAATAGGGGACTATTTTAAGAAATCAGTATATATCTGCATAGTGTACTATTACCCAGCCATTAAGATAGAGGCATTTGAAAATATTTAATGACATGAAAAAATGCATATGCTATAACATTAAGTGGTTAAGAGAAATGTGCTGAATTATATAAACAGTGTGATCACAACTATGCAAAAAAAAAATGCACAGAAATAGTTTGAAAAAAAATGCAGCAATGTACCCATGCTTATTTTTGAGTGTGTAGTTATCAGTGATTTTATTTTCTTTCTACTTTTCTGCACTTGTATTGTGTGGAAGAATTCTAAATTGGAAAAAATTAGAAAATAATCTTTGTTAGAAGTAAATATATACTTCTAGCTTTTATGTAACTTAACTAATGGCTCCTTGTTCTAATAGTTTACAGATGATTTTGTTGAATAATGCATTTGTCTCAGGGTATTTAAGTGATGATACTATTGATGACTCATAAACTTTTATGGCCCTCAATCTGTGTCAGGCACAATTTAAAATACTTTACACTTATTAACTCATTTAGAACTCACAGGACTCATGAGGTAGGTCATATTAATACCCACATTTTATGGAGCAGGAAATTGAAACACAGAGAGGTTAACTAATCTTCCGAAGGTCACATTGGTGGAGCTGAAATCTGAACTCAGGTAGTGTCTCTTCAGTACTCCTACCCTCTGAACTCCACCCTGTTACATTTAAGAGAATAGATAACCTTGTCTTTCAGAAAGCTAGCCAACAATAAAGGCTTATGAAAACAAGTTAGCGTCAGATAACATTGTTGTTGTTCAGTCACTCATCTGACTCTCTGTGATCCCATGGACTGAGGCATGCCAGACTTCCCTGTCCTTCACTGTATCTCGGAGTTTGCTCAAACTCATGTCTGTTGAGTTGATGATGCCCTCCAACCATCTAATCCTCTGCCGCCCCCTCCTCCTCCTGCCTTCAGTCTTTCCCAGCATCAGGGTCAGCTCTTTGCATCAGGTGGCCAGAGGATTGGAGCTTCAGCTTCAGGATCAGTCTTTCCAATGAATATTCAGAGTTGATTTCTTTTAGGATTGACTAGTTGGATCTCCTTGCAGTCCAAGGGACTCTCAAGAATCTCCTCCAGCACCACATTTTGAAAGCGTCAATTCTTTGGCGCTCAGCATTCTTTAAGGTCCAACAGTCACATCCAAACAACATTAATAAACATAAAAGGACATTCTTGGGGCATGAATCTTATCTATGAAATAAGAGAGTTAAACTAGATGATCTTTAATATCCCTCAGGTGTAAATTCTATAATTATATTTATTAGCAATAAAAATGGACTTTCATTTACTATACTAGGAGTGACAGCTATTTTCTCCCTCCCCATCACAGCCTTGCCAACCTCACACTTTTTAATTAGAGACCCTCCCATGTGAACCCTGATACCACTGAGCAAGGAAAGATATTTGGAACAAGGAAAGATATTTCCTTGCAAGGAAAGACATTTGATTGGAGCAAGGAAAGATATTTCACCCAAGCCTGGCCAATGATTTCTGAGTTTAGGACTGGTGATACAAAATTCTAGCACACTTTTGACTACATGTGCTGTGAATTCAACGTTGGTCTCTTGCGGCCATTTTTCATCTTGTGCTAGAGAAGCAAAGATGGCAGCTATGTAGGGAGAGAAGAAAAGAAACCTACAGAGATGAGTCCTGATTCTGCTGCCTCATGGAGGTGAGAGGATGGGACTGGAAAGGTGGGGAGTGTGGCTTTCTTGCTTCCTAATGGCTTTCTCAATCTTGGTTCTAGGATTCCATGATGTCTGGCAACTCTGTGTGACCTTGGATCCTATGAGAGACCTTGTGTCCTCTCAATAAACCCCTGCACTTGTGTTTGCTTAATCTAGCTTGAGTGGTTTATTACTCACTTTCAGCCATGTGAGACACATGGTTGCAGCTGGTCCCCAGCATGTCTGGTGTGGGTAGCCAAATAGTGAACAGTGACCAACTTTTGCACTGAGCCTTTTTGCAGAATCTGACTTGGGATGTTTTCCTGCAACAATCTGGGCTTTATCATGAAATCAGTTACAATAAGGGACACACTAAGAACCGGAGTGACAGTGAAGATGGTTTGGGGTACTTCTCCAGTGGCACAGTGGATAGGAATCCACCTGCCAGTGCAGGGGACATGGATTTGATTCCTGGTCCTGGGAGATCCCACATGCCATGGAGCAACCAAGCCTGTGGGCCACAACTACTGAGCCTGGATGCTATAACTCCTGAAGCCTGGGCACCTAGAGCCTGTGCTCTGCAACAACTGCAACAAAGAGTAATCCCCACTCACTGCAACTAGAGAAAGTTTGAGTAAAGCAACGAAGACCCAGGGAAGCCAAAAATAAATAATTTTTTATAAGTAAAATTATTAAAAAAGAAAAAAGAGAAAGAGAAAGAGATACGGCGAGGGACCTGCAAGCCAGCTTGTTGGCTGAAGGCTTTGGTCTGGGATTCAGGGCTAGTTTGTAGGTTTAACATGGAGCTGAGGACTTTTGGTTGCTTTCAGTTTACCCAGGGCTTATCATGCTTTGGAAGGGAGTTGATTCATAGTCAGCCACCTCCTGAGAGACTCTGGATCAGCCAGTGGGACAGTGTCTTGGTGTTAAGAGTTGTGTGTTAGAGTTTTGTCTCTCCACGTCCTGTGTGGAGGGCCCCTGGAGCAGAGGTGCAGACCTGTGCTGGGCACTTTGCCACCCTTTATGTTTCCTGTGGCATTGTGTGGGACCCTGTCTCTCTTGCTTCTGATACTGTTGATGTCTTGGCCTAGGCTGGTCTTTCTGTGTGCCAGGCAACACTTGCATTGTTGTTGTTGCTGGATCGCTCAATCGTCTGACTCTCTGTGACCCCATGAACTGCAGCACACCAGGCTTCCCTGTCCTTCACTCCTCCCAGAATTTGCTCAAACTCAGGGCCACTGAGTCAGTGATGACATCTAACCATCTCATTCCCTGTTGCTCCCTTCTCCTGCCTTCAATCTTTCCCAGCATCAGGGTGTTTTCCAATGAGTCGGCTCTTCATATCAGGTGGCTAAAATATTGGAGCTTCAGCATCAGTCCTTCCAATGAATATACAGGGTTGGTTTCCTTTAGGATTGACTGGTTTGATCTCCTTGCTGTCCAGATGTCCAAGGGACTCCAAGAGTCTTCCCTAGTACAACAGTTTGAAAGCAACAGTTCTTTGGCACTCAGCCTTCTTTACAATTCTCACATCCATACATGACTACTGGAAAAACCATAGCTTTGACTATATGGATCTTTGTTGGTAAAGGGATGCCTGCTTTTTAATATGCTGTTTAGGTTTGTCATTGCTTTTCTTCCAAAGAACAAACATCTTTTAATTTCATGTCTGCAGCCACCATCTGCAGTGATTATGGAGCCCAAGAAAAGAAAATATTCTACTTTTACCCCACCTATTTGCCATGAAATGATGGGTCTGGATGCCATGATCTTACTTTTTTGAATGTTAAGTTTTAAGCCAGCTGTTTTACTCTCCTCTTTAACTCTTATCAAGAGGTTCTTTAGTCTCTCTTCACTTTCTGCTGTTAGAGTGGTATCATCTGCATATCTAAGATTATTATTTCTCCCGGCAATCTTGATTCCAGCTTGTGTTTCTTCCAGTCCAGCGTTTCTCATGATGTACTCTGCATAGAAGTTAAACAAGCAGGGTGACAATATACAGCCTTGACGTACTCCTTTCCCAATTTTGAACCTGTCTGTTGTTCCATGTCTGGTTCTAACTGTTGCTTCTTGACCTGCATACAGGTTTCTCAGGAGACTGGTAAGGTGGTCTGGTATTCCCATCTCTTTTAAGAATTTTCCACTGCAGCGCAACTTAGCTTGTGCTCGACAGCTACTGAGCCTGTGCTCTAGAGCGTGTGAGCCGGAACTAGTGAAGCCCGTGTTCCTAAAGCCGTGCTCCACAACAAGAGAAGTCAGCACAACAAGCAGCCCTCACACCACAACTAGCGATTAGCCCCCATCTGCTGCAACTGGAGAAAGCATGTGCAAAGCAACGAAGACCTAGCACAGCAAAAGAAACAAAAACAAAAACAAAAACCCACCAAAGTTGGTGTTACTTCCCACAGTGAAATTTGTACTGATGGAGAGTTGATGTAGAGCCATACCTGGTTGCTTTATCACATATAGTCTCAAAGGCAGAGTGTATGGTACAAATGCAGTTGCTTCTAAAACATTTACATTGGAAAAAAAAAAGAATTTCCCACAGTTTGTCATTATCCACACAGTCAAGGGCTATAGCATAGTCAATGAAGTAAAACTAAATTTTTTTGGAATTCTCTTGCTTTTTCTGTGATTCAGCAGATGTTGGCAATTTGATCTCTGGTTCTTCTGCCTTTTCTAAACCCAGCTTGTACATCTGGAAGTTCTTAGTTTACATACTGTTGAAACCTAGCTTGAAGGAATTTGACCATAATCTTGCTAGCATGTGAAATGAGTGCAACTATACAGTAATTTGAACATTCTTTGGCATTGCCCTTCTTTGGGATTGGAATGAAAACTGACTTTTTCCAGTCCTGTGGCCACTGCTGAGTTTTCCAGATTTGCTGGTATATTGAGTAAAGCGCTTTAACAGCATCATCTTTTAGGATTTTAAATAGCTCAGCTGGAATTCCAATAATTGTATATAATTTAGAAAAAATGTAATCAAGTTAAACTGAACTGGCTGTTTCTCAAATTGTGATGAAGGGTGGAAAGGGGATGAGCAGCAGGGCTTCCTTTCATTATAAACATTTTACTGCCTTGATTTTTTTTTTTTTTTTTACTGTGTACATGTATTACCTGGATGTGAGCAATTACTATCATATCTAGATCCTCATCGTAAAATACTGTTTATTTTTTTAGTGCCAACCCAGGTTCTCTCTCCTCTGTTATTGACTCAAATCCTATTGACCTTCTTCCATTTACTCTGCATGCTTTTAATAGTACAGACCTATGCTGCAATGTATTTCATTTCAAAGCATTCATTTTTTTCACTTACACCTTTATTGAATTCTTGCTATGTGCAAGGAATTTCTACATAAAACCAGTGGGTGTTACTGTACACTCTGTCCTATATTAAATAGTTATTAGGTAATCAACAGTCATTTGGAGTTGGTGATTTTGAGAATACATATCTTCTAAAGAAACTTTAAAAATGCTACTTAGACCAAATAAATGTCTATGTGCGTGCATGCTGAGTTGCTTCAGTCTTGTCAGACTCTGCATAACCCTACGTGCCAGGGTCCAGCCCTGGTGGATCCAGGGAATTCGAAGGGTGGACGGAGTCGGCGAGGAAAGACTTATTTATTAATATAAGATTAGATTAGGAAGAAATAGTGTAGTAGGAAGATTAAGTGGAGGAAGAGGGCTGAATAACTTGGATTACGCGGAAGACCAATAAAATTCCAGACAAGGAATTTGCACCATCTACGTTGGGCCACCGGTGCTCACTTGAATATCAAAGGGTGCCTCGCCTTAGGTTCCCTTTCGTGTGGGTCTTAACAGCCAGGGCAAGTAAGTAGACTTGGCGAGCCTCCGCGCCCCAGATGGAAATTCAGCCTGAAATTAAGGCAAAGAGGAGGGAAAAAGAGAAAGAGACACGGGGGAAACCAGTCCAGCGACTGGCTCCGGCTCCTATTGTTTAGAAGGCCTTATATACCTTTTAGATTGTACATAGAGATCAATGGGTAATACAAAATTATGCAGTGTTAGCAGCCCAGACTCTTATCAAAACCAGGCTTTTCTCTCTGCATACCTAATTGTATACACAAGTCTTAGGTGATTTACATCATCTTCCAGCAAAAGGGGCCAATTAACATTTTACAGCCTTTTTTCTGATAAGGGTTTGTCAACCAGAAGACTTATTTGTGTTGATCTTCCCAAGGTTTGGTGCCACTCTCAGAAAGTACTAAATAAAGTTACATTCTTACATAGCAAGGACACAAGAAGAGTGCAAAGAGAAGTAATTAACTCAAAAGTCTAGTGTTGCTAACATCAGAACTACTATATATCTTTTTCCATATCCCCTTTACATTGATTAACATCTTCCCAGGTGCCTAAAAGATAAAGAATATGGAGGCCTGACAGCAATCATTGAGTCAACAGCGAAATCCCGTCACCAATATAATTTTTAACTCTTTAGAAAAGGCTCTGTATCTTTAAGATGCTTTTAAGCTTTGTGCCTCTTGCGGTTGGGGGCTGCAAGCAATTCACAAGCTGTAAGAGGTCCAGGGAACCTGTTAGGCAAGCTAGAGAGCAATCAGAGGGGGTTAACGGAAACATCCCTTTCAAATGCAGAAGACTAAAGCCCTGAGTTGACTTTTTTCCAGAGAATATCAGAAAAGTGGAAAAGCAGAGTACAAAAGCCAGCAGATTTTTATTTTGGGGGGTGGATGCTCAGGAAATGCCAGGGGAAACTCCTGAAGTCTGATCGCGGCCTTGCGTATGTCAGCTTCCTCCCTCATGACCTTGTCACGGGTGGGATTCCTCACGCTGGCTCCCGGCACCTACGAACTGCAGCCTGCCAGGCTCCTCTGCTCATGGGATTCTCCAGGCAAGAAAACTGAAGTGGGTTTCTGTGTCCTCCTCCAGGGGAATCTTCCCGACCCAGGGATCTAACCTGTGTCTCTTACCTCTAACATGCATTGGCAGGTGCGTTCTTTACCACTAGCGCCACCTGGGAAGCCAATAAATGGCTATGCTAGGCTTCAAAATTCCCTCTTTGCTTTTTTGGGCCACAGTAGATGGAAAGCAGCACATCTACAGCCTGAAGAAATGCTCCATCCGAACAGTTTTTCATTCATTCACTTAAACATTTATTGAGCACCTACTACATGCCAGAGTATTAAGTGTAAAGTCTTGGAGGGTATTTTTTTCAGGGAAGCTGGCTTTCAATTATTTTATATATTAAAATAATTCATTACTGGGACTTCATGGTGGTCCAGTGGTTAAGACCCCATGCTTCCACTGCAGGGGGCAAAGGTTCAGTCTCTGGTTGGGGAACTACGATCCTGCATGCTACGTGGAATAGCGAAAAAAAAAAAGAATCCATTACTTTGTTAGATGTTTGCTGCAGAGAAGGCAATGGCAACCCACTCCGGTACTCTTGCCTGGAAAATCCCATGGGTGGAGGAGCCTAGTAGGCTGTAGTCCATGGGTTCTCAAAGAGTTGGACACGACCGAGTGACTTCACTTTCACTTTTCACTTTCATGCTTTGGAGAAGGAAATGGCAACCCACTCCAGTGTTCTTGCCTGGAGAATCCCAGGGACAGGGGAGCCTGGTGAGCTGCCGTCTATGGGGTCGCACAGAGTCAGACATGACTGAAGCGACTTAGCAGCAGCAGCAGCAGCAGCCTCCCTTTAGATAGTAGGCATTTGGTCAAAACTTGTTTTTCAAATATATGATTGACACATAACTTTGTAGGACGACATCTCCAGGCCAGTTTCTCAATATTTTCTCCTGTCCCCACCTGAGGGCCATGACGCTTCCTGGCAACTCTCGAGGGGAGCAGAGTTTCCTGGGACCTTGGCCAGAGGGCTTGGGAGAAGCAAGAATGTGCAGTTCAAACACCATTCATAGAGGTTGTTACATCTATCCTTCTTCTTGGCAAGAATGTGGGCATTAAAAGTGAACTGTTTAGCTATCATCTTTGAGAGCCCTGAGGACCGAGGATGACAATGCTTTGTGGGGAAGTATGTGACATCTGATGTGGCCGCAGGCTTGGCAGACACGCTGTGGGAAGCATGGGGAGAAAGAACTCTAACTGACACATGTGAATACAGGGTCAAGCCTTCCCTGCAGTTTTTGTTTTTTAATGAAATATAGTTAATTTGCTATGTTGTATTAGTTTCAAGTTCTTTGTGATGCCACAGACGTAGCCCACCAGTCTCCTCTGCCTATGAGGATTCTCCAGGCAAGAATACTGAAGTGAGTTGCCGTGCCCTCCTCCAGGGATCTTTCTAACCCAGGGATCATACCCAGGTCTCTTACATTGCAGGCAGATTCTTTACCATCTGAGCTTCCAGGGAAGCTCAAGAATACCAGAGCGGGTAGCCTATCCCTTCTCCAGGGGATCTTCTGGACCCAGGAATTGAAATGTGGTCTCCTGCATTTCAGGTAGATTCTTTTTTTTTTTTTGCAGGCAGATTCTTTACCAGCTGAGTTACCAGGGAAGCCCAGTCTCAAGTGCACAGCAAAGTGATTCATTTTTATGTGTGTGTGTGTGCATTTTCTTTCTCAGATTCTGTTCCATTATAGGTCATTACAAGATATTGAATATAGTTCCCTGTGCTATACAGTAGCTCCTTGTTGTTTTTCTGTTTTATTTATTTATTTAAAAAATATTTACCTATTTTTGGCTCTGTCAGGTCTTCATTGTGGCATGCAGGGTCTTTGCTCACGTGGGATCCTTGCAGCTAAGACTCTGTAGTTGTGGCTCTCGGGCTTAGTTGCCCACATCATGTAGGATCTTTGTTCCCCAGGCAGGGATCAAAGCCAAGTCCCCTGCATTGCTAGGCAGATTCTTAACCACTGGACCATCAGGGAAGTCCCCTGTTTTTCTATTTTATGTATCATAGTGTGTATCTGTTTCCCTGCTCTAATTTTAGATGATGGGGGGAAACTGGCAAAAGAAGTGAAGGGAATGGGCAGTGTAAAGAGGAGGACAGAGTGGGGAGAGAAGGCAGCATAGAGTGAAGAGCAGCTCATACCTGGTTCAAAGGAGGAGGAAACCACAAAGCAGAGAGAAGAGAAAGGAGCACTGTCTTTGATTGCTCACAGCAGATCTGTAGACTGAAAGCCCCTAAAACTGCAGAACAGCCACTGGGTAGTGTCAGAGGTAGGGGACATCTGCGTCTATGTAAGCTCTGTGACCTCAGGACAGTTAGGTAACCTTTATGAAAGTCTTTCATTCTGGATAAAATGGGGTGGTGGTTCCCACACACAGAGCTGTTGTGACAGTTAGTCTACCTGGAAGCCTCCAGTACTTGCTTGGCACAGAGTAGGAGCAAACTGAGTCTGGTCTCCCATCTTCCTGCTTCACAGGAAAGGTCAAAGGGCTCAGGGTCCCTGTGCCAAACACAAGGGAATCATATAGGTTCGATGACAAGGAGCTGGGCTGGGGGTAGGGCTGGTGGAAGAAAGCAGTGGGTGTCCAACTGCACAAGCTTCTAGTTATCAAATAGGCTGCTGAGCTTTAAAACTGTCTCTACTGCTCAGGCTATTAATGGATGAAATGATGGCCAGGAGTAACCAAGAAAACATTCAGATGTGGCATGTAAGCTATTTACTAAGGCTGGACATTTTTATTTTAGAAAGAAACTTCTTAAATCAAAAAGAAGAAATTCTGCAGGCACTCATGAATTTCAAGGCACTTATTCCAGATATCTGAGGATTCCAGTATTAGAGTATTGTGGCCTCCATTTGGGAAACAGTTCTCTGTGTGTGATGACCTGTTGTTCCAGGTAATTCTGACAACAGCTCCATGAAGTAGGAGCTTCTTGGAAGCAGGCAGCAGACCATGAGTCATAGCCCTCCCCACCCCAGCTATGGAGGACTGGACTAGGAGTAGATCAAGATATTGCCTAAGCCAGGCTGATTAGTTTTCATCTCTTCTATTATCATTCCTAACGTAAGAACAAGACTTACAAAGGTTAAATCTCATGTCCAGTTATCCATCTCTCAAGAGGCAAAACTCGGACTTCTGTCCAAATCTGTTGAACTCCAAAGCCTGCTGCCTTGCTGCACAAATACACATGCTTGGTCTTTGGAGGTGAATATGTCAAGTTCTAGTGGACATGGCCTTGGCTTCAAGGAGGGTCTCCAGAGTGGCTTGGCGCTAGACTAGACATTGACTTTCCTCTGTCTGCCAGCTTGTGTTCACATGACTTGGGCAACAGGATCAGCAGCACTGGGTGAGAAGTTGATGTATCTGGGCAGTCATTGCCAAGGGAATGGGTTTGAGTTGAAATTATCCGGGCTGAACTCTAGACATGAGATGTACCTCCAACATGTTTCTAAAAATAGTCTCGATGGCGAGCAGTTTGCTATGGGAAAGAGATCCCTTTGGTTTAAAAAAAAATTTTTTTTTTTTTTTAACAACTGTAGATAAAACCTCAAATCCTCTAACCCTTGAGAGCCTTTGGGTACCAGTTAGTTATCCTTTACTCAAATCAACAGCTCCCAAATAGAAGCAGATACACAAAAACTTTTATTAAGTGGAAGTTAGACTTCATGGTAATTAACCAGTTACAAGTGCATTTAAATGCATGTGTGTGGACACCGTAGAAGTCAGAATGGTCTTCCTGAAAGTCCAGTGTTCTGGCTCGGCACGTGCCAGTGCAACCCAAGGTAGAACCATACACACAGGAAATACAGGGCGACGATGACGTCAGACTAGATTGGCAACACCATATTCATTGTTACAGCTAAGCATTACAGAACGTGAAAGTCCAAAGACCAGAAGACTATTACTAAAATGATTCTTACTATAGACCCTTACTTCTACTTAAATGCTTCCATAGGACCCATGTAGCAAATCCTCAGCTCTGGGGGGACAGCACCATTTCTCTATTTTACGCTTAAATGGGCCACAGAAACTGTAAACAATCAGGGGTCCTTCTGATGCCCATGGCAGGTAGCTGCCAGCTGTCCCCTTGGGAAAGTGCAGTTCCATTTAACTGGTGTCAACATTTGACTCTGTAAATCTTCCATCTGAAAATCTGCCTTCTATTTCAATTAGCACCAGTTTATTTGAAATAGTTTTCCTGGTGTTAAATATTGAGGAAACATTTTTTTTTTTTAAACCAACACACAAAGTCCCAAACAATGGAAAGCAAAAAACATTCAAAAAGTTGTTTTAGAGAAGAACAGCATTTAGAAAAACAACATCATTTAAACATTCAACAAATCTATGTACAAGGTGCCCAAAGCTGGCAAGGAGCATGGCTGAGGAACAGTCATGTAAAAGGTTTATTAACCTGAACCTCCTCAGGCTGTATTTACAGTCAGATAGGTATTCAGAAATGTAGTATCAGAACATCTGGATTTGGCTAAAAATCATATAAAAAGACACATCCCGGCCCCTAATAACTTCTAAATAGGTAGCAAACATATCCAGTATAACCACAAGTACCAGGTTTAGAAGTATATTTTTCCATATTTTACATACAAACAGCTGAGAAACTTTCTCAGTGGACACAGAAGAGATCCTAAGTGGCAGAGAAATGGAGTTCTTTATGTCAACATTGTCAGATGAAGGAAAGAATTTTATTTTTCATGCCGAGTAACATAGGAAAGTACTGATTAAGGAGCAAGAATAAATTATTAGGAGAAAAGGTTTCATGGGAATACAAAATCCCCAAGAGCACTGAAGACATGTGTGTTTATTTTATATGGACTTTACAAAAAAATATAGGTGATGATCTCTGTTTAATTTTGAAAAAAAAAAAAAAAGGCCAATGATTTTTCTTCACAGGACAATATTTTTATATTGTTTATTTTCTATATTCTGTTTTTATATTCTTTAAAACTATATAATCCAAACCCTTTGGAGAAGAGTTTTTTCCCCCTTAGACTGCGAATTAAACACAATAGACACAACCTATGCTATATTTATCCGAGGCAATATTCATTAACTTCATGCAGTTTTGTTTGCTTGCTAATCCAGTGTTACTAGAATATTTACCTCTAAAAAGACTGGGCCCATTTTGTAACGCCCACGTTTCCCATTTCTGCTGAAGAAGTAAAATAAAAACCATTTCTCCTTTAATCACCTTTGTGGCTGAAATTTGTTTAGAGCCTGAAGTGTCAATGCACTGTCTTTAAAAGTATCAGCCAGAAGTGTGTAGTTGGAAGTCCTATATCCCCATAACGATATGCATTCAAGTCTGTTTTGAATAATTTGCAGTTGTGGTAAGTCTCTATGAAAAAAAAAAAACTGACTTGGATTGGATACAAAATAACATTACCCTTTGAAAATGCATAGCTTGTCACTTTTACATTCATTCACTAATATTAAAGACTTTTATACACAAGTACTTACCTCTAAGTTGTGGTAAGATTGTATTTTGAAAGATTCCTAAAAATTGGAGAGCACTGCCTCATTGTTTTTGAACTAGTGCCTGATTCCAAGTTAACACTATCATGTCAACACTTGCATCTCACAGGAAGGACTGAGTCTTCTTTCTTTCTTTTTTTTTTTTTTTTGTTAGCAGGCACTAAAAAGCAATGCTTTCTACTGACAGCATTTCCCCCAAATACCCCCATTTTTAGCTATTTTATCATTTTATTAGAATAGGTTAGATTTGGTGTAGAAAACAACTTGAAAGATGGCTTAATTCTTAAAAGTAGAATGTTTTAAATCTTATCATGGATGAAGGGCAACAGAGGTTTTGTTATGACTGTGGTTCTCTCACTCCCCGGCTCCCTCATTTGAAAAAGATGACCACAGGCCACTCGGCAGTTGTATTTGATGACAGTCACGAACCCTTTGGGACCTAGCGATTTTTTCTTATCCTGAGTTCTTCCTCTAAGTATATAGATTTTGATACATGAAACACTTTGGAAACTACACTAATGTCTGGTTATTCCAGAGAGCTTATGTTTCAATGGCTGACTATTGTCCAACCATTAATTATAAAAATAGGAATTTAAGGTCATGTTGTAGGAAAATATTGATTAATGGCATTTTTTTAAAAACATATATGATCTGCCTGCCTGGGTTGTTTTACACCCAGGATATTTTCAGTTATTGAAGTCATGGAACAAGTATATTTGGGGGGTATTGAGTTCTTCCCTAAAAATCTAAATCTATTCTAAAGCTTTCTACCAGTGATCACAGAGGTTCCCCGAACAGCTGGGACACTTTGGAAGAAGAAGCTTTGCTATCATCACAGGGCTTGGTCAAATCACAGTCATCGCTTTCCAATTAGCAGAGTGTAAGGGAAAAGGTGTAAAAAGCAAAGCGAGGGTTTACAATCTGCAGTGATGCATCTTTCTCTCCCTCTCTCTTTTTGGCTGCACTGCACAGCATGTGGGATCTGTTTCCCAGCTAAGGAATGGTACCCGTGTCCCCTGCTTTGGAAGCACGGAGTCTTAACCGGTGGACCACCAGGGAAGTCCCCACCTGTGACGCATCTTTTTAAAATTTCCCTTGGGTGGGGTAGTTTGTGATTGCTACACCATAGATCCCTGAGGGGTAATTCCACTGGCCCCCGAGCTCTGCCTCTTTCCTGTCTTGATCATCTGTGCCCAAAACATGGGAAGGAAGCTCCACTGGGGTGAGAGACACGTGCTTCACAACAAGAGCAGACTGGAAGAGCCTTCTCTTTGCATAAACTTAAAACAAGTATACCCCACAGGAGCCACTTCCTTTTCACATAATAAAGGTCAGTTCCATTTTCATGCTCTGTAACCCTGGGCAGAGGTCAGGGCTCAGACCAATGAACGTGAAGCTCTCTTCCTCTGCCCTGATCACTCCATTGGCTTTGCTCTGGAGGGGGACTCGCAGGGGTAGAGGACATGCGAGGGGGACTTTGAGTCAAAGTGGAAGGACTAGGTATCTGCCTTGTTATTCTTTGTCAGTGAGTCTGACTGTATCTTTTGTGATGAATATGGCAGGTTGTCTGCTGATCAACCCGCTCTCTGAATGGTCATCCCAAACTGTTGAGACAAATGGAAACGTTTTGCTGAAGGAAGAGAGGAGCCTCATTGTCTCAGCCTAACATGTAAGTCCTGGTAATATTTATCCCCTTGGCTCTTAATTGAAGAGTGAGAAAGCAAGAGCACAGAAGCAAAAATGTTTAATCCAGGGCATTAAAAACCGCATGGCCACTGGCTCAGGCAGGTTAAGGCAGAGGGGAGAGTAACATTTTGCTAGTGAATTCAAGATGGTTGCCAAAAGGGAAAAAGAGACCACTGACTAGAATGGGGACTGTTCTTTCTCTCCCTTAAAGTTCAACTTCTTCTCCAGCTGCTGGTTTTTCCTCTTCAGTCAGAGAGGTAAAGAGCAATCAGAAGGAAATAGATGAGAAACTTTTTTTTAAAGAAAATTTTGTTCTTTAATGACAGTGCTCTTGCCTTTTTCAGGAGTTGTTGCTCACTCCCCTAATTTTCTGAAATAAAAATTTAGAGAACTGCCCCTAGTAAGTATGTAAATATAACAGTTAATCAGACTTGAGAATTAATTTTTAACAGTTTCATAATAGTAATAGCGGGGAGCATACCTTTGAAAGCTGGCAGTTAACAGTTATGTGGATGGTGCTCAATAGGTAAAGAATATTTTGAAGAAAAAAGGACTATGGCTTAAGTGTTGAAGTCATAATCTCCACCTTCTTTCAAAATCTACATTTATCTTTTGAATGGTAGCTTTTCTCTTGTTCCCTAGAACTTGGGTCCTTTTAAGTCCTGCCACTGTCTTGGCAGTGGGGCTAACCATTGCAAAATGGGCTTCTTTTCCACCAGAAAAGGAAGGCTCACAATTTACCCCTCCAGTACTGTATTGCTTTAGAAACATAATAAAAGTATATAATTTATCAAAAAGCAGGTGATAGGCCAAAATGGTTTAGGCCCATCTAGCTCCATGACTAAACTTTGAGTGGCTTTACTCAAAACCTATGAAACCTGTGAGCTGACGAGAGAAGAGGACAATCCATTCATGGACTGGTCAACCTGTCAATCATATCATGACAGAAATATCAGGCATTGTCAATGCTGTTTCAGTTGCATTCATATTTACCATGTGACATAACCACATTACCAGCTATTTCTAACTTTGAGATGACAGTATTTTTCAATTTGATCCTTACAAACTGAATTTGAGCTTACTTTCAAATTTGGGGGCATCAATACAAGTTTACATGGATAACAAAAGCTGAATGTTAGCAGCAAAATAACTTTTGAAAGGAGTCAAAAGTTTAACTCAGAACATTGCACTAGCTAGTCATCTCCTATAATTAACCACTTAAATGGCTGGAATTTAGGGGATGGGGGCCTGGGAGGTAGGCTAAAGGGATAAATTTCAGAGTGAGTCTGCATTTGACACTGAATGAGAGGGTTCTTTACTTTTATGCTGAAATACTTGGATTGTAAGTATGGGTAAAGAACATGGGTCCCTGGGGTCTTCTCAGGTCTAGAGTCATTCTGAAAGACTGAGGTCTAAGCCAGCTCTTTCACTTGCTCTTTCCCTCCTCCCTGGATGTAGTAATGAGGCTGACTCAGGTTCAAGACCACTTGCACCAGGTTTGGCTTTGGAGGTGGTGGTAGTAATTTTAAATATTCTCATTTTATGCTAAGTACTAGCGAGGGTCAAAGAAAGTCGTGTATCTGAAAGAGACACATTTTCTTATATATTTGAAAGGGTTAGTGATTATCCCAATACCATCAGGACTCTGGTGTAAGATACACTCTAAAATTACCTAGTTTATTCAAACGAAGGAAGCAACTTCTAATTTTTTCCATGACACATTTATTCCTATTTTGTCTTTGCCCTCAGGGAAAGATGTTAAGGTTTTCTACATGGAAAAACTCCATTTGGAGGTTAGTGGACCCTCTAAAATACCTAAGTAACTACCAGTTATGAAGCAAGGATTTTGCCATGTCAGAGGTGGAACAACAGAACTTTTATCCTGGGATGAAAACTCACAAGGCAGGATGGAGTGGGAAGGGATGTGGAGGGGTTGGCAAAGGGCTTTGGCACAAGGAGGCAATGTGTGCTATCTGAAACTGCAGGGGCTCCTGGCTGCCTTCGCTGAAGGCACAAGGCTGCTCTTTGCCAGCCCCTCATCACAGTGGTCACGGCAGTGAACACAGTAAGGAAGTTAGGATTACAGTCATTCAATGCTTTGGGGCCCGGCCTGGGCATGCCAGGAGGCAGAGTGAGAGCTGAATAATACTTCTGTATATTTTGGTCAGAGGCAAGGCTAGTTTAAGGATGTTGTATTTTTATACTCAAATCTTCCATGAGAGTGATTTTTGGGGAGAACTGACTTCTCTCCCTTCTTTAATTTTAGTTGCCCAGATAGTGCCAATGTGTGAGCTGGGGGTGCTGCTGGAAGAACTTGACTTGATGGGTATTGGAAGGTGAAATCTGCTTTTTCCCAGCAGTTGAAACCAGTGCCCAAAGGCTGCATCTGTCCATATACAGGTTCTCTTTGGTCTGCGCACTGCTGGCCAAGAATTTGAGTTTTGATTAAGTGTCAGGTAACATCATATTTCCAAGTCAGAAGGTCTAGCGCCCTGGGCCTGATTTCTGCATGGTTCTGATTGTCTACAGCTGGGGTCCCCCTTCAATGGGGACGCATGTCCTCTGGTTCACTGTGATCTCTGTCATTCTCTAGTGTCCTTCTTTTGCCTGATCTGAATCATTTGTTTACACAATTTGCCTGTTCTTTCTAAGGCATCTGCTATGTACCATTAGGAGGTTTCTATTTAAATATGAAGCAAGACTCATTTGATCAAAAACCATGCAGCAATGAACACTTCTTGGGAAACTGTAATGCCACCATTAGAGATATTCCAAGAGAATGAAGAGAGACATTGGACTGCCTCATCTCAGAGATGAAGCTGTACATGTCTTCCCCTAACCCTGTGCACTTCTAGTCCTCCTGTGTGCAGATTCTGAAGCCTGTTTGAAAGCAGAGTCTGAGTGACCCTTTGACCACCTCACAGGGGTTGCCTAATGGGTAAGACTGCTCTGTCCTAGCTTTTCCTTTGATGTTATCTGCATACTTGACTAATTAGACTAGCTTTTGAATTACTAAAATCGTAGAAAGAAAAGATGTTTTCTTGCTTAACAGTGAGTGGGCTACAAAAAACTAATGCATTATGAAATGATTTTGGCAAAGCTCAGAATTATTTGTGTGGTTAATCAACTCTCCATGGTAGCCTTCCTTGTTCCCTGACTCTTGGGAATATAGTGACTTTCTGATCTCAAACTTGCCTGTCTGTGAACTTCTCATGTGAAAAATCAAGCACTTGTTCTGATAAGGAAATGAAAGTTGTTTAGTTAGTGGTGAGCACAAAATTATTTTAAACATCACCAATCAGCTAAGAATTGTATCTTTGGGCTTATACACTATGATTTTAGAAATTGCCATCAAATGACACTTGCTAGTCAAATGCAGCTTTGTGGTTCTGGTAGGCTGAGCACTAAGCTTGTCCTTGTGACAGAAATCTATCAAAGTACATGACAGAATTTACAAGTGTATTTCTCTCATTGCCTATAAGCATATCTATTAATATTTTAAAGATTTCAGATATATGATTCTTGAAGTGTTTTCTTTTCCCCAAATACTTTGAAAAAACACTGGGAAAGATAAAAGGAGTAGCTGTTGTAATAATCTTTCCATCTGATCTGCAATTTTACTCTTGCTGCAGAGGGTTGATTGAAAAGATATGCATCAAAATGCTTGCTTAAAAGAGGCATAGCCCTTTGTTTGGAGAGCAGGAATTGCTTATAACATTAACACTTCCTGTTTGGTAAAATATTGTATTTTAAAAAATAAGCTACAATGTATAAAACGAAGGTCATTTCCCACAAAATGTTCATGTTCTTTATGATTACAAAACGCTGCATCTTGTAAAATATTTCCAGTTCTGTTAACTTGAGAAGTACTAATGCTTATTATAAAAATGTCACATCTTTCAGAAATTGTAGAAGCTTACGCAGTATATTTCTTGCCTTATTTGGAAAATCAAGTTATAATTATTATTGTATTTAAGATCACATTTTGACACAACACATTACCATTGTGATTCTCAGACTTACAAGAAAAGTTATAAACCATGAGATTGTCTTCAATTAAAAAAAAAAGGAACTATTTACAAACCAGGACCAGAAGTAAAATTCCCATTTTGATCTCTAGTCCTATGATAGATACACCTTTAAAGCACATATATCATTGGATCTGGGCTTTTACAGTTAGTCATGGTAAGCAAACCAGTCGGTCTTAAATACATCTTGTACTTTCTTGCTCCACTGGTGTGCATTACTTAGTGATACAATTGGTACCTAAAAGTGCTTATAAGCTTATTTCATTTACCGATTTCCGGTTTGACTAGTTACAATGTGAAAGAAGGAAACAGTTCCGCTCTGGAGGAAGCCCCACAGGTATGGGGAACAGGGAGAGATTGTGTGCTGCTGGTTGGGTTATTTTCTTAGAGAAACAAAAATTCCAGTTGACCCATGTGCCCAGCACTTTCTCCAAAATGATCCACATCCTCATCCATATTCATTCCTGCTCTTGTTTCCACTCATTTGTATGCACAAATTCTCCCCTGTGTTCATATAGATCAGAGCTACAGTTGATGTGGTCAATAGAAATTCTACAGGGTCATGAGAAAAAGCAGCACCTTTTCCACGAAAGTCCATGGAAGTTTGCTCCTTAACCTGTCATTAAAGCAAAACGCACAACTTTCACATCCCTCCCCTACAGAATTCTTGTCTACAGCTAATAATCAGTTCTCCAACCAGCTGATTATAAAAAGGAACACCAAGGTGTCATATTCATAATTACATTCAGAAACAGCCTTATATGAGTCTGTGAAAACCCACCAGGGACTGTGCTGTGGTTCAGATGTCAGCCTTAGAATGCAGGTCTAAGAAACAAAGAAACAGCTCTGTTTCAGAGAGCATTCCTCCACACCTCAAAAAGTTAGTACTGTCCAGTTCATGGAAACTGGTCATGAAATGGTATGTTCATTAAAAAACAAACAGAAATTATTCTGACCAGAAAAGATGCTGGAGATAATAAAAAACCTTTCTAATCTTAAAATTCTCCAGATCTACTTTTCACATACCCTTTAGTTTTCCCTGAGGAAATGAATTTTTTTTTTTACAGTATTTTGCTACTATTCTCAAGGTATTCTCTTCCTTCTGTACAGTTCGTGCCACTTTCCCCTAAATTTTCCCAAGTGAGTGCTGCGTTTTCCTTTTCCAAAGAAGTCAGATGGAGGCGGACATAGGTTGAGCAGTGCTGGCTAATTCAGAACTGCTTTTGAGTGTGGCTTAGTGTGACACCAGCAACAGTGGACTTCAAGTGATCTTGAAATGTGATAGAGGGCATGTTAATTTCAGACACTTTTTACAACATACATGTAACTTTCTAAAAAAAAACTTTGTTGGAAAGTCCAAGAACGTGCCTCTTTCTCAACTGAAACGTTTTCATCTGCAACAAGGTTACACTGGACAAAGACTCCTCTCATAAAGGAGACCCACCCTGTGGGTGCACGAGTTGCTGACAGGCATGTACATTCCTGCTCAGAAACCCACTGCCCTCTTCCTGACACTGGCTTTTGCCAAACAACAGAGGGGACTTTTTAGCAAGTGAGGAGGAGAGTAATGCATGCCTACCGGGGGTGCGCATGGGGCATGCTGCATCCCTGCCCTGTGTGCTCCCTATGAAGGAGTTGTCTCTTGGCTCTAAGCAGCAGCTCCTCGAATGGGAACATGGCAGCTCCCTCAGAGATGCCCAGGGACAGTCACCACCAGCTGATCATCACTAGGATGGTGAACCCATGGCCCCCCCCGGTATGCCCTCTCTGGCTTCCCACCCACTTGCTACCGGATGTTTCCTTCAGGTGGTCGCACTGCCTCCCACTCATTGGTTGCACATCCTTTGGGAAGAACTAAGGCTTAAATGACTGCTCTCTGTTGTGCAGCTATCTGGAGAAGCCTGTCCATCACTGGGAAGTGCCTTCTTTGGAGAAAGATGAGAAATCTTTTCTGCAGGAACGGACATCGGGCAGAGAAAAGTCAAAGGCTACCACGTGCCTTCTTTAGAAAGACTGTGGGACCAGAACGCATTGCCTTTGCCGTTCCTTTTGCACGTTCTCTGAGCTGCCCATGGTGGGGGGCGCTCTCATTGAGCAGCCACGTGCCCTGGGACTTCCTTCTCACCCATCTCCCTCCTCCTCCTGATAAATGAAGACAGAAAAGAACATGGTACCACAGAGAAGCCATAAAATAAATCCTGGGCTTAATTTGGCACATCATTTAGTTCCATAATATAACAAAATAGCTCTACATTTTTTTGTAAGTTTTAGCATTTACAATCAGTACTGTATATTACAATTTGTAGCTTTCTGGGTGGCTTGAAAGAAATTTTATCCCTTTTCCTCAAGGCCAGCCAGGTGAAGTTTGGTAGTCCCCCAGTCATTACATGCCTTGGTGCAGAGAATAGGTGTCTGTGTGCAGGAGGTACTGAGGGTCTGTGCCCACTTTGGAGTTGGAGCAGAGCCCCAGGCTGGCCTGAAAAAAGGAGCCCTGCATGGGAGAGTGTTTGTGAAGAAGGTTTCAGAAAGGAGAAGAAATCCTAGAGAAGCTGCATTCAGGTCTACACTTTTGCTTACACCCGTGCATCAGCTAATAATCAGGTAAGGACTGAGCCTTCCTCAGCCAGGCCAGAGCCCAGAACTAGTCATAGACTGTCCTTCTGGGGCAGAATCACAGAGCCTCACTCCAGGACTGTCCATAGCCATCATCTCTCCCAAAGTTCTGGGAGTGGGGGGATGGATTTAACCCCTTGCCTTTTTAATCTCTTTTGATTAGTGATTTAATCCAAGGACCAAGGGCCATGGAACCTTGCTGAAGAGAAAACCCTCTCCTCCAGGGTTACACCCAACAGCATTGAAGTCCACAGTGAGCCTGCTCAAATGGCTGACCAATCTGGGACTCACCAGTGGGCACTGTGGCCGCTGCGCAGTCCAGTCACAGTGCAGGGCTTCCTGGTTCAGGCCAGAGCATCACCTCCTAGCCAAGATGCCAGTGGGTGAAGCAGCAGGATACCAGGGAGAAGAAAAGACAGGTTGGGATAGAGGGTGCAAATACGTTTCTGTACTTAAAAAACCCTTTACTGGCTGACCTCGTCAGTGCTAAAACATACATTATAGCTGGTCCTTTACTGATTGGTAATCACAATGTGATATTAAATGAAGCTCTTTCTCTGCTCTCTTAAGCTTTTTTAAAGAAAAATTAAGGAGGAAAATAGGATCTCTTTCAAGGAATAATGCTTCAAATGTCATGAGAGTTTAAAAAATAAAATTGCCAAAATATATGAGTGCACAGATTGTTACACTGTAGAATCTTTTTCCCCTTGCGTATTAAAAAAAACAAGGATATCTGTTATGACTAGATGATTTCTTTCTCCTCTTTAAAAAAAAGTGTATGTACAACCTCTAAATATATTAAACTTTGCTCTGTGCAATTTCATTCAACATTCCTATGGCTGATCCTAGGCCCCCGTTCCAACACAGTGCATCCTCTAAGGTGCTCTTGCGTCTTTGCATAGGTACAGGACGAGTAACTCGAGCAGGGCGATCAAGAGGAGGGTAGACAGAGAATGAGCTTATTTATAGGGCTTGAGAACTACCCCTGTCCTGGCACCACTACTAGCAAGACGGACGAACAAACACACACCAGGCTAGAAAGTCTAATAAATGGAACACAGTGCAAGCCCTGGTCCTATTGAATTGAGAGATTCCTATACCAACACGCAATTTCCTTTTGGTGTTTCGTACATTCCCTTCCGAGTGAATTCTTAATGAATAGCTCCAATATTCTGATAAGAAAAATAAAGGTTTGGACCTTCCCTTTTCCCATATAATCTTTATAGTGTTCATGAACCCATCTCCCAGATGCGCTAAAGCCTAAAACCTATAAAAGTGCACTCAGAGTGGATGTTGACCTCACATGACTTTCTGAAAACACGGAGGCTGTGCTCTGCATGGTCTGAAGCAACCTGCTGGGATGGTCTGAGTTCTCTACCTTTTCTGAAACCAGTCTGCTGTGGCATTTTGAGGGAAGGAAGGCCTGATGAGCCTCTGACCTGGCAACAACCGTCAGATGAGCAGTGATGAACAGATCTGAGCTGGGGTTGGCATCGCATCACTGAAGGAAGCTTCGAGGCTTACCCAGATGGCGACACTTCAGGTCTTGAGTGCACTGTAGCCAGGAGAGAGTGGGTGGGGCCATCTCTCAGGGTGGGGCTTCTGAAGAAGGCTCCCAGATGTTTTCCAACAGTGACGCAGGATGTCCTGAACTCAGCTGGGGCTGAAATCTGCTGGTGATGTCCACTATCAATCTCTTTGCGGGCTTATGCCCTCCAGGGCCCTTCAAGCTAACAGCTCTACCATGGTTCAATTCGGGGCCATTCTTCAAAACAAAACAAACAAACGAAAAAGACATAGAAAAGATACCCAGAGTGCTGCCACTTCCTGGCAACAGATCATGATGTGAACTGCTCCCAGAAGTCCGATGGAGAACAGGGAAAAGACTTCACAATGAAAACAGGTATTGTTCTTTATACAAATGCTACGGAATAACTTGTAGCTTCTTAAGTGTCAAAAAAAAAAAAAAAATCTCAGAAATGGTATTATCGAGAAAGTTTATCAAAATAGGCCTCCTTTCTAGGAAAAATGGGCTTAGTTGGTTCGATTGCTACAGAAGTCCACAGTTTTCAGACCTAGACCTACAGCAAAAAAAAAAAAAAAAAAAGTTGACTTTTCTTTTTAAGGAAAAGAATAGTTACAGCTGTTCTTAGCTGGGTTCTCAGCAAGAACAGGGAAGGTGGTGACTGTTTTTGTTTTTTTGCTGTGATTTCACCAAGGTTCCTAGAAGTGCTTTCCCTGGGCTTCAGGTGGGTTTGGTATGGAAGGAAAAGCACTTTCCAACACCCTCGGAGGAACAGGAGGGCAGGAGTGTCGGGGGCAAGTTAGGGGCCCGCGCATCAGTCAGTGAAACGCTGGCAGGCCTTCTTCCAGCGACAGGCCGTGCACCACATGTCCCGATTCTCCATGCCGTACACCTTCCGGCACTTCTTGCCCTCTCCACGGGGCTTCCTGTAAGACAGGCCAGGAAACGGCGTTCAGTGCGAGCGATTCTATGGGCTTTCTCTGCAGACCTCAAAATCCCTGGAAAGCTCTAGAAAAAGTTAGGACACACAGCAGGGGGTCTCTCTAGGTACAGAGGTTAACCAGTGTGGGATGTTTTCACCACACTTCATCACTCACCTGCACTCATTCTTGTCCGACTCTTTGCCACCCCTTGGGCTGTAGCCGGTCAGGCTGTCCATGGAATTCTCCAGCAAGAATACTGGAGGGGGTTGCCATTTCCTACTCCAGGGGATCTTCCTGACCCAGGGATGGAACCTGCATTGGCAGGCCTATTCTTTACCACTGAGCCAGGTGGGAAGCCCTTCACAGACCTGTTAGAATTTGCTACTTATAAGAGTACTTATAGCCTTCTTCAGCTTCTGCATGTCCATTTAGAGACATGTCCATTGGGACATCTTCATTATATTGAATTACATGAGCAAATACAAGAAATAACAGCAGTGAGCACTACTCTTTCAAGTTTTTAAATATGTACTTTCAAATGTCTAGCGTTCTGGTCAAGGGGATCCTGGGGAGGTCCTCTTTGATCTGGGTTAAAAACTAAAATTCGTATCATACCGAGGTTAATGCAACATGCCTTTAAAGAGATCCAGTAATCAGCATTACCTATTCTGCAAGAGAACTAACCATGAACTGTTACCCTGGAAAAATGAAAAATCTTTATTAATAGTTAATGGATGAGGGGAACCATGGGAACAAAAGAATGGGTGTTTCATCCATCTCAGGGGAATTTTATGGAAGACTGTATCTCCGGTTTCTCTCTTCCTCGTGGTTCTATTTTTCAGCTAATTCCCTAGAGAGGAGGCATGTGGGGTTTCAAGCACTCATACCTTAGGCTGACCGTCCCTCTTGGCGGGGAGGACAGGACGGTGTGAGTGTGCGGTCTCTGCTCTCCTGTGCCCACTGGGTGGCTGTGGGTTGGTGACACCTGTAAACACATGGGAAACAAAGTTGGCGGGGCAGGCTCTCCTCCCCATGCATTTCCTTAGCCCCTGCCACGTGGGCAGTGGTATCCGACCATTAGACACAGAGAGGTAGTGCTTCCTTCACAGAGACCACAGGTTAAAACGGATGGGGTGATGCTCCTGGTGGAATTTAAATGCATCCGCCAACAGAAAAGACCTGGCAACAATGAATACTTCAGAAATCTTCATGACTTCACATCTCTGCATTCCAAATTGCTCATTTTCACTTGAATAATATTTTAAACCTTAAAGGATATTCTTCTTCCAAGCCTCAGTCATCTCTCTTTTAAAGAAGAAAGGAGGTTAAGAAAGTTTTCTAAAATTATACAGCTACTCAGTGGCAACACACAGTACAGACCTTGACCTTCTGTTTATTCAGTTAGATTATTCACAGTCAATAAATAAATGGCTTCTTGCATAATATGCCCACATGGCAGATTCTGGGGTCCGAACAGGAACAAAGGCAAGCAGCAAAGAGCCTGAGCAAAGCAAGAACAAATGTCAGCCTTGTAGAACTTTTGAGCACCCACTTTGTGCCAGGGTCCCTGACAACAGCTTTATTTTCACAACTACCCCATGTGATAAGTATTCATCATTCCCATTTTACAGATGAGGAAACCAAGCACAGGGAGGTTAAATAACTTGACCAGGGTTGTGAAACCTGTAATGGCCAGCGTTGAGCTCTCCCTGATGCCAGACCATGTGTTTAACCTCCTCATGCTCTTGTCGCTCAGCTGTGATGATGGGAGAGTCCCCTTTGCTCTCCATTCCTCTGGCATTTCTCCCTTATTCTCTCCATCACCTGCTCATGTAACATTAAATATCTCCCAGCAAACGGGATTCTCAGAAGCTCCTAAAAAAACTAACAAAAGATAAATGATGTGTCATGTAAATATACAAGATTGCCATACACAAAAGAGCAAGCATTTAATAAACTTAAAAACGTAATCACTGAGAAGCCAGCATGACCACAGGAATACCAGTACTGATCGACAGTCATGGGACCATCCCTAAGCACACTTAGAGAACTGACTTTCTCTAGTATAGGGACCTGCGCTTTTTTTTTTTTCCAATTAAAAAATTGAATGTAAAAGAATGGACATATAAGTGCTATTTTCCCAGTTATAAATTAAAAAAAAATATTTTAAACCATTGTTGCTATAAGTCTGATTTATTCTGTACCATTGGTCTTCACATTTTTTTCTTTAAAAAAAAACAAAAAACTTTATTTTATTGTAGTAAGAATACCTAACACGAGGTCTATACTCAACAATTTTTTATGTGCACAATACAATACTGTTGACTCTAGATATAATGTACAGCAGATCTCTAAGGCTTATTCATCTTGCTTAACGGAAACTTCACGTCCATTGATTAGTAACTCTCATTTATCCCTCCCCCTAACCCCTGTGGGTGTCTCTGGTGGCTCAAACCATAAAGTATCTGCCAGCAATGCTGGAGATGCAGGTTTGATCCCTGGAGAAGGGAATGGTAACCCACTCCAGTATTCTTGCCTGAAAGTGAAAGTCGCTCAGTCATGTCTGACTCTGCGACCCCATGACCTATATAGTCCATGCAATTCTCTAGGCCAGAATACTGGAGAGGGTAGCCTATCCCTTCTCCAGGGGATCTTCCTGACCCTGAATCAAACCTGGGTCTCCTGCATTGCAGGCAGATTCTTTACCAACTGAGCTATCAGAGAAGCCCCATTCTTCTTGCCTGGAGAATCCCATGGACACAGGAGTCTGGTAGGCTATAGTCCATGGAGTCACAAAGAGTTGGACACAACTGAACAACTAATGCTTTTTCACTTTCCTAATCCCTAGCAACTACCATTCTACTTTTTGATTTTATGAGTCTGACTATTTTAGATATACCATACACTGTAAATGAAATCATACAATATTTGCCTTTTGGTGACTGATTCATTTCACTTAGCATAATGTCCCTGGGGTTTATCCACATCAGCATGGGTTTTAGAATTTTCTTCTCTCTCAAGTCTTGAATATTATTTTACTGTATGGAATACACTAGGTTGCTTTTTAAGCATTCAGATTCCTAAGTACCAGTCCAGATGTACTGAGAAAATGTCTTGGGACGGGTTTTAGGAATTTACATTTAAAGTCTTTCCCCAAATTCTCATGAAAGTGAAAGTCACTCAGTCGTGCTGACTCTTTGTAACCCCATGGACCTGTAGCCTGCCAGATTCCTCTGTCCATGGGATTTTCCAGGCAAGAATACTGGAGTGCATTGCCACGCCCTCCTCCAGGGGATCTTCCTGTCCCAGGGATTGAACCCTGGCCTCCTGCATTGCAGGCAAACTTTTACCATTGGAGCCATCATGGAAGCCAAATTCTCAGGCTTATTTACTTTTGAGAACTACTAATTAACACCATGAGAAATACTCTGCTTGTTGAGATCATTATAAACTCCAAATTTATCTGATACGGTGCAAATAATTACTGGAGGAATGAATGAATATGTTACATAGGGAAGAGCAAAGATGAAAGGGCATTTCAGAGTTCAAAGTCTACAGCAATGGTGTCTTCAGGGAATGACTAGCGGCCAGTATATCTGGTTCTGTCTTGTCCTTGAAATACTAGAATATCATTTTCCTTTTCTTTTTCATATCAGAATGAGAATTAATTTTCCATTAAAGAATTAATTAACTGACTCTTTACTTTTTGCTAAAGCAGGGGGCATTGAGGGCCAACAGAGGTGAGTAACATTTATAATTTTTTTTGTAAAATGAACGCTCTGGAGCTCAGTGTATGCATTTGATGTGGATGGGCATGTTTTTCCAGAAGCAGAATCCCCACACATCTCCCATCCCGTCGGGATCGGGATGCATGCCTGTAGCCCGCCAGGCTCCTCTCTCCATGGGATTCTTCAGGCAAGAATACTGGAGTGGGTTGTCATTTCCTCCTCCAGGGGATCTTCCCAACCTAGGGATCAACTCCCACCTCTTATGTCTCCTGCATTGCAGGTGGGTTCTTTACCACTAGTGGAACAGGATGCATATTAGCAAACCAGAGGGAGTGAAGGCTTCAGAGTTTATCCCCACTGTAGATAATCTTACCCCACTCTGCCGCAGTCCATGGGGTCGCTAAGAGTCGGACACGACTAGGCAACTTCCCTTTCACTTCTCACTTTCATGCATTGGAGAAGGAAATGGCGACCCACTCCAATGTTCTTGCCTGGAGAATCCCAGGGACGGGGGAGCCTGGTGGGCTGCCGTCTATGGGGCTGCACAGAGTTGGACACGACTGAAGCGACTTAGCAGCAGCAGTAGATAATCTAGAATGTGCTGATATGAATTAAGTGCTCAGGACAATGAAAAAAAATTTTTTTTTAATTATTGTAGAACTTGTAGAATCCCAAGAATACCTCCTTACTCAGTCAG
This sequence comes from Oryx dammah, assembly GCF_014754425.2. Lineage (NCBI taxonomy): Eukaryota > Metazoa > Chordata > Mammalia > Artiodactyla > Bovidae > Oryx > Oryx dammah. Next base: position 55,766,804 of record NW_024070203.1, read on the forward strand.
AGAACTGGAAATGTTTAGGTGACATGCCAGGGACACTTTCCATCAGCTGGGGATAATGTGGAAGGTTCTAAATTTTGCAAAATGGCCATACCCTTTTTGTGTGGGCTGGTATGAGATGGTAAAATGCTCTTCATTCAACAAATATTTATTAGGTTCTCACCATGCCCAGGTGGCTCTAGTGGTAAAGAACCTGTCTGCCAGTGCTGGAGACATAGGAGACTTGGGTTCAATCCCCAGTTTGGGAAGGTCCCCCAGAGGAGGGCACGACAACCCACTCTAGTATTCTTGCCTGGAGAATCCCATGAACAGAGGAGTCTGGCAGGCTACGGTCCATGGGTTGCAAAGACTGAAGCGATTGAGCACGCACGCATGCATGCCCTAGGCACTGTTGTAGATTGCGGGAATTACAGCGCTGAACAAGATAAAATCTCTGCCCCCATAGAGTATGCCTTCTAGTGGGGAGAGAGACAATAAGCACAAAAGAAGTAAGGGCATTTTAGTGATAAGTGGATGAAGAAACTAGAACAGGCTACCAGACCAAGGGTGATGGGAAACATTTGTTTAGGGTGGTGAGGGAAGGCCTCTTGCATTGGCTACCTTTGATCTACAGGGCACTCTGGGGAAAGGGGAAGGCGAGGGCCAAGACCTCCCAGGTGCAGAGGCCAGTGGGGCTGAAAGTGGGGCTGGGGGAGGTGGCAGGTAGGAGGATGGAGGTGGTGGATTCAGGTCAGGCCTTGAAGCTGTGATGAGGAATTTCAGTGCCATTCTAAGTGCAAAGGAAGCCAGTGGAACATTTTAATAAAGTGAGACATCTGATTAATGCTTTAAAAAGATCACTCTGGCTCCTTGGAGAATGAATTGGAGATAGCCCTGGACAGGGCTAAAGACTACTTAAGAGGCTTTTGCACTAATTTAGGGGGAAAATGCACTGGTGACTTAGATGGCGGTGTGGCGGTGTTGGGGAGAAGTGGTTGGATTCATATCCTGTAGAGGCAGAGTCTGGGCCCTGCTGACAGATGGGCTACAGGACAGGAAATATGAAGACAAATCTTTAGATGAGTCAGGGAGGAATCAGGAGGAGTCAAGGATACATCCTAGGTTCTGGCCAGGGAGGATGAAGGGATATGGGTGCCATTTACTGAAATTAAAAAACCGGTGACCTGCTAGGCTTACGGGAGGATCAGGACCAGATTTAGACGTACTCCAGGAAGAATCCTTCTCTATCGTTTTTATTTCTGCTAATGCCTTTTTTAACTCTGGAGTTGAGGGCACACCTGTTTTGTGTTTAGTCCTGTCCGATGGCAGCCCCTCCCGTTTCACAACAGACCTGGGGTTTCTACAGCCTTCAGTGTAGCAGAAGCCAGGACTCACTTCACATACCAGCGTGTGGCTCAGTTCTATGGGAGGATGAATACAACCTAACTCGTGAGCTTTCCTGGAGACTTTTAACATCAAGACGATCATGTTTTGGAGTCTTATGTTAACCGGGGCTGAGGGTGGGAAGTCAAAGGGAAAGACCAGCAGAGGGAGTCTGCCAGCATTTATTCAGTGCTTGCCAATGTGAAAGATGGGCCACTGGGTTACTTATAATCTCTTTTAATCTTCAGCAAAAAGCCTGAAAAATAAGCACTATCTGCATTTGTAGGTAAAATAATTTAGGCTTGGGGCAGGGAATTGGCTTACATGGATCTCAGAGTTAAAAGCAGCAGCTGTAATTTCCTAAGAACTTGTTAAGCTAAGTACCTTCCCCCATGTTATCTAATTTAATCCTCATAATGACCCTGGATAAGCAATGCTATCACTTCCACTTGATAGACGAGGAGGTGGAGAGGGTAAGGAAGTGGCTGAGGCCACGCAGTTAGTAAACAGTGGAGCACTGGCTGTCTGACACTCAGGGATCTTGGTATTTGGTTCTGAACGGTGCTAATGCCCTGTTTTCTGCTGTTTTCCAACCTGCCTCATCAATGATGACAATAATGTGTGCCCTGGAAAACATGATTTCAGCTCTCTTTCCCAGTGGCTTCCATATTCTGTATTTATTTGTTTCATATCTTAACTTTTAAAGTTCTATCTGGGGACTTGTTTTATAAAGTATATAGCGTACTTGGAGAGAGTACTATGTGGTGTTACTTCTAAATTAATAAAATGGGCTGCTGCTGCTGCTAAGTCACTTCAGTCATGTCTGACTCTGTGCGACCCCATAGATGGCAGCCCACCAGGCTCCCCCATCCCTGGGATTCTCCAGGCAAGAACATTGGAGTGGGTTGCCATTTCCTTCTCCAATGCATGAAAGTGAAAAGTGAAAGGGAAGTCGTTCAGTCGTGTCTGACTCTTTGCTACTCCATGAATCACAGCACGCCAGGCCTCCCTGTCCATCACCAACTCCCGGAGTTCACCCAGACTCATGTGTATCGAGTTGGTGATGCCATCCAGTCATCTCATCCTCAGTCGTCCCCTTCTCCTCCTGCCCCCAGTCCCTCCCAGCATCAGGGTCTTTTCCAATGAGTCAACTCTTCGCATGAGGTGGCCAAAGTATTGGAGTTTCAGCTTCAGCATCAGTCTTTCCAATAAAGAACTCTAAAATACAGTCTGCAAAAATTATGGCTGATTTCTCCCATATGTTGAGTACATCTGTGTTATATGAGTCAGTCCCAATAAGGAGAATCCACTTTATCTGCCCTCTGTTTAATAGCAATGAGATACATCACAGATAACAACACTAGTAAGTTCTACTCAACGTCAGCCAGTGCCAAGCATTGTGCTTGAAAATACAACAATACAAGGTAGTGGTTGTACAGCTAAGTTGAAGGCATTGCTTAAGAGAGGTCCTGTGACTGACTGGCTAGAGGTCAGAGCTTGTAAATGCCAGAGTTAGTATTTGCCTCACATCAGTTCAGTAATGGGCTTCCCCAGTGGCTCAGTGATAAAGAATTTGCCTGTAATGCAGGAGATGCTGGCAGGAGATGTGGGTTTGACCCTGGGTCAGAAAGATCCTCTGGAGAAAGGAAATGGCAACCCTCTCCAGTATTCTTGCCTGGAAAATCCCAATCCATGGGGTTGCAAAAGAGTCGGACATGACTGGGCAACTAAACAAAAACAAAAGCAGTAATGCAGATATTACTGCTTTTGTTTGATGCTGGGAGGGATTGGGGGCAAGAGGAGAAGGGGACGACAGAGGATGAGATGGCTGGATGGCATTACTAACTCGATGGACGTGAATCTGAGTGAACTCCGGGAGATGGTGATAGACAGGGAGGCCTGGTGTGCTGCGATTCATGGGGTCGCAAAGAGTCGGACACGACTGAGCGACTGAACTGAATGCAGATATGTTCTTCTGTAAAAATGTTGGAAAGAGATCAACCCTGGGATTTCTTTGGAAGGAATGATGCTAAAGCTGAAACTCCAGTACTTTGGCCACCTCATGCAAAGAGTTGACTCATTGGAAAAGACTTTGATGCTGGGAGGGATTGGGGGCAGAAGGAGAAGGGGACGACTGAGGATGAGATGGCTGGATGGCATCACGGACTCGATGGACTCGAGTCTGAGTGAACTCTGGGAGTTGGTGATGGACAGGGAGGCCTGGTGTGCTGCGATTCATGGGGTCGCAAAGAGTCGGACACGACTGAGCGACTGAACTGAAATATACTGGAGAAATTTCTTTTCTTGTGATTTTCTATCTCTCAAATGGAAAAAAAGGCTCTCGTCTTGGTTTTAATTTCTTCTAACAAACAATTTTGAATCCTCCATCCAAGTGTTAAAAAAAAAACAAAAAATAGCTAACGAGCTAATAAGCACTATTTCAGGTTTGGAGACAGTCTCTCTGGCCTGAAGCCTCTTGGCATGGCCCGTGGATAGCAGATTGATTAGCTTCTACTTACTTGCATGGGGCCTATTATGGACCAGATTTTGTGCAGTCCAATCTTCACATATCGAAGCCCTAATTCACACTGTGGCTGTATTTGGAGATGGAGCCTTTCAGGGAGTAACTAAAGGTATGTGTTACATGCATGCTAAGTTGCTTCAGTAATGTCCAACTCTTTGTGACCATATGAACTGTAGCCCACCAGGCTCCTCTGTCCAAGGGATTTTCCAGGCAAGATGCTGACTGGGTTGCCATGCCCTCCTCCAGGGGATCTTCCTGGCCCAGGGATGGAACCTGCATCTCTTAGGTCTCCTACATCAGCAGACGAGTTCTTTACCACTAATTCCACCAAATGAATTCAAAAGCATGGGACCCTGATCCAATAGAATTAGTGTCCTTATAAGAAGGGACACCAAATGGCTCTCTCTCCATCTCCCCACCTCCAAAAGAAAAGGCCATGTGGTGACATATTGAGAAGGTGGCCCCTGACAAGTCAGCAGGAGGGCCTTCACTGGGAATTGGGTCAGCTAGCACATTGGTCTGAGATGTCTGGCCTCCAGAACTGTGAGAAAATAAATGTGGGTTGTTTAAACCACCCAGTCTGTTATTATGGCAGACTAACACAGGGGCCAAGAGCTCTCAGTTTTCTGCCCTGAGAAGACAGGGAAAGAAAGGAAAATAATTAGAAGAAAAGAGGAGTCACTGGGGAAAGACAGGTCAAGAAAGCTATAATTAACCATGGTCTTCTCCCTACCCTATGCCCACAGCCTTGGGCTAGAAAAGACTGAACCTACAGTTACGTTTGTGAATATGCAGATCGACTTTCTCAGCTATACACCTCTGGGAAGAAGTCTTACCCAGGGAACTTATTAAAGCCCCCAATTCAGGAAGTCCAGTGTAGGCAAATGAATAAGTAAAATTATGCAAACCTTGGGATTTCACAGAAGGAGATTATTTCTACTTTCTAGGAAGCATATGAAAGCATCTCCTCTTCAATACTAGGTCTCAAAGACAGGGGAGAAAAGGAAATCTTAAATGGGGTTGACAACCTCAGGGTACTTGCCTTTGAGTAAAATAAGAAATGCGTTCATTAAAGAGGATTGGCTACCGACTCCAGTATTCTTGCCTGGAGAATTCCATGGACAGAGGGCTACAGTCCATGGGGGTCACAAAGAGTTGGACATGACTGAGTAACACTTTCACTTTCAATAAAATGGCAACTGCTCTGTTCATCAGTTTGGATAAAGTTGAAGCCACCCCTAATACTAGTGCCTTATCATTGGAAACCTTTAGAGCTTTTGTCTGAAAACTCTATTACACAAATGTGGGAGGTGGGGATTCATGTGTTCTCAGAGTCAGCCTGGCTCCCTGTCTTCTAAGGGTGGGACTAGCACCTGTGGAGAATTCAGGGACGGTTACTGGCACCCAGTCAGTGGACATGTGACAGTCCTAGGCTAGGAGGTGTGGAGTTGTGAGATCCAGCTCCCAGTGTAAGTGGGCAGACAGCAAGCAGCTACTTTTTTACTCTTTCAAAAAAAGACATGCTTGAGAGTAGGACAACATGAAGAACACATTGAGTAGTAAGCCTTCTTGCCATCTTTCTAGAATAAAACAGAAGCCTCGGAAAAGGGCAGCATTCCCTACTCCTTTACCTTTATTTTTAAATAGTAATGGCAAGCTTGACTGCTAAAGCCAGCTAAAATCAGATAGATTGGGAATTCTCTGGTGAACGAATAAATTAGTAGCTCACATAGGATTTTAGTGGGAATCTACTTAACTCAGTTATTCTACATACTTTCTGTCAAAGCTCTAGTCCAGGATGTCCCTGGTAACCAATCGAGAGTGAAGTGAGGAACTCTGAAAAATCTAGGACCTTGACAGGAGGGCTGAGATATCCATAGAGAGAAAAGTCTTAAACTTTGCTTGTTGAGAGATCAACAAGAGGAGGGAACTTCACTGGTGTCCTGCTGTGTCAGCCACTTAGGAGATTCAGGGGACTTAAAACTAGTGAAAACCACTCACCATGATGTCACTTAATTTCAAAAGGAAATGATTTAATTAATAGAACAAAGGGGAAAATATTCCATTTGGGCTGCTAGAAGAGGTAACTTGAAAGGAAATCTGAACTGCAATGTTCTGTCTACATGCCGTACTTAGTTTTTCACCAGATCAGCAATGTGGGGTATGTTCCTGAAAATTCAGCTCTAATCAAAGACAGGAGTGAACAGAATTCAGAAGAGCAGGTCTCTGTGATTCTATGTTTGGAGCTGCCTCTCTGGGTTAGAAGGGTAGTCTCAAATGTCATATTGAGAGCCACTCTGGTCTTTTTATGTCTATCCAAAAAAAAAAAAAGTTGCCAAAAAGGCTGACACCCACCTTGGGGGAATTATTGTTCTTGCCAGAAGCAAAACTAATACCTCCACATCTAATCTCTTCTTTTTAAATGTTTGTAACAAGGTCATCCATCGTATTCTTGTTCTTTGAGACCAACCAGCAGTTCCCACTCTTCATAAAGCAGGCACCTTTCATAATTACTCCAGATCCACCATACTGCTTAAAAATCCAATTCTAGGAGCATTTTCTGGAAGCCACAGATTTTCAAATTGCTGCCAGCAGGATGCTTTTTTATTGTTGGCTATTCCTCTAAGGAATTTAATAAATATTCTTTGACAGAGCACAGCATAATTGATTGAGCCACTCTCATTTTTATCAGCTCCACAGGAGGCCTTAGTATTTGCTGGAAACCTCTGGGAGTTGCCAGCAGTTGCAATAAGAAGCTTTTGTGAGGTCCTTGGGGAGGGGGTGGAGAGGAGAAAATAAGGTTAATATCTATTATCATAAGCCACTTCCTGAACCTTATCAGGAGTTGTAAACCCCTGAGCATGAGGAGTGTGGAGGTCTATGGATATTCTGTGATAAGCTGTAAAAGACTCAATATCTTCTAAGTGAATAGTTAAGAATCAAGTAAATTCATGGTGAGTTTTCAGACAGTAATTATTTAATATGTCAAATCAATTCTAAAATAATCCTTAAATCCAACGGCATATTTCAATACTCATTTATTTGCAAATTACCCATCAGCATGGATTATTTAGGCTTTGGAAGAAAAAAGTTGATTTCAATTTCTACTATCTGAACTTTCAAAATGACATAGCCACAAACAATAATTTCAAAGTCAAACTGTATACAGTTGAAAGAAAAAGTGAAAGTGTTAGTCGCTTAGTCGTGTCTGACTCTTTGTGACCCCATGGACTGTAGTTCACCAGGCTCCTCTGTCCATGGAATTCTCCAGGCAAGAATACTGGAGTGAGTAGCCTTTCTCTTCTCCAGGGGATCTTTCTGACCAAGAGATAGAACCCAGGCAGATTGCAGGCAGATTCTTTACCATCTGAGCCACCAGAGAGCTCATAATGATATATGCCATTTACCTGTAGGGTTTCTTTCTTTTATCTTTGGGGTCTGAGTTCAACTATTAATTTTACAAAGACTTTAGGAAACATACAAATACACCAGCCATACAAAAAAAATCTTGATATATTTCCAACAAGTTGTTTATCAACAGATGAAACTGTCTTTTACTTTCTAAAATTCCAGTCAAAACACCTTTTCACAGAGAAGTTGGGCTAGTCTGGACCACAAGATAGCTTGCTGAGTTTACAAATATCACTTTAAAAAAATTATTCTGGCATTCCAATTTTTGTCTTTTTCTTGCATGTTTCTACAATTTGTTCTCTAAATGTATGCTTGGCTTTGACCAGATTTCTGGTTTTTTGCTTTTCTACTTACTGGAATGCCTGTGAAGGTAACTGGAGGAGACTGCCAAGAAATGCTGAAGCTGCTGCCATTGGGGGTGAACTTGGCTGCTCCTGGAATGGTCACAGGGGGTGTGGCCTATCAAATAGAAAACAGAGAAAGTTGTTTTGAAAGAATATTTCTCCTTGGAGTCTTAAGCTGTCATTACCAAAATAAGGCTTCGGAAATAATCTCAGCTTTATTAATGACAAAATTATAATAGGAGGAGATTAAACACGGTTAAAGAAAGTAGCTAGAGATAAACTTTTTATACATCTAAGCAACTAAGGTATAGGAGGAGAAGGTTTTTGGCTGCTGATTTCTGAATAGAGATTTGATTATACATACACATACCTATCTTAGGACACCTGTGAGATATAATTCCTTGTTATCAAGTTGGGAGATCAGCTTTTTATAAGTGATGGTAGGCTGTCAATTACATTTTGGGAAGGTTATTTGGCAATACATGTCAAAATTCTTAGTGTTCTGTACACTAGCTATTTCACTTCTAGAATTTATTCTAAAGAAATGGACACAAGGATGTTCATTGCAGAACTATGTATTACATATTTTTTAAAAAACTGGAAACACATAGGGAAAATGATGCTGAAGAATACTCATTGGCATGGGAAAATGTTCATGAGATATCAAGTGGAAACAACAAAGCACAGCGAACCAGTACTGTAATAGATTCCATTTATAAAACGCACAAATAGAACAGTCCTGAAGGACCTACCAAAAATGTGAACCAAGGGGCTTTCTTGTTGTTGGAGCTTGGGATGGATTTTCTTTCTTTGCTCACGTTTTTAATATCTTTATGTTGAACACTTATATCTATAAACAGAAAAATCCCAATGCTGTGAATCTACAGTTTGGGAAGGAACTTCTAGATCCCTTAGCGTATGTTCCAACTCTCATTATATACATAAGAAAAATAATTTAAGTTGGTTCAAGCCCATGCTTTTGGACCTAAATGCAATACTGACAAACAAGAACGAAGGGATGAATTATCCCTTTTTGAATAGAAGAGTCAGGAATGAAAGCTGCTGCACCAACTAATTTAATAATTAGCGCTATTCCATTGCTCTTGAGTTGAAGTCTACTTAATAAATGGCTGAATGACTCTCTACAGGGTTAGTTTTTCTCCTTTTATAAATATAGTTGCTAGTGGCAATGGTTTTGTAAATGGCACCATTGGAAAATATTTTGGCAATACATAGCTGTTCATGCTCTATCCTGCTGCTACTGCTGCTAAGTCACTTCAGTCTTGTCCGACTCTGTGCGACCCCATAGACGACAGCCCACCAGGCTCCCTCGTCCCTGGGATTCTCCAGGCAAGAACACTGGAGTGGGTTGCCATTTTCTTCTCCAAAGCACGAAAGTGAAAAGTGAAAGTGAAGTCACTCAGTCGTGTCCGACCCTCAGCGACCCTGTGGACTGCAGCCTACCAGGCTTCTCCATCCATGGGATTTTCCAGGCAAGAGTACTGGAGTGGGGTGCCATTGCCTTCTCCGCATGCTGTATCCTAAGATGCAATAATTACTCTTCTGGAAATTCAACGGGGGAAAAAAAAAAACTACTGGCACGGAAGTGTCCTCACTAGCCTTATTGATGATAATTAAAAAGTAGATACCTAACATAATAGAAAGAAATGACTTGATGTTTTAATTGAATTCAGTCATATATTCAGTTCTACGGAGAGTGTTTATAAATAAGAGTGGAAGAACACAAATTACAAATATGTACAGGAGAGTTTTCTTTTAAAGAGTTACATAAAGTAGCTGAAAATTATGGGAAAACTGTTTTTTTTTTTATTTGAGCGTATTGAAATTTTATTAAATCGACACTTAAAAGAGTTCAGAATTGCTGGGGGAAGAAGGAGCTTTAACTGTGTCCTGTATTTGCAGGATTTGTCTCTAAGGCCTTAACAGACTTTAGAGTGAGGCAGAATCACCTGGAGGGTTTGTTAAACACAGGCTGCTCGGCCTTACCCCTCGCTTCTGGTCTGCAGGTCTGGGAATGTAAATTTCTAACAAGTTCCCAGGCGATGCTGACACTGTTGATCTGCCGAACACTGACAACCATAGCTCCAGCCTGAGAGAGTTAGTTACCAATTCAGAGAGGCAGGGCACAAAGTCCTGGATCTGTAGCACAGGATAAGGCTGTCATTGTGCCAACGCTTTTCAAAGTTCATCTTTTCATTTATTTAATTTTTTTATCTAACAAGTACTCACATCATGTGCCAGGAACCCTCCTGAGAGTGTTACAATATTAAGGATTTTAATCCTCATAACAACTTCTCAGGGATCAGATCTTCAGTCAGTACTGGGAAGTTCAAGAACACCCTAGGGTCCAATTTGCATGAGATTCTGGCTTTAAAAGGAGAAAAAAGGCAAACCCTGCTACTGGGCTTTCCTGGATGCTGTTTTTCCACTGAGCTATCCTTTACTCACCCTGGAATAGGAAATGGCAACTCACTCCAGTGTTCTTGCCTGGGGAATCCCATGGATAGAAGAGCCTGATGAGCTACAGTCCATGGGGTTACAAAGAGTCAGACACAACAGTAACAATCCTTAACTCACAGGTCAGAATGCTACTGCTTTTGGTTAGGAGTAAAGTGATTACTCTCATGACCCCTGGCCAGTCACCTGGTAAGCGTGGTCAGTATGCACGAGGTAGAGGGTGGTGGGAGCAGAGCGGCTCAAGGGTGTCATCAGTTTTGTCTCAGTTTTGGCACAAGGAGATTCTGTTCGGCTGGAATCTGGGATGGGAAAAGTAGGAGGCGAAGCCAGGGATTGGGAGGGCGAAACCGGGGCCAGGCTGCTCAGACCATCTGCCATGGAGTCTGTGTTGAGCTTGATCTCAGTGTAGTAGAAGTCTTCTTCTCCATCACTGTAGTCAGACTCCCCAACACGCCTAATGCAAAAGAGAGCAAAGCAATCCTACTCACCCACACTGCTTTCTTGCCTTGAGATCTTGTACATGCTGTTCCTTCTGTCTGGAATGCTTTTCCTCTGTCCTGTCTGCTTGGCAAACTTCTACTTATCCTGCAACTGTCCACTTCCAGGGTAAGCCTTCCTTGATATCTTAAAGCAACTGACTCAACTAATCAACCAATCAATCAATTATTCAAAAAAAATTTATTGAGAGCCTACTATGTCTAGGCACTTCTTTAGGAACCCAATATTAGAGTGAACAAAACAGATTCTGCCCTGATGGAACGTACAGTCTAGTGGGAGAGGCAGACAAGAAACTTGTAACAGAACACATCAAAAATAAATAATAATATCCTGAGGAACAAACCTGCCTAAGAAGGTAAAAGACCTGCATTTGGAAAACTATCTGACACTGAGGAAAGAAATTGAATACAACACAAACAGATGGAAAAATACACCATGTTACTGGATAGGAAGAATTAATATTGTTAAAATGACCATGCTCTCCAGGGCAATCTACAGAGTCAATGCAATTCCTATTAAAATACCAATGACATTTTTCATTGAACTAGAACAAATAATTTTAAAAGTGGTCTGAAAACACAAAAGACTCCAAATAGCTAAAAGAATCTTGAGAAAGAACAGAGCTGAAAGAATCATGCTCCCTGACTTCTGACTATACTGTAAAATTACAGTAAACAAATCAGTATGGTACTGGCATAAAGGGGATTCCCAGGTGGCTCAGTGGGTAAAGAATCCACCTGCAATGAAGGAGATACAGCAGCCACAGATTTGATTCCTGGGTCAGGAAGATCCCCTGGATGAGGGCATGGCAATCCACTCTAGCATTTTAGTTTGGAGAATCCCATGGACAGAGGAGCGTGGCAGGCTACAGTCCATAGGGTCTCAAAGAGTCGGACATGACTGAACTGACTGAGCATGCCTGCACTGGCATAAGAACATATTTCTAGATCAATGGAACAGAATAGAGAGCCCAGATATAGACTTACCCACTATGGTCCATTAATCTATGACAAAGGAGGCTAGAATATACAATGGAGAAATGGTAGTCTCTTCCACATATGTTGCTGGGAAAACTGGACAGCCACATGTAAATGAATGAAATTAGAACATTCTTTAACACCATATACAAAAATAAACTCAAAATGGATTAAAGACCTAAATGTAAGACATTATACCACAAAACTGCTAAAAGAAAACATAGGCATGGCACTCTTTGACAGCTATTGTAGCAATATATATTTTTTAAGTCTGTCTCCTAAAGCAAAGGAAATAAAAGCAAAAATAAGGAAATGGGACCAAATTAAACTTAAAAACTTTTGCACAGCAAAGGAAACTATCAACAAAGTGAAAAGACTAATGAATGGGAGAAAATATTTTCAGAGGACATGACCAATAAGGGGTTAATATTCAAACTATATAAATAGCTCATTAACTCAACATTAAAAAAACAAACAGTTCTATTTAAAAAATGAGCAGAAGAACTAAAGAGACTTTTTCCCAAAGAGGACAGGCAGGTGGCCAGAAAAGATGAAAAGACGCTCCACATCGCTATCAGGGAAATGGAGATCAAACCAATAATCCCAACGATGAAATGATACCTTACACCGGTCAGAATGGCTATCATCAAAAAGAACACAACAAATGTTGATGAGAATGTGGGGAAAAGGCAGCTCTTATACACTGTTGGTGGGAAGGTAAACTGGTGCAGTCACTGTGGAAACGTGTATGGAGGTTTCTTAAAAATCTAAAAATAGAACTACCATATAACCTAGCAATTCCACTCCTGGGTATATAGCTGAAAAAAAAACCCCAGAAACATCAATTTGAAAAGATACATGCACCCTGATGTTCATAGCAGCATTATTTATAATTGCCAAGATATGGAAACAACCTAAGTGTCCATCAACATACGATTAGATAAAGAAGACGCTACACACACAGACACACAGACACACACAGACACACACACACACACACACACACACTGGTGGCTCAGATGGTAAAGAATTTACCAGCAATGCAGAAGACCCGAATTTGATCCCTGGGTTAGGAAGATCCCTTGAAGAAGGAAATAGCAACCCACTCCAGTATCCTTGCCTGGAGAATTCCATGGACAGAGGAGCCTGGCAGGCTACAGTCCGTGGTGTTGTAAACAGTCTGACACTATTGAGCTACTCACACACACACACACACACACACACACACACACATACATACACTCATACTACTCATGCATAAAGAATAAAATTTTGCCATTGTAACAGCATGAATGGACTTACAGGGTATTATGCCAAGTGAGATAAGTCAGACAGAGAAAGACAAATATATTACTTGTATGTGGAATCTAAAAAATACAACAAACTAGTGAATATGACAAAAAAGAAACAGATATAGAGAACAAACCAGTAGTTAAGGAGAGGGAGGGGAAGCATAGGGGTAGAGGATTAAGAGGTATAAACCATTATGGATAAAATAAACTACAAGGATGTATGTATGTATGTGAAAGTTGCTCAGTTGTGTCCAACTCTTTGTGACCTCATGGACTATAGCCCGCCAGGCTTCTCTGTCCATGGTATTCTCCAGGCAAGAATACTCGAGTGGGTAGCCATTCCCTTCTCTAGTAGATCTTCTCAACCCAGGGATTGAACCCAGGTCTCCCCGTTGCAGGTGAATTCTTTACTGTCTGAACCACCAGGGAAGCCCAAGAGTACTGGAGTGGGTAGCCTATCCCTTCTCCAGCAGATCTTCTCAACCCAGGGATCAAACCCAGGTCTCCCCGTTGCAGGGGAATTCTTTACTGTTGGAACCACCAGGGAAGCCCAAGAGTACTGGAGTGGGTAGCCTATCCCTTCTCCAGCAGATCTTTCCAATCCAGGAATTGAACTGCAGTGTCCTGCATGGCAGGCGGATTCTTTACCAGCTAAACTACAAGACTGTATTATTGTAAAACACAGGGCATATAGCCAAAATTTTACAGTAAATATAAATGGACTATAATCGTAAAAAATTGTGAATTACCATACAGTACATGTGCAACTTATATATTATTCATTAACCATAAGTCAATTTAAAAAAAGTAAACCCATAAAGAAACAGATATTTAATACATTCAGTTCAGTTCAGTTCAGTCACTCAGTCGTGTCTGACTCTTTGCGACCCCATGAACTGCAGCAGGTAGTGATAAATCCCAGAAAGAAAAATTAAGCAGTATTAAGAGCATCCTTAATCAGGGCAAGCAATGGGGGACATTATTTTAAATACAGTATTCATAGGAAGACTCTCTGAGGAGATGACAGTTGAGCAGAGGTCTCAATGAGGTGAGGAGAAAACCCTTGTGGGAACTATGGGAGAAGAATGCACAGAACCCCGGGGTGGGCTGGCTTGTTGCTTTCTGAGAAGGACAGAGAGGTAGGTGGCTGGGGCTCAGGGCACCAGGCAAAGAGTGATGGGAGAAGAATGGGAAGGAGGGCAGAGACCCAGTGGCACAGGGCTTTGCAGCCCTGGGGAAAAACTTGGTATTTTGTTCTGAATATGACGGAAGCCTCTGGGGATTTTGAAGAATCTAGGTTACTTGTTATTTTTATTTTTTAAAATTGACGTATACTAAGTACAGTTAATTTACAATGTTGTGTTAGTTTCAGGTGTACAGCAAAGTGCCATATATGTGTGCGTGTGTGTGTATTCTTTTTCAGGTTTGTTTCCATTATAGGTTACCACAGGATATTGAATATAGTTCCCTGCACTATACAGTAAGTCCTTGTGGTTTATCTGTTTTATTCACGGTAGTGTGTATTTGTTAATCCCAAGCTCCTAATTTCTCTCTCCCGACTCTACCCCTTCCTCTTCTTTGCCCTTTGAGAACCATAAATTTGTTCTCTAATGCCATCTAATGCCATTTGCAACATGGCTGGACCTAGATATTATCACATTAAGTGAAGTAAGATAGAGAAAGACAAATATCATATTCTACCACTTTTATATGGAATCTAAAAATAATGATACCAATGAACTTATCTACAAAACAGAAACAGACTCAGACATAAGTTACTTTTAAAAGACTCACCCTGGCCATTGTCTGGAGAAAGAACAGAGGATAGGAGGGCAAGAGGAATGGGAGCCAGTGAGCAGGCTGTGGAGCGGCTGACAGCAGCCAGGCAAGGGGTAGGGGCGCAAGTGACCTGAGCTCTCACACTGGAGACTTCTTTTGAGTGACAGGCATTAGGATTAAGCTTCAAACAATTAAATCCTCTGAGCTCCCTTTGAAGAAGTGGAAGTGAAAGTCGCTCAGCGTGTCCGGTTCTTTGCGATCCCCTGGAATTCTCCAGGTGGTCGCACTGGAGTGGGTAGACGTACCCTTCTCCAGGGGATCTCACCAACCCAGGGATCGAACCCAGGTCTCCCACATTGCAGGCGGATTCTTTACCAGCTGAGCCATCAGGGAAGCCCAAGAAGGCTGGAGTGGGTTGCCATTCCCTTCTCCAGGGGACCTTTCCCACCCAGGGATCGAACCCAGGTCTCCTGCATTGTAGGCAGATTCTTTACCAACTGAGCCACCAGGGAATTACTTTGAAGTGTGTTCATTTCAATTCACTTTTTTAATTTAATGATTTGGTACATTTCTGTAATTTTTTTAAACCTCTGTTGCCTCCCTAAGACAGATTCTCTAGGCTGTGTCTTGTTCATTTTTGTTTAATAGATACCACATGTTTCAGTGCATCTGGCATAGAGTAGGTGCCTGTTAAATGCTCAACGAATGAAAGAAAGAAGCCGATGCTGTAGCACAGTGATTACCAACATGAATTCTGGAGTTACATGGCCGGGGTTTGAATCCTAACACCTCCCAGCTGCCTGTGTAATTTTAGCAGCCTGTGCCCTTATATAAAGCAGCACAGCACAGCTGGCCTTCCCTGTCCACCAGGAGCCTACTACACACAGTGCTTAGAGGTGTAGCACACTCACGTGTAATTAGCACTAAATGTTTATTAAATAAAAATAAGGCTGATGCTAGAAAGACTCAGTGTTTACTATCACCAGGAAAAGTATCTTCTGGTGTTTCCACAGGTTCTTCTGAGACACAGAAAATTGTGCTTTTCCACCGTAAGTTTTGTGTAAAAGAAAATAACTGTCAAGGGTGTGTGTGTGTGGGGGGGGCTCAGTTGTGTCCAACTCTTTGCAATCCCGTGAACTGTAGCCTACCAGGCTCCTTTGTCCATGGGATTTTCCAGGCAGGAGTACTGGAGTAGGTTGCCAGGCCCTCCTCCAGGGGATCTTCCCGACCCAGGGATCAAAGCGGCATCTCTTGCGTCTCCTGCATTGGTAGGCGGATTCTTTACCGCTGCACCACCTGGGAAGCCTGTCAAATAACTAATATTTGTTGGATTTGAGGATTTCTAGGGAAATGATGGACATTCTTGCACCCGGTTTTATGGGATGGGATCTGTAAATCTTCCTTTCCTGGGGCATCTCCAAGTTTCATGACCATATCTGGCAGGAGCAGGGCACTGACTCAGAATAAACTTTTTTCCCACTGACAATTCCTGTACAGAACCTAAAATACAAATCTCCCTTTCTCCTGGGCCTTTCTGTTCAGCCAGATCAGCGGCTTCTCCCAGCCTGGCTCCGTTTCCCCTGAGCTCTCTGGCTAAGGCGTCTAGGGAGGTGTCTGCTCCGTATCAGGTCAGGCAGGGCTTGGCTCTCCTACAAGCAAAGCATCAAAGACCCCAGAGAGTGGGCTGAAGAATGTGCATCTGTTTTATTCCTGTCCCCACTTCCTCTCCAGGAAAGGGCGAGCCGAGTCGCTGCCGGCTGCCGAGTGCTACTAATAGACACGCAGGCCTGGGGAACATCGTGTGTCCTACACAGGGATAAATCAGCAGAGTGAGAACTAAGAGAAAAACAGAATACTTCTTATGCTGGGGTGGTGTGCACTGCAGCTCTATCAGACGCAAGATATGTATTTTGGGGCTTGGGCTATGCTCCCTTCTTCTTCACAAGCCAATCAACATTCATTAAACACTGCCCCATCCTCCTATAGGCTCCCAGGCTCATTCCTGGGCAGTGGCTGGCAGAGATGGGGATTCTAACTCATCAAGGCCATGTGAAGCATGCAGAGTAAAAAGGGAATTCCAGGGAAGCAAATACAGAGCCTGCTGTACTTGAATTTCACCCACCAGGAGAGCACCCTGGAAGCTCAAAAGAAAAACATGTGATGCCACTCACAGTCTGTAAACACATAGATAGGGTATGTGTTTCTCTGTGGTGCTGAATATGATTTGACTTTTGGGGCAGATGGACTTTAAAACAAAGCCCTCCAGCTCCTGATTCTAGCTTCAGGAAGCTCTTTCTAAACGTTCAGAAAACTGAGTTATTTACACTGTGACCTGTCCTGATGGTGACAGTTGAGGGAAGATGCTGTGGAGTGTCCTTCCCTGAAGGAGTGGGTTCTGTGTGGGGTTTCTTGGAGGGTAGGGGGGACCCTCTGGCTAGTGGAGCGGAAGCCCTGCTTTGCTGGGCCACGGCCATGGTGCTTAGTGATTTTTCACATGCCATGGCCTGGAAGGGTCTGGCTATGTCCCCAGTATCCCCAGCCTATGGATGAGGGAGCTGGATTCCTGCTTCCCTCCAGCCATAGCAGGAGCCCACCCACAGGAATCAGCAAAATCACCTTGGAACCCATTCTTGTTTTCTATCACTTTTTATGGATGATGTCTTCTCTAAATTTATCCTTGGCTGGGCAAAGTGACTGTAGTGCTTATTTCTCAGCAGTCACAGCAAGGAGATCCAACCAGTCAATCCTAAAGGAAATCAACCCTGACTATTCATTGGAAGGACTGACGTTGAAGCTGAGGCTACAAGTCTTTGGCCACTTGATGTGAAGAGCTGATTCACTGAAGAAGCCTGATGCTGCAAAATATCAAAGGCAAGAGGAGAAGGGGGTGACAGAGGACGAGATGGTTGGATGGCATCACCAACTCAATGGACATGAGTCTGAGCCAACTCAGGAAGAAGGGAAGCCTGGTATTCTGCAGTCCACGGGGCTGCAAAAAGATATGACTTAGCGACTGAACAACAACGTCTCTTTGAAAGGACCCCTCTGTGTCCAAGCATTTGGGGGCTCGGTCATGTGTTTGGCTTTGTCTTGTGCACAGTATATCACTTACAGCTTCTCAAGATCCCTTCTTAGTTCCACATCCCTAGACAAGAAAGACCCACAGACTGAAGAACAAGAGGCTGTACCATCACAGCCTTTCTGGAATGGCCCCTAATCCCTGCTGCACAAAACTTCGTTTTATCTTTTGTTGGAAATGTTTTTGTATAACACAGGGAAATGTGTCTGTTGTTCAAATAAAGGACTTATTTGGGCAACAGAAAAGGACAAAGCAGGTCACCAGGCTTCATAAGAACAGCAACATTGATTGTCACTGTGCTTCTTAAACCCTTTTCAGGCTATGTCTGCCTTTGAGGCTCAAAGTCATTAATACACTCCCCTGGGGAAAAAATTGCACATATAATTTTACAAACATTTTCAGGGGGTCTAAGGACTCCTTACCCTACCCTACCCTGGCACTCCATCTTTTACAAATCACAAAAATTTTATTTTTGACCATCACACATGACCCTGCAGGGCTGGGTCTCTTTTATTCTGAGTTTCTTTTTCAGAGGGACCTGAGGCTCCGAGCAGCACCTTGCTTAATATCACTTGGTGAGTGTATTAGGGAGGCTTCACAGCTCTAAGTCCATGTTCTTTCCACTTGCCACACTGGCCTGTATTATCTGCAGTGGCCATCTCCATAGTGATTAGGAAGACCAAGCAGGCCCAGTCTCTGTCTCTGTGTTCAGAATTTTTAAGGCACAATGTAGAGTGTAATTCTGAGTGCAGGTGGTCCTGGACTGAACCTGATGGAGATACACCCAGCTCCAAAGGGAGGGCTCCTTACCCAAGATGAATGGTCCGGATGTGCTTCTGGATACCCACGGCAGTACTCAGAACCTTCCCACAGTTCTTCCAGAGGCATTTGAACATCACCTTCATGGAGTTCTAGAAAGGGAAGACAAGGTTATATTGAAATGAAAACTAACCCATCAACATAACAGCTTCCCATTCTCTTGACTATAACTCAGCACACCATTCTAGGAAATCCCCCAGATGAGGATCTTAGTGACCTCAGAGATTTTCTTGCTTCCTTCTTGAATACTGAGCCCTGCTGGAAAATTTAGTTCACTTTTTTAAAAATTATTTTTAATTGAGGGATAATTGATTTACAATATTGTGTTGGTGTCTGCCATACATCAACATGAATCAGCCACAGGTATATATATGTCTGCTCCCTCTTGAACCTCCCTCCCACCCTATTAGTTCACTTTTTTTTTAAGGTGGATACAGTGTCTTTTAGGCATTGTGCTGTGTTTAGTTGTTCATTCATGTCCGACTCTTCGTGATCCCATGGACTGTAGCCCACCAGGCTGCCCTGTCCATGGGGATTCTCCAGGCAAGAACACTAGAGTGGGCTGCCATGCCCTTCTCCAGGGAATCTTCCCAACCCAGGGATGGAACTCAGGTCTCCTACATTTCAGGGGGGTTCTTTATCCTCTGAGCCACCAGGGAAACCCGGCATTAATGACGGTGGATTTTAGAATATTCACTGAGCACTTACTATGTGTCAAGTGCTAGTCTTGAGAGTTTATTTCATTTAATCCTAAAAGATGGATACTATTATCATCACCATTTTACAGATTCATGGAAAGCTTCGGGGAGCCAGCTTCTAGCAAAACCAGAATATGAATTTTGGAAGTCTGGCTCCTGGAACTACTCTCTCCACCAGGACACAAATCTATCTTCTCCGATAAGGATCTTAGAAGTTTTCCAAAACAGTCCAGCAAAGTGGTTGAGAGCACTGATTTTGGACTTACTTTCTCAAGTCCTAGTTTCCTTATTTATCAAGTAAGAACAATAGTACCTGTCTCATAGGGTTATTATGATGATTAAATGAGGTCATGGAAGCAAAATCGTTTAGCACAATACTGACGGGAGTAATTATTCAACCAATGGCAGCTATTATGGTCTTATTACGATTATACTTCCTGGAGTGAATTTGACAGGGAGTGAGTTTTCTCCCATGTGCTCACCAAGCCCCATCCTTGTTTCCTCCTGGGAACACAGCTAGACTTCATTTCCCAGCCCCCTTTGAAGTTAGGTGAAGTCATGTGACTGAATTAGGGCCAATGGAATAAGGGCAGAAGTGACATACACTCCTTCTAAGCCTTGTCCCTAAACTACTTGTCAGTGTCACTCTAGCCTGTTTCGCTGATTAGAGGTAGGGGGTACCCAAGGACTTAGGGCACAGTAGTGCCACTAGATCAGGGATTTTTCTTTCAATATTTTTTAAATGGAAGTATAGTTGATTTACAATGTTGTGTTAATTCTGCTGCACAGCAAAATGATTCAGCTATACATTCTTTTCTATATTCTTTTCCATTACGGTTTATCATAGGATATTGAATATAGTTCCCTCTGCTATACAGTCAGAACTTATACTTTAGATTAGGGATTTTTAATCTTTTGTTGGCCCTGAATTCTTTTGGCAGTCTGCTAAATTCTATGAACCCCTTCTTAAAGTAATGTTTTTATTAATAATATTTAAAATAAAATATACAGGATTAAAAAAACTGTGAGTGTGCTGAAATAGTTATCAAAATATTAAAAAATTTTGTGAAGGGGTAATATATATACTCTTTAACACATAAACTAATAAGATTTTTAAGCGAATTTAGTAACTACCATAATTTCAAAGTAGCATTGTACATAAATGACGTTTCATGATATCTGCTAAGATTGTAAGGTGATATGAAAACATTCATGTTTCGTATTGGTAGTAAAGTCACAGGAGGCACTAATGCTACTGTGGTTTGATGTCTCCAATCATAATTGTAGGAAATGCTCAATTATAGTTAAAACATTAATGACAATAAAGATATACTTTTTCTCCCATCTAATTTCACAGACTCCCTGAATTCTTTCCACGCCCTTTACGGGACTTGTGGACTCCAAGTTAAGAACCTCTGCACTGGGAGGAAGGGGCCTGGGTCCCTGGAGGATTTGTAGAGCAGAAACACCCCTTCATCACTCCTGCTGACCTGATTGGATTGTGACATGAGAAATCCTTCATGGAGTTAAGCCACTGAAGTTTGGAAATGGGTTGTTTCAACCGTAAGCCTCCCCTGATCAATAAACAATGATACCTTCCCTGAACTGACGGAATTGCTGTAGGTTTGTTTACAACTCTAGTAGGATTTCTGCTCTCAAGCCCTGTTCTAGAAAGCCATCATTTACACAGAGGATGACTCACCGGTTATTATGATGGAATTAGTATCAGCCAGTCACCCTCACCAAATGTTTCTCAATTGAAACAAAATACCTAGAAACTTGCAGAAGTGAGGAGTATCCTGTGTGTTGGGAATGAACGGATAGATTAGTGACGGCAAGAAGGAGCCCACGTCTCCTGTGAGCTTCATGAGCCCAGGGGCCTGGGGTTCCCAGAGGTCCCAGGTGGCTGGCCTTCCTGACACTGTGACCTAGCCATTCCCACTGCAGCTCCCAGGCATTGTGGACAGCTCGCCCATGATTCCTGCTGCAATGAGCAGTACTGAGCTCTAGAAGCTGCGGCAGCAAAGAGCTGGAGCAGAAACCGAGAGAGAGGGATGTGAGGGGAGCTGAGAGGCAGACAGAATTAGGACACTTTAAAGTACACTATCATGAAGAGTTGGTGTTTATTCTAAGGAGACCATTCACAAATTTCAGGCTCCCTGATCTTCTTGAGCCATTGATCCAAACGCATGAGATGGAAGATGAACCAAACGGGGAGAATTTAAAACCTGCCCTGACCCCTACTCCAGCCCCAAGGTTCACAAAAATGAATTTGGCTTGATTTTTTTTTTTAATTCAGAGCAGATGATGACGATACTAATGAACAAATCCTCACCCTATGAGTGTTCCTGCTCATTTTTCAAACAATGAAGCTGTTCTATTAAAAAATACCTTCCACTTAAGGGAATTAATGACTCAAACCAAAATTACAGGTATCTGACAGTCCAAATATCCATCTGGAAATGAAGTCGTGATAGATTGAAAGCACTTTTTGATTCATTCCAAGCCTTCTTGCTGATGGTATTCCTTTATTCATTAAACTAAATAGCTACTTAGCAAGGAATATTCCAGTGGCTGTTATGGAAAGAAAAGAAGCTGTTCTTTGGAAACTTACATTCTAATGGGAGAGAGGAAGAAATGATCACAAATGATGATTGTTTCAGGTATGGTAATGTTTCTGGAAATGGGGGTGGGAAACGCTAGGTCAGACGAAGCCTCTAGAAGGTGACTTGTGAGCTGGGACTTGAAGGCTGGAAAAGGAGCCAACCATGCTATGAGCTAGAGTTTTCCAGGTAGAAGGAAGAGTTAATGAGAAGCTGTGAAGATGTAGAAGAACTTGACATACTGTAGGGCCAGAAAGGAACAGTTAGTTTGGAGGGAAAGGAGAGATGGTGTGATCTGTTTGAAATCATGTGAAGAGGCAAGGAGGGCCATGGAGGCAAGGAGGATTATGCAGGGTCTTGTAGGTAAGGGTAAGGAATCTGGATTTTATTCTAAAATAAAGAAACTACTAAAGGGGTTGAAGTCGGGGAGTGATATTATATGATTTAGATTTTAAGAAAACATCACTCTTGGACTTCCCTGGTGGTCGGTCCAGTGTGGTTAAGACTCTGTGTTTCCAATGCAGGGGGTGTGAGTCAGATCCCTGGTTGGGGAACTAAGATCCAACATGCTGTGTGGTATGGCCAAAAAGAAAAGAAAAGATCACTCTGTTCTGTTCCGGGGAGGAAAAATAAGGTCACCAGTGTGGTGCTACTGCAAGTCAGAAAAGGTGGCGGCTTGAGGAAGGCTTGGGCTGCGAGAACAGAGATAAGTAGACACATCAGGGTCCATTTTGGAGGCAGATCCAACAGAACCTGTTGTTGGGTTGAGCATGAGGAATGTTAAAAGGGATGGTATTAAAGACGACTTCTGTAGCGAGGGGAGTTGTGGTTCTCTTTGGGATACATTCATTTTGAGATACCTACTGGCAAGTAGGACAATGGATCTGTGAGCCTGAAACTGAGAAGTCCGGTCTAGAGATATACATTTGGAGTTAGGACCTGAAGGCGTTCTTAGAACGGATCTAGGTGAGACCATGTAGGTGGAAATGCAGCTAGAGATAATTAGAAGGCCCAGCATACTGCAGATCCAACATTTCAGGTAGGGGACTGAGAAGGAAAAGACAGAGAGAGAGGGCGTGGGCAGCAGTGGAAATCAGGATAGGGTGGTATTACCAGCACAAATAGCAGAGAGTGGCTTAAGAAGGAATATGTGACTTATGCAGTATCACCTGATGTTCCCACGTGCGCCAGTGGGAACCTGCCTGCCAATTCAGGAGACATGAGAGACGCAGCTTTGATCCCTGGGTCTGGAAGATCCCCTGGAGGAGGGCATGGCAACCCACTCCAGTATTCTTGCCTGGGGAATCCCATGGATGGAGGAGCCTGACAGGCTACAGTCCATAGAGTTGCAAAGAGTTGGACACAATTGAAGCGACTTCACATGCGTGCATGTGCAACAATTAGTCAGTTATTAACAGATAGTCTTTGAAATTAATATAATAGTATTACACAACATGCAGAGCCAAATTCCTCCTATATCTTAGGAATTTCTTAAAGGGTCAAATTGCTAACTGTTTTGGGAAATGACAATCACAGTGGTATTTCTGTGCCATAACAAGTATTATTGATAAGACTCCTGTTCCTGGTTCTTGCAATAACATGTCAAGCATTTGCTTCTTGAATTGATTAATAAAGCCTGGTACTGATGATAGAAGAATAAATGTCATTGGTATAACTCCTTTTCTTAGGAGGAACTAGCTGATTCAGAGGTGTCAAACCCCCCAAATACAATGAAGCTGACCAATATCCTCTCTAAATCCCTTGGATTTTGGAGAACTACCAATTACAAGTGCTTGTGTATATCTCCTCAATTATGTGCTGTGTATTTAGCTGGTCAGTCACATCTGGCTCTTTGCCACTCCATGGACTTCTCTGTCCATGCGGATTCTCCAGGCAAGAACAATGGAGTGGGTTGCCAGGGGATCTTCCCAAACCAGGGACTGAACCCAGGTCTCCCGCATTGCAAGTGGATTCTTTACCAACTGAGCCACCAAGGAAGCCCAAGAATGCTGGAGTGGGTAGCCGATCCCTTTCCCAGGGGGTCTTCCTGACCCAGAAATTGAACCGGGGTCTCCTGCACTGCAGCTGGATTCTTTACTTATAATTTTCTGGGCTCCTACTAAGGGCTCCAAAGAAATCAGTTGCCCAAAGAAAATTAGGTAATGGATAAGAAGAAAAATGATGAATTTTATTCCTTCTTGCTTCTCTTTTGCCTGTGGGATACTGCATCATCCCTTCTGATTTCTTCCAGCCCTATATACTCCTTTAAAAAGAGCCTCTTTATTAAACTCTTCTCAGTTACCCCATCTGAGAACACCACCAACCTCCCCCAGGACCTGGATTGAAATGGGGAAAAAGTAGGTTATAAAAGAACATAAACAACATTATATATTTGGGGGGGTATGTAAAACAAATAAAAATGTATTATTGCATGGTGGAAATATTGGGGAGGGGCATCTTATGTTTACATTAATTTCCAAACATAGGAACTGCATTGTTTTTCAGTTGCTCCATCGTGTCTGACTCTTTGCAACCCCATGGACTGCAGCATGCCAGGCTCCTCTGGCCTCCACTATCTCCCAGAGCTTGCTCAAAGTCACATCCATTGAGTTGTCGATGCAAAATATAAAAATTACCCTATTTTAAATTAAAATAGAAGTCAACCTATAATATTAATACTTGCTTAATTTTTAGAGAATACAATTATACTAGCACAAGCACCTCAACTTTAATGCAATCAAGTGACTTCTTTCTACCTAGGTGAAGGTGTGTCAAACCATAAGGTCTCTTAAATCAGTGGTCCTCAACCTTTCTGGTGGGCTTTCTCAGTGGCTCAGTGGTGAAAAAAACCTGCCTACAATGCAAGAGATGGGGTTTGATCCCTGGATTGGGAAGATCCGCTGGAGGAGGGCATGGCAACTCACTCCTGTACTCATGGAGGGAAAATCCCACGGACAGAGGAGCCAGGCAGGCTACAAGTCCATAGGGTCTAAAAGAGTCAGACATGACTGAGTGATTAAGCACTCAAGCAACCTTTTTTGGTACCAAAGACCAGTTTCGTGGAAGACAATTTTTTCATGGACTGGGGTTGGGGGATGGTTTTGGAATGAATGAAGTGCATTAGACTTATTGTGGACTTTATTTGTATTATTAGTAATTCAGATCATTAGGAATTAGATTGTGGAAGTTGGGGACTCCTGCCTTAAAATAGTGGTTAAATACTTTTCAGATTACCCTGATTACTTCCAGTGGAAAGAAATCCTTTGTCTACAGAACTACTCCCTGTTATGCTAAAGGGAAGCCAGCCATGGGAGGAGGAGAACAGGAAAACATAGCTAAATAAACAGCACCCAGATTGCTGCATGGGTCCAAGCTCACCCAAAGAAGCCAAACTAAGCAAAGCGGCAGGCAGAGTCGCAGCGGCCAAGTCTGAACGTGACCATCTGTGCCTCAGCCCTGGCTTCTCTTCCCAGCTTCAGCAGATGTTCACCAAGCTGGGTTGTCCGAGCTAGGGAGAGGCCACTGTTGGCTGGAAACCTCAACGAGCTATGGTCCTCCACGCATCTGCCTGGTTTAGCTGAAGCTCCTGGCAGTTGGGCTTCCCAGGTTGCTCAGCAGTAAAGAACCTTCCTGCCAATGGAGGAGGCACAGGTTCCATACCCTGGAGAGAAGGGAATGGCAACCCACTTCAGTATTCTTGCCTGGAAAATCCCACGGACACAGGAGTTGGCAAGCTATAGTCCATGGGGTTGCAAAAGAGTTGAACACGACTTAGTGACTAAACAACAGCCTGGCAGTTATAAGCAGACTCAAGGAATCTCACACATGCCCAGTGCGATATTTGCAGCAGCTTCCAGGAACTGCTTCTTTAGAATCATTCAGCTTTGGCCTTGTGGGCTACGATGGTTGGAGAGAACTTCCTGGAGATTCATCGCCTTTGTGGCAGCTCCCAGAATGTCTCTGATATCAACTGCTCTGGAGCAATAGGCTGAGATCTTTGGCCAACTCTTCCTTCATCTTTTCTCTGCTTTCCTCTCCATGGCACGCTTCCATCCTGGTTTTGACTTGTTTCATACTTAGGATACATGGAGTGGCTTCTATTTTCCTGATAGAACCCAGACTGGTACACAGGACTGATAAGATGACTGCTGAAGTTACCTTCAGTTCAGTTCAGTTCAGTCACTCAGTCGTGTCCGACTCTTTGCGACCCCATGGACTGCAGCATGCCAGGCCTCCCTGTCCATTACCAACTCCCAGAATTTACCCAAACTCATGTCCATGGAGTCGGTGATGCCATCCAGTCATCTCATCCTCTGTCATCCCCTTCTCCCACCTTCAATCTTTCCCAGCATCAGGGTCGTTTCCAATGAGTTCTTCCCATCAGGTGGCTAAAGTATTGGAGTTTCAGATTCAACATCAGTCCTTGCAATGAACACTCAGGACTGGTCTCCTTTAGCATGGACCGGTTGGATCTACTTGCAGTCCAAGGGGCTCTCAAAAGTCTTCTCCAACACGACAGTTCAAAAGCATCAATTCTTCAGCACTCAGCTTTCTTTATAGTCCAACACTCACATCCATACATGACCACTGGAAAAACCATAGCCTTGATTAGACAGACCTTTGTTGGCAACGTAATGTCTCTACTTTTCAGTATGCTGTCTCGGTTGGTTATAACTTTCCTTCCAAGGAGTAAGCGTCTTTTAATTTCACGACTGCAGTCACCATCTGCAGTGATTTTGGAGCCCCCCAAAATAAAGCCTGACACTGTTTTCATTGTTTTCCCATCTATTTGCCATGAAGTGATGGGACCAGATGCCATGATTTTAGTTTTCTGAATGTTGAGCTTTACGCCAACTTTTTCACTCTCCTCTTTCACTTTCATCAAGAGGCTCTTTAGTTCCTCTTCACTTTCTGCCATAAGGGTGGTGTCATCTGCATATCTGAGGTGATTGATATTTCTCCCGGCAATCTTGATTCCAGCTTGTGTTTCTTCCAGTCCAGCGTTTCTCATGATGTACTCTGCATAGAAGTTAAATAAGCAGGGTGACAAAATACAGCCTTGACGTACTCCTTTTCCTATTTGGAACCAGTCCATTGTTCCATGTCCAGTTCTAGCTGTTGCTTTCTGACCTGCATACAGATTTCTCAGGAGGCAGGTCAGGTGGTCTGGTATTCCCATCTCTTTCAGAATTTTCCACAGTTTATTGTGATCCACACAGTCAAAAGCTTTGGCATAGTCAATAAAGCAGAAATAGATGTTTTTCTGAAACTTTCTTGCTCTTTTGATGATTCAGCAGATGTTGACAATTTGATCTCTTGTTCCTCTGCCTCTTCTAAAACCAGTTTGAACATCTGGAAGTTCATGGTTCACGTACTGTTGAAGCCTGGCTTGGAGAATTTTGAGCATTACTTTACTAGCATGTGAGATGAGTCCAATTGTGTGGTAGTTTGAGCATTCTTTGGCATTTTCTTTCTTTGGGATTGGAATGAAAACTGACCTTTTCCAGTCCTGTGGCCACTGCTGTGGCACACCTTCAGTTACAAGTGTGCAAACATGGCTGGATTTTGACATATACAAAATGCCAAGGATAAGTTCAATTACAGCTATATTCCAGAAGGTACATATGTAGGACTTTAAGCATCACATGACTGTTTTACCAGATAGCAGCCTGGGGTTAATGCCAAGTGCCTTTATTTGGCAACTGGTGTGTGTGTGTGTGTGTGCGCGCGCGTGCGTGCGTGTTGGGATAAAGGCTGGGTTGATATTCATGCATCCAAACTTCCCAGAGAGGACAGTCCAGTTATTCTGCACAGGTGACTGTGTGGCATCACACACGTCTCCTCAGCCTGTCTCCCGGGAACCCACAGCTTTGGTAGAGGCTCCAGCCGCTCTTTCAGGATCGAGAAGTCCACTCAGACCCTCAGCAGGTTTCAAAAGATGGACAAATAGTGTCTTTAAAAAAATCAATAACTGTTAGAAGTTGTAGGCATTCCAGTTCTTTACTGGGACAGCAGTACAAACATGTCATCTCACTAGTTTGGGGCTTTCTTTCTTTATTTGTAAAATGAGAACACTGAACAAGATTAGTGACTTTGGATCCATGAGTTGTATAGGTAAATTCAAATGTGTATCAAGCAGGGATTAAACATTTCCCACCTCTATCCCATTTATGGATGCTGTGTGAATATATAAAATTTAAAAATAACAAAAAGATTTCTGTAAATGCAATAATACAGAATGTATTCTCATGTATCTGGTGTCTATGTCTGAGCATATTTTTTTTTGAGCTTCACCCCGTTTCATACTTCAGTCATTAGTTCCCTGTTACTGCGGCACAGAATTCTGGTGTGTAAATGTACCAGAAATTATTTATCCACTTCCCTGTTTATGGAAACAGGTCTCTAGTTTGGGGTGACAATGAATACAACTTCTTTGAAACTTGTCTACAAGTGTTTTTGTGGACATGCTTTCTTATCTCTTAGGTAAATATCTGAGAGTGTTATTACTGGGTCATATGGTGACTATATCCTTAACTTTATAAGAAACTGCCAAACTGCTTTACAAAGAGGTTGTACCATTTTACACTCTTAAGAGCAATGAATGAGAGTTCCTGTTGCCCACACTTGGTACTCTGTACACCAAAAAGTGGACACTGTCTGATTCCATTTACAGCAGGCAAAATTAATCTCTGGGGACAGAAGTCAGGGCTGCCTGTCTGGGTTGGGGGGGAGCATTTGACTCCGGAGGACACAAGAACTGCTGCCCTGGATCAGAGAGGTGATTACTCACGTGGAGACATCAGTTAAAACTCACCGAATGATATGTTTAAAGTGGGTTCATTTGATTGTGTGGACATGATACCTAACTACAGAGTCAATTTTAAATGATGTCTAAAACCACAAACTAAAGTATTCCTGAATTAACAGAAATCCCTAATAATTAAATTAAGTTTTCTCCATCAGTGAATTCTAAAAGTGCATCTCATCTTTGGGGACAAGGGTACATTTCCAGACATGATCCAAGCAGTCCTGTAACTTGGAAAGGTTGAGCTTGGGCTTGATGGTTTTTCAAGTCCTTCGCACTCCTGGACCACACACTGCCTGGCAGACTATTCTAAGATGCTGTCATTAAATTGCCTAGATCTCTCGTCTTTACACCAATCCTCCCTGAGGTCAATCAGCTCTCTGACTCTGGCGGGCGATGCTGTGTCATCACCCTGAGATCCACATGGTGTGACCCCGAGTGGCTTTTCTTAGCACTGCCCTCCCCAGCACTTCTAACAGATGGGTCTATTTCTGGAGCAGCAGTTCTTCTTACAGAAGGCGCTTCTCTGCTCAAAATTAGTGGGTTAGGAATTAAGTCAGCCTGGAGACTGGCAACAGACATAACTGTGAGGGCCATGAGGGTCTGTTTGCTTTCTGGAGCAGTCATTCACAACTTAAAAGTGATTCACTGCTTTCTGATTCCGAAAGATTGAACACGCAGAGTGGAGCAAATGATTAATTCACTGTTTACTACTGTACAATGATGAGTGAAGTATCTT
Organism: Oryx dammah; assembly: GCF_014754425.2. Lineage (NCBI taxonomy): Eukaryota > Metazoa > Chordata > Mammalia > Artiodactyla > Bovidae > Oryx > Oryx dammah. The sequence goes on from NW_024070203.1 coordinate 55,796,209, forward strand.
ATGTGAACGGAGATATTTTTTTCCCTCTGATTTGAGATTTTCCCCAGTCTATAGGTAAAGTGGTTCATGGTCAAGATACCTGTGGGATAAATGAAAGTGATGAAGACTGGAATTTTGCAATTGCTTTTGAGTTGTGTTGATGTTTTGAAATGCAGAGGCCTGAGTCAGGTTTCCTTGGAGGCCCCGATTTCTGCCAGCGTCATTGCTTCCTTCACCCCTAATCTCACACAGGCTGGCCTCTTCCACTAACCCTAAATAAGCCCAAGGTGACTGAAGTGGCCAAGGGGCCCTGTCCTGAGCTGCAGCAGCCCTGGTCCTATGGGTCCAGGATGGAGGATGGAGGCAGGCAGCCTTCCCTGTCCACACTCATGCTTCTCAAATGCCATTCAGTCCACTGTCAAGTGGGTAGAAAGGAAAGCAAAATATTAGCAGCCAGCCCCTCACAACAACTTGACCAATATGGTGCTATCATTTTTCATATTTTACAGATGAGGAAACTGAGCCTTAGAGAGGTCAAGTTATTTGCTACGCTCACCTGAGTACTGTGGGCTACGCTCACCTGAGTACTGTGGGCTACACTCACCTGAGTACTGTGGGCTACGCTCACCTGAGTACTGTGGGCTATGCTCACATGAGTACTGTGGGCTTCCCTGATGGCTCAGAGGGTAAAGAGTCTGTCTCAATGCAGGAGACCTGGGTTCGATCCCTGGGTAGGGAAGATCCCCTGGAGAAGGGAATGGCTACCCAACTGCAGTATTCTTGTCTGGAGAATTCCATGGACAGAGGAGCCTGAATTCCTATGCATCTATGGGGTTGCAAAGACTCGGACATGACTGAGTGACTAGTACTTTCACACTTTGATGAGTATTATAGCTGGGGTGCTAATTCCAGAGCCCGAACGGTTTTATCCTGTTTGGGAAAGGACAAATCCCAAATTTGACTGAACTAGGAATCTGACGTGGAAAAAAAGAACAGTATTAATTAGTTATGAGCCCTTCTGGATTTTCTAGAGGTCTTCAGGAATTGAATGTTAACTCTTGGCCTTCCATAGAACTGTTTTCTCCCAGACGCCTGGAGCGGCTGTATTTAGGGCCATTGCATCACCTTGTGGTCAGGATAGGAACTGCACCTTCCCGGTACTCCTCGAGTCCCTGTTCATACTACTAGGCTTTTCTCAACATCTGAGTAGTCAGTCTGAAATTCCAGAGGAAAAATTCTGCTAGAATGGGGCTTGAGGCAGTTGGCTGGCTGATTTCCTGAGCCAGGAGAAAGAAGCCTTTCATTTCCCCTCCTCACATTCCCACCTACCTTGGCTAAAGGGCCATGTGCCCTTCCTGCAGGAAGCTGCCCCTGCCCTCCCGACCCAACTCCACCCCAGCACAGTGGTCGACAATCTTTTTGGCATGAGGCACTGGTTTCACGGAGGGGGGATGGTTTATCGTGTACTTTATTTCTATTATTATTACATCAGCACCACCTCAGATCATCAGGCATTATTAGATCCTGGAGGTTGGGGATCCGGGCCTCAGGAGACAGCCTGGAATTCCTCTCTCTGTCTTTGAGTTCTTTGTAACCCTCTGCACCCCACTCCCACTCTGCCACGTTGTGCTGGCTGTAGCTGGGTCTGACTGTTTTCTTTCCATGTTATTTTCTTCTGGGTGCAGAGGGAAATGTGGATTCTTTGAAATAAGCTCAAGAGTTTTATCTTTGCTCTTTTAGCGGCTGCTGCTGCTAAGTCACTTCAGTCGTGTCCGACTCCGTGCGACCCCATGGACAAAGCTGATCTTATTTCTAAGATTATAAGCTACAGGATTTTGGGCAATTCACATAACCTCAGTGAGCCTCTTCTGCACAATGGGGATATGACTAGGCCAAAGATGTTCGTGATGATTAAATGACATGCTGCATTTAAAAGCATTTTGTAAACTGTAACAAAGTATGCAAATATAGTTATTTGCATATGTATGTATAAACTTGATAATATCAACAATTATGTCTTGCTCACCACTGACAGTAGGCAGTGATAATGCCTTATCTAGGCAATGAATCTCTCTTCCTCTTTACATAAGTGGAACAGGGATCATGTAAGAGGTGAGAGTGAGGAAAAGTGTTAAGATAAATTCCAAATAACTTTCCATAAGGAGGAAGACCCGGGTCATTGCTTCATGATTAGTATAGGGTATGCCTCTTCCCGCTTTGTTTCAGGATCCTAAAACAGGTCTATTACAAAGTTGCTATATTCCAGTTTTAGGGCTTATAAGCCCTTTCTATACTTATGGTTGGTCACACTTAGTCTTCATGATCGTCCTGAGAGAGGTTTGATAATATCTGTTTGCCTGTTTAATGGACAAAGAAGTTGATGATCAGAGAGATGAAGTGTTTTCCTGAAGTTCTCAGGCTAGCCAAGTTGAGTCTAGAATGCGGATATTTCGATTTCTAATCAGGAAACCTTCAGTTACCACTTATCATGTTCTCTCTTTATCCTAAGGAACAGGGGCTTCCAAACTTTTTTGACCATCAGCCACAGTGAGAGACACAGTTTGTACAGTAGGCACATAGGTCTGCAACTGAAACCAAAGCATCAAGGAACAGTACTCATTCTGATTATGTCCATTGTACCCTATTCTGTCCTGTTCCTTAAAGATGTGCTGTTCACAGTCATTAAAAAGATTCACAACCCACCAGTGGATTGAGACATGTAGTTTGGAAAATATTGATCTAGAAGGTTCTCAAACAATCCCCACAGGACATATGCCCAATACAAGTCCATGGTCTCAAATAGATATTATGAACCTCAGGGAATGAAGAGGAAAATAAAATGAATTCAGAAAGTGTCTCCCAACTAGAACATATTATCTATGGATTAGGCAGTTAACTCTTGGAAATCGTTTGAAATATGATTTTAAAAACCAAAATAGCAGCATTTCAGCTACTGTGTTTCTACCACATTATGTACATAGTAAGTTGCTTCAGTTACGCCCAACTCCTTGAGACCCCATGGACTGTAGCCTGCCAGGGTCCTCTGTCCATGGGATTCTCCAAGCAAGAACACTGGAGTGGGTTGCTATTTCCTCCTCCTGAGATCTTCCGGATGCAGAGATTGAACCTGCAACTTTTAATGTCTGTTTGCATTGGCAGGTGGGTTCTTTACCACTAATGCCACCTGGGAACCACATTGTGAGCACAGCATCAATCGATCATAATTGTTATTGCCTTTTTATACATCAGTGTCCACCTGCCTAACCTTCAACCTCGAAGGAAGGGGCTGTACTTTAATCTCAGGGCATTGATTGTTGTGCCTGTTGGGTGCTCAATAAATATTGGTTCACTTGATACACTAAAAAAATGAATCGTGAATTGCAACCATCCTACTTTCTTGTTATTCCCACTATTCAAAATAACTTTAAGTTCAAAAGGCAATGACTTGGTCTATGTACAATCCATGCATTAAAAACAAGGACTACTTGGGACTTCTCTGGGGGTCCAGTGGTTAAGACTTTGTGCTCCCAATGCAGGGGGTGCAGGTTCAATTCCTGGTCAAGGACCTATGATCCCACATCAAAAAAAAAAAATTAGGGACTACAAGCTTCATCCTTTTGATATCACCCTGGGGAAATCCAGAGTCTGAATGGAGGGAGAAGTCACAAAGAAAGAGGGAGGAACATGGTTCCCAGACTCCTGAAGAGTGGGTCTGTACCATTCAAATAAATGCCAGTTTGTAATGATATTTTTTTCTTTTCATTTGGTGACTTGACTATTTCCTAATTGAGTTGAAGCCTAAAGGCTTTACATACAAGTCTGACCAAGGCAACTGAACTGCAATGCAAGAGTAAGAATTTTGTCTTGTGGCTATGTCGGAAAGGAAAAGCTGTGATGAGCCTTCCAGCGGGACACCTTACAAGCACTGGGGAGCTCCCTGTGCTGTGAGTCTTTGCCACAGGCCAAGACCACACACTCTGAAGGCCCCAGAGAGAAAGTCTGTGCAGCCGGAAGCAACAGGACAGACTCCAGGTCTACACAGCTGTCCTGCCTATGGGTTCCCACAGGTGCAAGTGCAGCCTCTCTCCCCAAGGAGTCAAGACCCAGGGTCTCTGGGGACCCACGGGATGCCTGGACAGCTCCAGGACCCTGCCCGATGGACTGGTATGTGAAACAGCAACTCTTCATGCTCCAGCCTTTGGGAAGGACCAGAGATAACATCAATGCCCTATTTGTTCTCTGGGCAGAGAGAGTGCGTGTACCACCAGCACCATTACACATGCTGCCTGATGCTAAGAGAGATGCAGGGACAGATGGTGTTGGGTCAGTGCTATCTCTTTGTTTTTCTCTTTGAAATGAACTGGGAAAATAGGCTGCACTGCAATCCACAGGGTTTTCTTTGGCTTTTTGTTTGTGGATAGTCATTAATAATGAAGCTACCAATTGCAAACTAAAAAACTAAAATATATTTTTAAAGTCTATTTACATGGAGATTTAAAAATAATGTTACAATGTTTTCCAGATATTGCAGTAGTATTTATTTATTCTATGAAACAGAAATGCTTTTTAAAATTGTGAGTGAACATAATCACTTATATGTATCTGAAGAGAATGAAAAGAATATGAGCTTTCGGTTTAGGCAGACCTGGGTTTAAAAGGCAGCGCTGGCCTTTTCTAACCTGCATGTGTGTGTGTTAAGCTGCTTCAGTCGTTTTCGACTCTGTGCAACCCTGTGGACTGTAGCTGGCTCCTCTGTCCATGGAATTCTCCAGGCCAGAGAATGTTGGAGTGTATTGCCATTTCCTTCTCCAGGGGATCTTCGGGACCCAGAGATCGACCCCACTTCTCTTAGGTCTCTTGCATTGGTGGGTTCTTCCCTGGTGGCTCAGACGGTAAAGCGTCTGTCTGCAATACAAGAGACCCATGTTCGATCCTTGGGTTGGGAATATCCCCTGGAGAAGGAAATGGCAGCTCACTCCAGTATTCTTACCTGGAAAAATCCCATGGATGGAGTCTGGTAGGCTACCGTCCATGGGGTCGCAAAGAGTCGGACATGATTGAGCGACTTCACTTTCACTTTACCACTAGTACCACCTGGGAAGCCCTCTAACCTGCATGGCAGGGGTTAAATGATAACTTCCCTGGTCCTCAGTCTCCTATCAAGATGGGAAAACAATACCATACAGGATTGCTGTGAGGACTAAATACAAGTGCAGTCAATTTATTAAATCAGCTAGATCTATTTTACTTCTAATTTAATAAGTACATAACTTGGGGCATGTAAATACTACGTATGTTTACATTTTAGTTTTCATGTATATTTCACATCTAGTTTTATAAACATAAGTCAGAAAATCTTCTTTCCCACAACCCTTTAAGAGTCTGTGAAGCAGAAAAGAGAAAAACATAATTTTATTTTACAGATGAAAAAGTTAATTCCCACGAAGAGAGTGAGTTAATTACCAAACCAAGCCTGAAGTCCGATTTTTTGACTTCCAAATACTGGTAACGTCCCAGGTGGAAGTGTTGTGAAAGTGTTAGTTGCTCAGTCCTATCCAACTCTTCGACCCATGGACTATATACAGCCTGCCAGTCTCCTCTGTCCATGGGATTCTCCAGGCAGGAGTACTGGAGTGGATTGCCATTTCCTTCTCCAAGAATACTGGAGTGGGTTGCGTTTCCTTCTCCAGGGGATCTTCCCCACCCAGGGATCGAACCCCAGTCCCTTGCATTGCAGGCAGATTCTTTCCTAGGTTACCTGATGTTACCAGCGCAGCGATTTACAACCAGAGGAGAGGACCGGGTGAGATTGGGAGTGGGGTGAGGATGTGTACTTGGAAGAAATATAGTAATACTTTAATCATTTCTGTTTGTCTTTAATCGTGACCCTTAATTTATTTGAAGATTTCAAAGGATATTAGAGGCGAACACGGGCTGTTTCTGTCGATCAGAAGGGGCGTTGGTTGGAAAAGTGCCAAAATCACCACCCTAGGAAGCCGGTTCCCCCAAATGAAACCTGAAACCAACCTTTCGTTTCCTGGGGATGGGCTCATCAAAGAGCAGGTTGCCGGCCTCCGCCTCGTCGATGCCATCGTCGGGGGGCGCGGGGCTGCGGAAGGGCTTGAAGCTGTCGGCGGACAGCGGCGGCGACGGCGTGGACGGGTTGGACTGGTCGCTGGGGGCACTCCAGCTCCAGTAGCCGCTGCTGCTGGTGCTGGAAGGCACGCCGCCCCCCTCCTTCCAGGATCCGCTCAGGCCCTCTGTCGGAGCACACAAGCACAGCGTCAGCACCCAGTCCCGGGCTCCCGGGGCACCCAGGCCGGGGTCAGAGGGGCAGTGAGGGCCGAGATTCCCTGCTGGTGAAAGCACCTGTAGCCCATTTGGTAATTTGCAACAGCTCAGTATGTACGTTGTACTCTACTTATACTTTCACAAAAGTTGCATGATAGTTTGTTTATAAACATCTGTTTTAGCCATATATGCGTGCACGTTAAGTCGCTTCAGTCCTGTGGACTGTAGCCCACCATGCTCCTCTGTCCATGGGATTCTCCCGGCAAGAGTACTAAAGTGGGTTGCTATGCCCCGCCGAGGACAGGCCTTTTCTAAGAGTTTTCTGATGGATGTTGCTTTATGCAAAACTAGTTCTTTAGGATGATAGTGGAGAATACATGAAAACAAGGAGGAAAAAAAAGATGTTATGGTTCATTAAGTTTAGGAAGTTTAGGTGTTTACGGACTATGTTACTAAGGGAGTAATGATTTGCGGCATTTCTCCAAACCCCATCCCCACATTTTTAACATTTTAAAAGGAATTTCTTACAGGGCTGTGATCTTTGGAATACATTTATAGAGTCGATGTAAGATTTAAGAACCTAAGAGAGAGAATTTCTGATTACCTAAAGTCATTTGCCATCCAGCTTATTATAACAAATAATTGTGCCTTACATTTGGTGTATGTTTTACATCTTACAAGGGCTTCCTGGTAGCTCAGCTGGTGAAGAATCTGCCTGCAATGCAGATGACCCCAGTTAGATTCCTGGGTCGGGAAGATCCCCTAGAGAAGGGATCGGCTACGCACTCCAGCATTCTGACCTGGAGAATCCCATGGACAGCGGAGCCTGGTGGGCTATAGTCCATGTGATTGAAAAGAGTCGACACAACTGAGCAACTTTCACTTTCATTTCACTTACATCTTACAAAGCTTATTCACACAATCTGATGCATTCTCATAATATCTGTCTTTCAGAGTAAGGATTACTACGCCCATTTTACAGATGAGGTCCCTGAGGCACCAGGAAATTAACTGACTTGCCATGATTAGTACATAACGAGGATGGGCCAGGGTCTCAAACGCTGGCCTACCAGTTGGCCCTCCTTCTCCTTCAGTATATGCAGACCCTAGGTATGAGCATTCTTCTTTTTTTCAGGCAAAGCTTAGATCAGAAAAGAACTTATTGGTAATAACTACTGATACGACTGGTGTTGAATTTTACCTTTCCACTTGTGGGAGAAAACATGATGAAATGCTTGCTAATATAGAGAGATTTTTGCCCAGTTGGAATGTCTTCAGGGGTTCTCTTAATCACTGAAGATTTGCTTTATTTTTCAAAATGCCCAATCTTAACTAGCATTTGTATAAATTTGACCTTCTTTTGGATAATTTCTCCTCCATATTAATGTGCATTTTGAATATATTAAAACTATATCCTAACTACAAGAAGGAAAAAAATCCCAAAATGCCTCATTAAAGAAATGCTGTTAACATCTGTGTAATTAGTAATGAACTGAAGACATACTAGCATTCATAAAAAACAACGTACTAGCATTCATCAAAAAATTTCTTGACTATCTTTACCTAATTATAGGTTTCCAGCATATTCCTCAACTTTGTCAAGGAAAAAGTTCAGTTAGATGAATGAAGTTTTAAGTTGAATAGCAGAAGTAAGTTAACCATCTCATTTAAGCCAAGCTCTAACAGAATTACATGGTCTGTTATGCAAGCTCACACCTTGATAGCATTAACAAAACCAAACCAGCATCTCACTCCCTGTGGTCTACACAGAGACTGATATACTCCCTGAACTGGAGTTGCCGCTACTAAATAAGAAAGCTCTTTTCAATACATGACTTCAAGCTGAGTCTAGTATAAGGCCTTAGGTAATGTTACCTGGTGGACAAACTCACTTGGCAGGCCCAGGAGGCTTATAAATATTTTGAAGCATACACTTGTATAATAAAACAAGTTTGTGGAGCAAGATCTGTAATTATGGTAAGTAGGAGGAACTGGCAGGAGGAGAAGGGGACAACAGACGATGAGATGGTTGGATGGCATCACCGACTCAATGGACATGAGTTTGAGCAAGCTCTGGAAGTTGCTGATGGACAGGAAAGCCTGGCATGCTGCCAGGCTTGGGGGGCTCCCAGTCCATGGGGTGGCAAAGAGTCAGACATGACTGATCAACTGAAGTGAACTGATGAGGAACTGAAATAATTTTGAAGCCAACTATTGTTACAGTGTGGTTACACACTGCTTCCTGCCAGTGCCAGAAGTTAATTTATTTGTTTCCCTGAAGATGGCATTTCCTTTAGAAACACTATTTAATCCGAAGAACAATGGAATATAGAAATAAATCTCTCAGAAAAAAAGTCAGAACCAATTCCTAGTGTTTTTTAGAAAGCAGTGTCTTCTTGTCTTAAACAAGCTTTTGCTAAAAATTCAGACAGGCATTTTGCTGGAATCTCCCTCGTTTTGGACCCACATCCTAACAAAATGATCCTTTCCTAGCACAGTTCAGTCACTCAGTAGTGTCCAACTCTTTGCGACCCCATGAATTGCAGCATGCCAGGCCTCCCTGTCATCACCAACCCCCAGAGTTCACTCAGACTCACGTCCATCGAGTCCGTGATGCCATCCAGCCATCTCATCCTCTGTCGTCCCCTTCTCCTCCTGCCCCCAATCTCTCCCAGCATCACAGTCTTTTCCAATGAGTCAACTCTTCGCATGAGGTGGCCAAAGTTTTGGAGTTTCAGCTTTAGCATCATTCCTTCCAAAGAAATCCCAGGGCTGATCTCTTTCAGAATGGACTGGTTGGATCTCCTTGCAGTCCAAGGGACTCTCAAGAGTCTTCTCCAACACCACAGTTCAAAAGCATCAATTCTTTGGTGCTCAGCTTTCTTCACAGTCCAACTCTCACATCCATACATGACTAATGGAAAAATCATAGCCTTGACTAGATGGACCTTTGTCGGCAAAGTAAAGTCTCTGCTTTTCAATATGCTGTCTAGGTTGGTCATAACTTTCTTTCCAAGGAGTAAGCGTCTTTTAATTTCATGGCTGCAGTCACCATCTGCAGTGATTTTGGAGCCCAAGAAAATAAAGTCTGACACTGTTTCCACTGTTTCCCCATCTATTTCCCATAAAGTGATGGGACCAGATGCCATGATTTTAGTTTTCTGAATGTTGAGCTTTACGCCAACTTTTTCACTCTCCTCTTTCACTTTCTTCAAGAGGCTCTTTAGTTCCTCTTCACTTTCTGCCATAAGGGTGGTGTCATCTGCATATCTGAGGTTATTGATATCTCTCCTGGCAATCTTGATTCCAGCTTGTGTTTCTTCCAGCCCAGCGCTTCTCATGATGTACTCTGCATAGAAGTTAAATAAGCAGGGTGACAATATACAGCCTTGATGTACTCCACATTCCAGGATGTCTGGCTCCAGGTGAGTGATCACACCATTGTGATTATCTTGGTCTTGAAGATTTTTTTGTACAGTTCTTCTGTGTATTCTTGCCACCTTGATCCTAGCACAGTAGAGGATCACAACAGTTTCCAAAAATTCACTGATATGCAATAATTGTGGAGATAATCTTTATTTCTAAAAAATAGCTTTGATTATCATAAATTGCTTTCCCTTTTTAAGAATTTGCTTCCTTTTGCAGAATAAATGAGGGACATCAGAAATTTGGGATTACTATCTGGGTAGTTATTTTTTTAAGTCATAATGAACACTTTCTTTATAACTATGCTAAGAAAAGTTTGTACTGAAGATGCAAAAGGTTTATTTTGATCCTAACATTTCAATACAAAGGAATATAAAAATGTTCTCAGTTTTAAAATTCCAATGGTAAAAAGAATGAGTACATCAAAATTATTGTTTTCTCCTGAGGATTCCATGAAATTCTGCAATTCTTTTTTCCTAGAATAGGTTTTGGGGATGACTTCAGCCTTGCTTTTCCTATCATCTTTCTTTTGCAGCTTTGCCAAGCTGAGAAGGCTATCAGGAAAGATCAGGCTCATCTCAAGAGCACGGTGGTACTCTATGTGAAGTGACATCACCCCAGCTTGTGGGGAATCAAGGCAGTAGGCACCGTGACTTCTGGTATTGATCTTAATTCCCAGCATCTTGATCATTCTTCCCACTCCCAAATAGAATGCATTAAGTTTGGGTGAGGACTTGATGGATGTTCCACAAATTTATTTTAACACCTTCTGCTTATAACCAGATTATGGGGGGAACCCTAGTTCATCAGTGACTAGGCTGTCTTTTGAGAGGAGGTTTTCCCTGGCCGATAAGTTCCACCCGGCGGCTTCAGAATACTACATTTCACTGATCTGCAATGTGGCTTCCGCTCCACGGGTCGTCCGCTGTAAATGCTCTTTTCAAAGCCATGACATTCTTCTTGATGCAGAATTGAGTCCTTTTCACCTTGACCTTCTGAAGGATCAGATGTTGCTCCTTGAAACAAGCTTTTCCCTTGACTTCTATGAAGTCACACTTTCCTGCTTCCTTCTGCTTCTCCAGTTACCCCTCTCCCTTCCTGGGTTCTTTTCCTTACATAATGAGGAGGCTCACCACTTTTCACCTAGCCACCTTCTCATTATCCTCTACTTTTCCACAGCTCTCTCGGGGTCAGCCCATCTACATCCATGGCTTCAAAATGTCGCCTTCCAATTCTTCATCAGCCCAGATCTCTCTTCCAGGCTGACCCAGAAGCCCATCAGATCCTGTTCTTTGGATGATCCCCAGGTACTCCCTACTAAACGTGTTTCAAGATGGATCTCTCATCTTCTTCGGCTACCTCACCTCTTGCTCCTAACATTCACCAGTAGATCTCTTCCTCTGCCTTTGCTCATCATCACAGGGAATGGACTTCCCAGAAGTCACCCTCGTCACTCCTTCTCCTTTATCTTCTCTATCACCAAGTCTTGTTGATTCTGCCTTCTTCATATTTCTCAGTTATGCCCTATACGCATCCCTACCATGACCACCAAGGTTCAGGACACACATGTGGTTTTTTTTTGTTGTTTACTTTTTGTTTTTGTCTTGTATACCCAATTATAAATTTCCAATGTTTCAATCATCTCATAGCTCTCCTATAGCCTCAGAAGAATGTCCAAACTCATAACCAGACAGATATGACTCCTTGATTTCCTGCCAGGCTCTCCAGCTTCATCTCCTACTGCCCTACTGATTTATCATCTTGAATTATATGAGTCAATATTATATCATGACTGAGACAGGAGATCTGGAATCAGAATGATATGGAAAGAAGTTCAGCTCTGTTTAAAGTCAGCTAATCCTCAGGTGCCTCAGTTTACTCATCTGTAAAATAGTGACAACATCTCATAGAATTGTGAGAATTACATGAGATAAAGTAAACCTAGTATATGGCACATACTAAGTACTCAATAAATGCTAGCTATTAGTACAGCTGTGATAGTTTTTTCCCCGCAAAAGACTGTACATCACCTAGGAGTATGGACACTGTTTCAGTGATATAGTCAAACCATCTATTATGGCTGTTGTTCAGTTGCTAAGTCATGTCCGACTTTGTGCGATCCCGTGAACTGTAGCACGCCAGGCTGCATCTGTTAGGGTACCTAATAAATATATACTGAATAAAAGAACGGATTAAGGAGCCTGGGATAATGCCTTTTCAAAATATTTAATCTTCAGAGTTCTTTGGTCCAACTATCCCTCCAACCAAACAGGAAAAGAAAAAAAAAAAAAAAAAAGGCTGGGGAAGTAACTTCATGAGACCAATCTCCATCTACCTGGGTATGGAACACAAGTTCTTAAAGATAAGTTGGAAAGGTGGTGGAGGTCAGTAAATGTGCACTCAATGGGTGGATGTAGGAACGAGATGCAGTGGGGTCTTTGGGACGATGAGGAGGAAGGAGGCTGGTAGCTCTGGGGTCCATTTCTTCCACATTTCCCCTCCCTTCCCACTAGTGGGTGAGGGTCCATTGTGTGTGTTAGGAATGAGTCTGCACATAAGTGCAAAGACCAGAGTCTGGAAGGATGTGTTCCAAACTGCTGAGAGTGACTGCCTTTGGGGAGGGACTGGCACTGGGAGGGTTTGTGCACCACACGGCTGAATTTTAAAATGCGAGTGTGTTCATGTGTTGTGTAATTGAAAAACAACCGGAAAAAAAGGGAAAAAGGGGAAGAGAAAAGAGAGAAAGAAAAGAGCTTCCGCAAAGAGAAGCTCTGCTCCTGCTGTGGGAGGGCGCTTCCCTGGGCCGCGCCCCAGGCTTACCGCTCTGCCGCACAGGAGGGCTCCGCACCAAAGGGCTGGTGGACAAGCTGGTGAGTACCATGGCTGCCGTCACCTTGTCCATGTCCAGCTCCTCCGAAGATTTCCTGGAAAACAGGAAGGGACCCACTGTTCATTCTGCATCTCCGTGCCATGTTACCACACACGTTTACCCCTCTAGGTTGTCCCCAGGAAAATGCAATGTTTGTTTTTTTATTGCACAGATGAAGTCGAAGTCCAGAGGTTAAGTGATTCAGTCAAAATCATATAGTATTGATGGTCCAGTGGTTAAGACTCCGAGCTTCCACTGCAAAACAGGTTCAATCCTTGTTCAGGGAACTAAGATCCCACAAGCTGCACAGTGTGTCAAAAATTTAATTTAATAAAATCTGATTAAAATTTTACATAATATTAGGGAGTGTCAGGTTCATCCACTGGTCATTCATCTTACAGGTGTTTATTCAGAGTGAAGCACAGGGCTAGACTCTTCTACGCATGGGTGATATGTGGTAAACAACACACAAGGCTGGTGAGGAGAAACACAGGATCAGCAAACAACCAAAGAGGGACAGACTAATTTCTGGTAGTGACACGTGCTATGTCAGGCACAGATAATGTGACATGACAAGGATCGTGGACAGCTGCACTCAACGGGGGCAGGGAAGGCTCTCCGAGGAGGTGACCTTTGAGCTGAATTGCGAAGGAGGAGGAGGCGAAATTGACCCCCAGCAGCCAAGACAGCTGTGTGAAGGCGAGGCATCAGGAATCAGCACTGGATATTTGGAGAGTGATCCGCTGGTGTGAGAAGGGGAGAGTGGTGCTGAGCTGGTCATGTGGGGTCTTTTAGCTGGGGGAGGTGCTTTGATTTTATTCCAGGTGGAACAGGAAGTGACTAGCAGGCTTGAAACAGGTCTACTGATGTAAAATAATTGATATTTAAAAAATCATGACCTGAGCTGCTATATGGAGAATGAGTTCTAAGAAAGGTAGCATAGAAGCAGGGAGGCTATTTGGGACATAATTGCTAGGAATCCAGACAGGGGGCAAGAGTCTCGTGGACTGGGGCAGGGGCAGCAGCAAGTTGCCTCGGAGGACTGACCACTGCACTGGGTGTGGGGGGTGAGCAGAAGGGAACGTGCCCAGGTGTCTGGCTTGAGCATTAACTGGACCTATTCACGGCGGTGGAGAGGGTGGGAGCAAATGCAATGAGGGGTGTTGAAACTCCAGTGCTGGCTTTTCCACAGTCTACGAGAAGGCTAGGGCAGAGGGTAGTTGCTATGCTGTTAATGTGAAGAGCCACTGAGACGAAGAGGTTACTCTGGTTCATTAATTTTGGTCAGCTAACCCTGAATAAAGGTTCATCAGATAATGATCATTGTGAACTGAAGCCGGCTTGTTTAAATTCATTTCAATAATGAAGTTAGCACTGAGAGGCAAAAATGTGTGCATTAATAGAACCCTGACATCAGATAAATTGTACCGCCTCCTCAGAGATGAATATTTTATTTCAAATGAGGGAACAGTTGAAGGAGCACAGGAAAGGATTAATAAGTCACATTGATAAAGGCATTGACACTTTGACAAAGGTGGTTTTCATCCACAGGTATGCTGTATAGTTTGTAAAAGCAATGAACTCGAGAGAGAAACTTTATAGCATCACTTCAAAGCAACAAAGGGAAAAAAAGATTCCTGACTTAGAGAAAAGTCAAATAGTTCCCAGTTAAGGCAGGTTGGGGAACTGCTCAATCAATTTCACCATGAAATTATCAAAATTATTACAATTTGGCTCTCTGATGTTCACCATAGTGCTGAATTACTAAGCAAAGCTTACTCTTTCAATCTAAGGTACCAAAAGATGGGAATGTTTGAAATTTTCTTCTGTAGTTCTTCTCAAAGTACCTTATGCTCTCTCTTGGCAAATTGATCCATCAAAGACAAATTACTCGGTTCAGAGAAAAGTACTTCTAGAAAGCAAGCTTGAGAGCACACAATGAAATTCACTGCACAGAAACTTTCAAGACAGTTTCATACGCTTAGGGAAGAAACTACTCACTCATTTGGCATACCATTAAGAGATTTTACAGTATCTACAATTTATAAGATCCTCACACTTGGGAGTAAAGGTGATCCTATTTTTTTTTCCCAGAAATGAGACCTCCTGAAACAGCACCAGGGAAAGAATGTAAAACATCTTAAAGTAACTTTGAGTGTTTTATGTCTCAGTCTTCCCATGTAGTCATGGCCACAGAGGGAAGGGGTTACTTGGGGGCGGTGAAGGAGAAAAGCTTGCTCTAGTTACATATAAATAGATGGTGGGGCTCCTTCCACAGACAGAGCTCAGCTGTCAGGATCACTCCATGCCAGCAGGGGGCGCACCTGAGCAGGCCATGCTGCCATCTCTTCCAAGACTGAATTATGGGAGCTGCTTATCTCTCTTTCCAACTATCAGTCTTCTCTTTTTCTTTTGTTAACAAAAGGTTTAAGAACATGGAAAAGAGTTCCATGAGCCAGGCACAGGGAAATGGCATGACTTTGTAGGGAGAAGGTCCCCTTGCCACTTGCTCCCATCCCTAAAGAGACCTGTTACACAGTCATGGTTTTTTTGCTTGATCTCTTGGTTTCAGGGACCTTCGTTTTTCTTTCCTCAATCTGCTCTGTGGCTTTTTTGATTTTTCACATCTAACATACACATTTATGTTTTATAGGTCTCATTGATAATTAACACAAACGCTGATTTGTGTGTTAAGTATGAAGATCAATAGAGCATGTATCATTATAAAACATGCATTTATTTTGCATTTCCAAAAGCTGACATTTCAAAATAATTATTGAGTATCATAAAGCACATTTCTGATGAGTAAAAAGAGGAACAAATATTAGTATAATCAGGGTGTTTCTGTATTTGGATTACCTTTAAGTTTCCCATCAGTACTGGAAGTTACTAAAAACAACAATTAAAAAAAATCAAAAGAATACATAGCTAATGATTCAGTTAACCTATATTTCTCGGGAAGCATTGTTATCATGCTACATGAAACATTACCAGATGATATGGCCTTGTGCTGGGTTGTGTTTTTGTTTTTATCTTTGTTTAATTTCTTTTGGTACAGTACTATCTAATTACTGATTAATTGGTGCTGTAAATTCAAATCCTTATAATTAAACACGAAGAGATGATATACAAAGTAGAATCTGTAACACTTTGAGAAAATTGCTACAAAGGCCCTCTGGTAGATTTAGAGTTGTTGAGGCAGGGGGAGAAAACATTATCAGTAATACTAAATATTCTCTCCTAGTTTGAAACTGAGCTTGAGTCTACTGTAGAAAACCTTATTACACGTATGTTTACAAAAGGCTTTTCAAGTTTTCTTTTCTCTCAAACTTAGTTGAGTATTAGAAGACTTAATAATACTTAGAATTATTTTTTTTAAATAGTAATATTCATCGTTACTCTATATGTCAGTGGTCTTGAACCTTTTTGGCACCAGGGGCCAGTTTCGTGGAAGACAATGTTTCCACAGCCTAGGGATGTGGGGGATGTTTCAGGATGGTTCTCACAAGGAACGAGCAATGTAGACCCCTTGCATGTGTGGTTCACAGTAGGGTTCAAGCTCCTTCAGTTCAGTTCACTTCAGTCGCTCAGTTGTGTCCAACTCTTTGTGACCCCATGGACTGCAACATCCCAGGCCTCCCTGTTCCTCACCAACTCCCGGAGCTTACTCAAACTCATGTCCATTGAGTCGGTGATGCCATCCAACCGTCTCATCCTCTGCCATCCCCTTCTCCTCCTGCCTTCAATCTTTCCCAGCATCAGGGTCTTTTCAAATGAGTCAATTCTTCACATCAGGCAACCAAAGTATTGGAGTTTCAGCTTCAACATCCTTCCAATGAATATTCAGGACTGATTTCCTTTAGGATGGACTGGTTGGATCTCCTAGCTGTCCGAGGGACTCTGAGAGTCTAATGCTACCACTGCTCTGACAGGAGGCGGAGCTCGGGCGGTAAAGCAAGCAATGGGGAGTGGCTGTAAACACAGATGAAGTTTGATCACGCGCTCGCCACTTACCTCCTGTGCGTGGCCCGGCTCCTAGTGGGCCATGGATTGATACCATGGCCCTGGAGGTTGAGGACCCCTGCTCTGTGTGATCTGTCATTCAGGTTGATCTGGCTTCGAGGACTGAACAGGATTTCAAGAGGGGAGAATCACATTTCAGGCAAGGGATTAGGCAAGTCCTTGCCTTGTAATCTGCTTAGGAGTCCTATTAGAAGGATGGGAGATGAGGACAGAGAGCCTGGGCCAGTTCACGGGGCCTCACGTGCCAGGCTGAGTGGTTTGTCATATCCTTGTAAGCAGAGGGAAGTCATTGAACCCTCTTGAACCTGGGGGAGAGACAGATGATCAATCTGTATTTTAGAAATAGGTCAAAGTGGAACATGTAATGGAAAGGAAAGAAGCTAAAAGCAGGTTGTTTAGCTACTTGTAGTTAAGCCAAAATTCAAACCCCAAGTAATAGACTAAGAGATGACTATTCCTCAATGAACAGATAGTATTTACTCTTTGAGTACAGACTCCCTGTATATCTGCTAAGGAGGTGTCTTGGGCCTCTCTGGGAGAGGCAGTAAAGGTAATGGTTAAGAGCACAGGCTCTGGAACGAATTAGATCAGTTCAGTTCAGTTCAGTTCAGTCGCTCAGTTGTGTCTGACTCTTTGTGACCCCATGAATCGCAGCACGCCAGGCCTCCCTGTCCATCACCAACTCCCGGAGTTCACTCAGACTCACGTCCATCGAGTCCGTGATGCCATCCAGCCATCGCATCCTCGGTCGTCCCCTTCTCCTCCTGCCCCAATCCCTCCCAGCATCAGAGTCTTTTCCAATGAGTCAACTCTTTGCATGAGGTGGCCAAAGTACTGGAGTTTCAGCTTTAGCATCATTCCTTCTAAAGAAATCCCAGGGCTGATCTCCTTCAGAATGGACTGGTTGGATCTCCTTGCAGTCCAAGGGACTCTCAAGAGTCTTCTCCAACACCACAGTTCAAAAGCATCAATTCTTCGGCGCTCAGCCTTCTTCACAGTCCAACTCTCACGAATTAGATCATGTGGCTTCAAATCCACTCTGCCATTACTAGCTGTGTGACCTTGGGTAAATTACTAACATCTCGGAGTCTCTGTTTCTTTATTAGAAAAAGGAAGACAAAAAATAGATCTGTTAAGGGGCTTCCTTGCTGATCCAGTGGTAAAGAATCTGCCCGCCAACGCAGGAGACACAGGTTAGATCGCTGATCTGGGAAGATCCCACATGCCACGGATCCACTAAGCCTGTGTGCCACCACCACTGAGCCTGCTCTCTAGAGCCCGGGAGCCACAGCTGCTACATCCATGCCCCTAGACCCTGTGCTCTGCAACAAGAGAGGCCACCACAAGGAGCAGCCCCTGCACTGCAAAGAGAGGAGCCCTGTTCACCGCCACTAGGGAAAAGCCCGCACACACCAACGAAGACTCAGCACGGCCGAAAATAAATGAAGTTTTTAAAAAAATAGATCTGTTGAGAAGATTAAATGAGAAAATGTACACGAGTACCAACATACAGCCTCACTAGAGTCAGGGTTTCATGGGTGTTAGCCATTATTAACCTTCAAGTTCATGAACACGCTCATAGCACATAACCCCCATGAAAGAGGAAAGCGTTAGGTTTCTTCACTTGCTCTTCTTATTCAGCACCAGCATTAGCAGTTGTTGCTTTTCTTTTTGGGTGTGTGTGTGTGTGTGTGTGGTGGTGATGGTATTATTTTTCATAAAGACACAGTTGTAACTTCACAAGAGGTCCTCTGAAGGGGGTGGCAGCTGTGTAGCAAGGAGCAGCTGCTGGGCTCCTCACTACTGCCACACGCTGGCGCCTGGGCAAGCATGTGGCTCACGATATCATGACTCTTGAGGTGCCCCCACAAGCAGCCAAAGCCTGCAGTGACCATTTGGATTTGATTTCTGCTCTCAGCCCTCACTGCTGCACTACTAGCTATGTGCTCAGGGCTCTTTTCAGTTCAGTTCAGTCGCTCAGTCGTGTCTGACTCTTTGCGACCCCATGGACTACAGCACGCCAGGCCTCCCTGTCCATCACCAACTCCCGGAGTCTACCCAAACTCAAGTCCATGGAGTCAGTGATGCCATCCAACAGTCTCATCCTCTGCCATCCCCTTCTCCTCCCGCCTTCAATCTTTCCCAGCATCAGGGTCTTTTCAAATGAGTCAGTTCTTCACATCAGGTGGCCAAAAGGGCTCTTTTAGTTCCTGGAAATACAGTTTCGAGAAAACTCGGCAAAGACTCTGCCCTCCTGAGCTGTGCTCTGTTGGAGAATCAGAGCTTCATCAGACACATGGATAAACATAAACTTAGCTTCCCAGGTGGCTCAGGGGTAAAGAATATGCCTGTCATTGCAGGAGACCTGGGTTTGATCCCTGGGTGTGGAGGATCCCCTGGAGAAGGAAATGGCAACCCACTCCCCGTGTTTTTGCCTGGAAAATCCCACAGACAGAGGAGCCTGGTGATCTACAGTCCACGGGGTCACAAGAGTCAGACACGACTCAGTGACTAAACCACCGCCCACAGATGTGACAAATGCCAGGTAGGAGTGTCTGGACTGGGGGCTTCTGGCTAAGGGGAGAGCTCCCAGCTCAGGACTGGAAGGGGGCACTGGCCATGGCCTCTCTGAGGGTGTGGACGAGCCCAGGGCCGGGCAGTGCAGGAGCACAGGCCAGGCTGCCTTCAGAAGCAAGGCTGAGGGCCGTGGGGAGGGCCAGCTGGGTCTGGCAGCCCTCCCTTGGGGAGGGGCAGCTGGGCTGGGCCTGCGGAGCTCTCTAAGGCTCTTATCTTAAAGGCCTGGGAAGCACTGAGGTGTTTCCAGCAGGGTCGGGTGGGGAGAGGTCAGGTCAAGTTGAGCTGATGCTATCAGATTTACTTTTCAAAAAGCTCACCCTGGCCGCCGTGTGGAAAATGAGTTTCTGGGGTTTGACAACTGATCTTTTATCTGAGGAACTGATTGCCTGGTGACTGTGGCAGCAGGTTGCGGGATGACAGCACCTGTGACACGAAGAAGCAGGCAGGGGGTGTGTGCGGCATCGGTGGACGCGGCCCCAGGCCGGGGTCTCCTGCACGGGTGGGTGTGGCTGGCCGGCCCTGAGTGCTTGGCCCTGGCCTGCGCCAACAAGCCCGGCTATTGTTCATGCTTCAAGAAGCGTTTTTCTTCTTTTGAAACACGTCATGCCTGAATGCCATCTGCTCGGAGGGTGTGTACAAACACGGTCTCCCCTGGCTAACCCACCAGCTAACAGAAAAGTGTTTTACACCCCAGAGAGCCATAAAAGGCATTTATCTGCAATTAAAATGCTGTAGTAAGAAAACGGAAATAAAAATGAATACCACATCCCTTAGACTAGAACTAATCTAGTTCCTTAGCAACCACTGAAATCTGCTGTCTAGACCGAGTTCAATTACTTTTAAAACTTGTGGTAATCTTCAGACCAGGAATAAAGTCTGAAAATAAACTCTCTCCCACTAGAACGGGCACAGTGACATCTCCAATCCTGGAATTCTGGGAGAGCTTTCCCTGAGAGTTTGGAAAACTGGACTCAGTCACTGTTAAATGCGATTAAAAAGCACAAAAACTTCATTTTCTTTCTAGAGGGATCTTGTAGCAAAAGTGGTCCTTTTCCCTCCAGTTTCATTTTAGCTGTTGTTTCCTTCGAGACCACAAGGAAGATGAGAGAAGCTGCCCATTTTATTACGGTGTCCAGTGGCCTTGATCAAACAAGATGGGAAAATGAGAGCAAACACATCATAATACGTGAGGCAACACAGGTCAGTACTTCTGAAACTACCTGTGGGGAAGGATAATTTTTAAGAAATTTCTAATCAGTCATGGATCAATACTTCTGTCAAATACAAGGGGGAAAATGACCCATGGAATATATGCATGCTAAGTCATTTCAGTCGTGTTTGATTTTTGTCGACCACATGGACTGTAGGCTGCCTGGCTCCTGTCCATGGGGATTCTCCAGGCAAGAATACTGGAGTGGGTTGCAGTGCCCTCCTCCAGGGGATCTTCCCAACCCAGGAGTTGAACCCGTGTTTCTTATGTCTCCTGCATTGGCAGATGGGTTCTTTACTACTAGCGCCAGTGGAAGGTGTGGTCATGTCAAACTGCTATGCAAGTTTCTAAACTGCTGCTTCCTCTCAATTTCTGTGCCCAGCTCACTGTGGGCTGATGACAGGCTGCAGACTGGCACTGGTCCACGGAGTGCCCATGAGTACATGGCACTAGGCAACTGCTTTGATGTCCATTTCACTTTGCCTGAAAAGTCAACAGTCAGTCCCCTCCCTCTTTCTCCCACTTGCCGCTCTGCTCCCCTTGGGTCCTCCCACCACCCTTGTCACTCTGCACCTTGGGGCCCACGTTCCATCATCAGTAATCCTTTACCCTCTCCCCTCTACTGTATCTGGGCTTTCCTCTGAGGTTAATCTTCTCTGTTAGAGTTTCCTGTCAGTCTCACTGAGGTCAGGCAGGGATGCCCACCTTTGACTTGCCTCATAGGAGACCATCCTCCTTCGCCCTCATGCAGAAACTCTTGGGCTTCTGAGGCTCAGCTGTGCACTTACCTGACTCTCTCCTTTCTGTCTCAGCCATCATCAGCCTTTCTAACAGCACCTCTCTACCCAGTCATCTAATGTTTTGGCAAATACATTATAGCCATTATTTTTAAAATAATTTATAATTATAGCTATGATCCTAGGAGACTGATTGAAAGCATCCAATAACCTAACTTCTGTGCCCCTAGCCCCCCAATATTCAGCCTAGTGCTGAACTTAAGGAAAGACCCTGCAGCAAAGTAGACTGAGGGTTAATTCCCAGCAACTCCATTTACTAGATGAGTGATTTTAGGCAAATCTTGTAGCTTTATGCAGCTTCATTCCTCTTGCATAAACTGGGAATAATAATAATACTGACCTCACAGGGCTTTGGAAGAATTAAATGATTTATGTAAACTACCTGACCTATACTATGCATGTCTGTGAGCATACATAGTTATGTCTGACTCTTTGTGGCCCCATGGACTGCAGCAGGCAAGGCTTCCCTGTCCATCACCAACTTCTGGAGCTTGCTCAAACTCATGTCCATCAGTTGGTGATGCCATCCAACCATCTTATCCTCTGTTGTCCCCTTCCATCAAACCATCTCATCCTCTGTCGTCTTCTTCTCCTCCTGCCTTCAATCTTTCCCAGCATCAGGGTCTTTTCCAATGAGTCAGTTCTTCACATCAGGTGGTTAAAGTACTGGAGCTTCAGCTCCAGTATCAGTCCTTCCAGTGAATATTCAGGACTGATTTCCTTTAGGATTGACAGTCCATGTTGCTGCAAATGGCAAAATTTATTCTTTTTTATGGTTGAGTATATTCCATTCTGGGCTTCCCTGGTGGCTCAGATGGTAAAGTACCTGTAGCTTAGACGGTAAAGAATCTGCCTGCAATGCAGGAGACCTGGGTCAGGAAGATTCCCTGGAGAGGGGAAAGGGAACCCACTCCAGTATTCTTGCCTAGAGAATCCCATGGAGAGAGGAGCCTGGTGGGCTACAGTCCATGGGGTGGCAAAGAGTGAGTGACCAACACTACTCCTGTTATATTCCACTGTATATATAGAAGATATACTATATCTTCTTCATCCATTCATCTGTTGATGGACACTTAGGTTGCTTCCAGGTCTTGGCTATTGGGAATAGTGCTACTATGAACATAGAGTTTCATGTATCTTTTTGAATTATGGTTTTTGGTAAACAGCAGATACTCTAACTTCCTATATTTTATAGTAAATTAAGGCCACCAGGCATGAATTCTCGCATTTTGCCTCTTTACCTCCTTTCTTCGGCATCACAAGTAGGTTCAAAGTGTTGCTTTTCCTGCTTGAAGCCATGCCTCCATCTGGCCCGTTGTCATCCTCCTCCAAGAGCCTGCTCCTTCTTCTGTGCCCACTAGCTTCTCTCTCCGTCCACTAACATGCTTAAGGGTTTCTTCCCACAGCACTCAGCATCACGAGGCAGGAATGAATGGGGTAGAATAGGAATGAGGACAGGGCTTGGAGATCACAAGGGACAAGAAACTCTCAAGCAGGGACAGGCTTATAGCATCAAAGGCAGTGGAGACCAAGCCCATCAGGACCAATGGAACTAGCAGCCAGGAAACAGAAGAAACTAGTAGGAATGGAAGTGGGATTGCTGTGGGTTTAGGAGTGAATGGTTACTAGGAGGTGAGAAATTCAAGGCAGGGATCATAAACGACTTTGGAAAGAAGCTTGGCCATGAAGGCAAGAAGGCTGCTGTTCCTGGAAGAAGTTAGAAGGTACTTGTTTGTCTTCAGATGGATGGGCTCTGTGCTCAGTCACTTCAGTCGTGTCCGACTCTTTGTGACCTTGTGGACTGTAGCCCGACAGGCTCCTCTGTCCATGGGATTCTCCAGGCAAGAATCCTGGAGTGGGTTGCCATGCCATCCTCCAAGGGATCTTCCTGACTGGGGGATCCAACTCTTGTCTGCCTGTGTCTCCTGCATCGGAGGTAGATTTTTACCCCCTGAGCCACCTGGGAAGCCCAAATGAGAGTCTAGTGCATTTAAATGCTGATAAGAAAGGGCCAGTAGCATGGAGAGGTTGGAGATCCAGGAGAGAAGGGATAATAAATGGACAAGATCTTTACTAAGGCTGCATAGAGTGGGGTCCCCAGTTCAAGTGGAATTCACTTTATACACAGGCAGGAGCATCGTCTCTATAACGAGCGAGCAGGACACTGGTGGCCTGGGCGCAGGCACATGTGTAGTGTGGGCTCGGGGGCTTGATGATGTGTCTTTATGGAGGTTTTTTGCTTTAATTCTTTCCTCAGAAGCAGACATGTTTCTCCATGGGGAGTGGGGGAGGGGGCCCTGGAGGGCTGAAGGTTTGACATCACAGTTATGAATAAGGAGAGAGAAATCTGAACAGGACCCCACAAGACAGTCATCAAGAACAGCTCTGCTGAAAGGCGGGGATAGGGGCTTTAAGAGCTGCAGCAAGAGGGTAGGGGGGCAGCTGCTGGATTTTCCTGGGGCGTGGGGGGTTCGATGAAGAGGTGTGCAGAGAGGGCCGTGGGATCTTGGTTTAGGAAATGAGTGAAGGCTGAGAGGCTGAAAGATGGGGGAGTGAATGGAGAGAAACCAGAGATCTTAATGAGATCTAAATACAACCGCGGTGGGAGCAACAGAGAGGAAGGGCTGAAAGAACTGGAGGTCATGAGCAGGCATGGAGTACTGGAGATGGAGATTCTAGAGAGAGAGAGGAATCGTGGGAGACAGCAGGGCCAGGGCGTAGCCGCAGAAGAAGTGCAGAGGCGGAGGAGGGATGAAGTCACTGCATCATGAACGGTGAGGCTGCCTATATAATGGTCGCTCATGTCACCCAGGAGAGGAAAGCTGCGAGCAAGTGATGCAAGCCTTTAGAAAAGGATGAGTGACTAGGATGTCAGGAGAGTCAAGCCAGGGGAGAGGCGGAGGGGCCTCAAGCAGCAGGAGGTTTATGCGGGAGTACAGGAGCTGACAGCTTGTTAACAGCCATGGGGACTGGGAGACATTCCTTCCTGTGAGGTTCCCCACCGCTTTCGGGATGAGATTCACACTCCTGTGCACGAAGCACAGGCAGGAGACACATGGTCCTCTCTAGAGGGGTCGCTGCATCTCGCCCCCATTTCAGCTCAGGTGCTCCGCAGGGCTTCCCTTGTGGCTCAGCTGGTAAAGAATCTGCCTGCAATGCGGGAGACCCCAGTTCAATTCATGGGTTGGGAAGATCCCTTGGAGAAGGGAAAGGCTACCTGCTCCAGTATTCTGGCCTGGAGAATTCCAGGGACTGTATAGTCCATGGGGTCGCAAAGAGTCGGACACGACTGAGCCACTTTCACATTCATTTTCCACAGGGCAGCTCCCCAGTGGTGGCCACACCATCTTCTCCGTTCCTCTGCTTTGGGAGCAGGCTTCCTCCGGGTTCCCCCCCGCCCCACCTGTCTCACCCTTGCACCGTCAGCTCAGTCCCACTCGCTGGAGGCCTGTGGACCCTCGCCCGGCCAGCCAGCTGCCCCAGTTCCTGTGCTGCGTGGTCAGGTGCTCGCTCCCCTTCGCCCCGGACATCACAACTGTCTGACATCTATTGCCAACATGGAGCACAAAACCTGGCTTAAGGTCAACTCTTCGTAAAGAGTTTTGGGAGGAATCAGTGTCAAGTAGAGGCGGTGGGCAGTGGCCAATGGGTGGTGAAGAGCAACACAGCAAGCCCAGCTGAAGATCTTGTGCCCTTTTCTTCTGCTCATTAGACCTGGTAATTCATTCAGTTCCTCAAGTGGAAAACAATTTCTCAAAAATTCAGCTATTAAATAAATCATTCACATGAATATTTTTTTTTACTGGCTCCAAAGAGTGCTGGCCTATCTCTGCAGAATTGACATGGTTCCGGTGTCTAGGCTCCTGCTCTGTATTCACCAAGGCCCGCAGACCCATCAGCGAACTCTGGGATGGCAGCAATAACATTATTAAATAATAAGTTCCAATTCCCCTGAAAACAACTCTGTGTGATGAGCTAGACTTCTGCATGTGAGCAGGCTGCTGAGTGTAGCTCCGGGAAGCATCGAGAACACCCCCGATGGCCTTTTTGCTGTGTAGGTTTGCGCTTTTGATTGCAGTCAGTGTGTTCTCCTGGAGCCATGAGGCTAGGCTGAAATCCACACAGTTTTCTCTGCACACAAAGCCTTCTACAAACGTGGAAGTGCCCTTCTGGGATGGCCTTTTAGGCAGCAGATGATAGAAGACCAGACAGGACATGTCAAATCCTCTCTTGTGACAATGTATGTGTGTGTGTGTGTATCTGTGTATCTTCATGCCTGTGTCTTTCTGGGTTGATGTCCTTTGTGGGTCTATGTGTGAAAGCCTTTCTGTGTATTGGTGAATTTGTGCGTGTGTGTCCTGTGTCTGAGTGGGTTGATGTCCTGAGTATGTATGTCTGTGTGTGTGTGTCTGTGTGTCTGTGAGTGTGTACATGTCCTGTGTATCCTCATGTCTGAGTCTGTGTGGGCTGCTATCCTGTGTGGGTCTGTGTGTGAAAGCCCTTCTGTGTAGCTGTGAATGTGTGAGTGTGTGTCTTGTGTGTATGTATGTGACTTCGTGACCATGTCTCTCTAGGTTGATGTCCTTTGTGGGTCTGTGTGGGTCTCTCTG